>NC_059079.1:41535481-41840481 GCF_020497125.1 Mauremys mutica | reverse complement strand
ATATGTGCAGATAAGTTTCATATTTTCTTTTTTAAATGATGCGTGTATGGTGGGATTAAACTGAGGCAGAACTAGGCACTGTGACTAGTGGTTAGAGCACTGGACTAGGATCAGGAGACCTGTAGTCTATTCCCAGTCTGCCACTGACCTTCTGGGTGTAGCCCTGAGGATTAATCTGTTGGTCTGTATAAAATGTCTTTTTGATAAAAGTGTGTAGGCTGCATAGATTAATAGAATTTGCAATAGCTGTAAACGCAAGATACCTAGAAACTTCTAGACCAGACATCCTGGCCTATTTCCTCTGTGATGCTGAAAGCAACCTTTAAGACTATCTGCTAACCTTTCACCTAGTTAGGTGCAAAAGTAGGGTATTTCTGCCCACAAAATACAACAAGTCTACCACAAGATACGTAGATAGTTGTCATTAGTACGCACACAAAAGGTCAGCCAATGAAAACAGGTACCCTCACCTTTCCATGGGGGAAAGACAAATTTGGGCATAAGGAAGGATTTCTCCCTATAAAAGGTGTGATAATCCACCATTAGGGCAGGCGATACACCCATCCTTCTATTCTCATCGCCTCACCCTGCCTACACCTACGAAAGCTGTCAACTAATGATAAGTCGTAGTGTTCTGTCCTTTCACAGCTGTAAGTATGAAATAATTCTTAATTTCTACTTCACCTCTAAAGCATCTATGCTAAGAAGGGTTTAATTCATAACCAGTTTCTTTATAACTATACTTCCTCTAGCAGAGGTGTGAAATTCACTCTAGTACTATTTGCTGCAAAGTGCATTAGATATCATATCATATCATATCATAGCTCTTAAAGAACTGTGATATTTTGTAACTTTGTAATCAAACTGCTTTTAACATTTTACATTTACTTCTTGTTTTGTTGATTTTAAATAAAAGGTCTTGTTTGACTAAACTTTGTCTCAGTGTAAATTCCTGTTATACCCCAATCTCCTTGTATTAAATTCTGTGAAGCCTGATTCAAGACGAACTTTTATCTTCTGATCACACATATTGGCGAGCCATACCCATATTATTAATACTTATTAATTATTACTAACATTACTAATTAATTAGAAAATTAATTATTACATACAACCAAATTAAGTGGATAAATTCCACTGTCCCTACTAACCCTCCCCAAATCAGGCAACAGACTGGCGAGCCGCCAGGAGGAGATTTAAGGAGTGTGTGACAGGAATTTCAGGTATTCCAGACGTTTCTGGACCCTTTAAGAGACTTTTTCTTTGAAACGCAAGTAAATAGTTAATTTCAGTAAAACTCTGAAATCTTTCTCTTAAACCAGAGTCAGAATCAACTGTGGTTATTGCTGCTGGCAGCACGCCCAGTATTTCCGTTTTGTATTGTGGTTATACATCCGAAAGGTTTTTACTTTCACTTTTGCCTAAAGGATTTTAACTGTATTAGCTAACTGAATATTAAAGTAATAAAGTTTAAAAGTGATATATGTGCACAGAAAGGGGTTTTTATATGTTGAAGAAGTTAATGAATGGTACCGAATAAAATAATAGCAGCCGCATCTGGATCCGATGACCCACACTAGTGGTGGCGGGGAGTTAATAAAGCAAGGTATTCATAGCCGCCAGAAAGGCCGCAATCAGTCAGAACTTGAATAGTTCAAAGATACCTTATCTTAGTCCCATTAACTCTTCCGGACTGCACCTCTGATCCGTCTGCCTCAGTATTCCCCCGATATTTGGCAGGTCCCGACAGAGGGGAAAGACCTCTCGATCTGCTATAAGCCATCGAGAGAAGAGAGAAGAGAGTATCCCCACTCCCTCTATTTACTTGGGACTTTTATGATACAGTGTTTAAACCGGTTAAGGGGTATTATCCTGTTGTTTTCTGTAAAAGGGACGCCTTTTTGTGTATCAGAAGTAAATCAACAGAGGATAGATTCTAGTGAATATACTAGGAAAAGAAAGAGATGAATTCTCTATTTCGTAGTAAGAGTGTTAAAAGTGAAGATAGAACTGGAGTGGAGTGTGTTGGAATTTCTAGCAGTTTAGCTTTGGAAAACTTTGCTAGGAAATATATTCAGGAACATGGTGGAGGTTTGGAGCAGCTGAGAAATAGTGAAATGATTTCTGAGCAGAGAAACCCGTGGGGTTTTGTGAGTAATGTATTTGAGGATGAAACAGAGCAGAAAAAGAAAAAAGCTAAGGTGGTGAAGGGAATAGCTGTTGAATGCTTGCTTGTAGCTTGTAGTTCATTGGGAAAGAAATTGGATAAAAAGATGGAGTTACTCAGGGAAGTTCAGCAGATGCTGATAGCCTATAGAGTTGACCGTGGTCGGCTGTTGGAAAAGATTAAAGAACTAGAAAAGGGAGAAAATATAGCAGAGGAGGTTGAAGAATTGATTCCCATCCCTATTGGTATGGTGGATCCGAGAGAGGTAGAAAATCCTATTGGACCAGTGACTAGAAGTAAAACAAGAGAATTAGCTCAAGCAAACACAGTACCTTCAGAAGCAGGGTTGCAGATTGAATCTGTAGCGTCAGAAGAGGAAATTGGCAGTGCAGAGAAAACTGACAGTCTGCCGATAAGAGACGGAAGTTCTGAAGTGACAGTTCAGGAGGCGGAGAAAAGTGTCACAGTCAGTGAAGCAGTTAGTGACACAAACAGAGAAGCAGAGAAAGAGGAAAAGATTTCTGCTTCTGTAGAGACAGCTTCTGTGAGTGCAGAAGCAGTACCTTTAGAATCGGTCATTGTTCAAGGATTAGAAGAAGCCGTATCACAGGTAACACAGGTAGCTAATGCATGTGATGTAGTGATCTCTAAGTTACAAAGAGAGCTACAACAACAAGCAGGGAATAGAATTCCTGCTCCTCCACCCAATGTTACATTAGCACCATATAGAGTAGAAAATCCAGTCCCTTTGGGTGGACATTTATTGGCATTTGGGCAATCAACATTGCCTAGACCCCAGGAATTTCGTGGGTCCTCTACACCCCCGTGGTATATGCTGGTATCACCTAGTGTATCGGTAGAATGCCCTACCACGCCAGACTTTAGTGGACTAAGGGATGTCCTGCGTCAGTGTGGAGACACTTTGAATGTAAGCCATAGACATTTCATGGAAAATTATCCTAGATATCCAGGATTATCTCCAGTGGAAAGTTTTGATGGTTCAGATGAGGAAAATGTGAATCCAGGTAGAAGGAGGCAAGGAATAGAAATTGTAGATTTAAGCTCAGATGAAAGCTCAGATGAAAGCTCAGATTCAGATCCAGAAGAAGGAACTGCAGGTTCCAATTCTGATTGTCCTGTAGCAGTTGTTACAGATATTAAAACCTTAGACCTGGTAGCAAAGCAAGTAGGAATGATGGAGGATTCATCAGTTGCTATGCATGCACAACGTGTGCAGGAGACAGCAAAAGTGTTTGGCTTACCAAGGGAAGATTGGGTTAAAATCTTACAACTCACAGTGAATCGAGCATTGTGGAGTACTTTGCCACTTAAGTTTAGGGTAGGAGAGAAAACTTTTCAAGAGACAGTAGCCCTATTGGAACATAACCAGCACCCAGGGCAAGCTGGAGTAGCAATTCTGTCTAATTTAAAGCAGAAACCTAATGAAACTCCACATCAGTTTCATTTGCGGTTAAGTGCAGCTTGGCGGAGTCATATCAAAGAGGAAACAGATGAACTGCCATATATCAGTCTGCTTGTTAATAATTCCCTTCCTCAGTTAAGAGAAATGGTTAATATGCATATCACTGATGATATTTCTTTAAAAAGAACATTAGCCTTACTGGCTAAAGCACATGCACAGGGAGGCTCTAAATTAGGTCGGCGTGGAGCCCCGGTTGCAGTACTTCAGGAACCACAAACTAATCCTACGGTGAGGATTGAGGGACCTCAACCTCAGCCAGGATTAGGACGAGGAGTTCCTAAATTCCCTAAGTATCAACGTTGGCAAAATGACCCTAACCCACGTAATAACCCTGGACCTTCGAGTGGCCAGGCCCCTCGACAGGGTTATGCGTTTGGATCCTATGCAGGAGCCCGGGATCGTGTTCCTTTCTTTTCAGATGCTGCACAGAACAGTTCACGTCTGCAGAGACCCAAATCACCGCCTTTGCACAAAACTGAGGACTCAGTTGTGAAAATGTTTAAAACAGTGCAACAGACGCTTGAGGCTCAACGACGGGCTATCCGAGAACTTCATGCCCGTGTGAATGAGCTGATGATGATGGAAGGCCAAGGCTCAGCAACCTTGAACCGTCCAGTGGCCTCCGTCGATCCATCCCCTTTTCCCCAGTGGACAGCCACTCCTCCAGAATTGGCTGCCTCTGAGGAGATAGAGGAGGAATCCCTTGATTATCTGACAGCATATGCTGCATGACTACAAACAACCCCGAGTGTAGTCATAACCCCGTTAGGCAGAGATACAAGTGGAAGACCCACAATATCTGCAGTGATAGAGGGACTAGATAGGAATCTCATTATAGATACTGGAGCAGCAATCAGTATTCTCCATGTCGAGGATCCTAGATCCTCTCCTCTATCATCAGGATGTACCAAGACACTTGCAACCTTTGCAAGTAATCAGGTTACTACCACACTTTCTACACCCCTTGAAGTACAAATAGGTCACCTAAGAAAGAATCATACTTTTGCATTAATGAAGTTAGCAGACCCAAAGAATTCCTTATTGGGAACTGATTTCTTATACAAACAGGGATGTGTTCTTGATTTGTGTAACCAATTATTGTGTCTTTCAGTAGAACAGGAAAAGGATGACTCTTCAGTAGTCATACCTGAGTGTGGCATGGTATCTCCAGTGGAGGACTTTGAACCTGAAGGGTATGATTTGGACCAAATAGTGGCTAAACATGCAGACCAACCTGAGTTACAGGCATTACTGTACAAACATGCAGATGCCTTTGCTAAACACAAACATGACTGTGGATGCATGGCCGTCACTATTGTTGTGGAAGGAGGAGAAATTTCAGCCCAAAAACAGTATCCTTACCCAGAACAAGCAAATCCATACATAGAAAAGACTATTACGTCCTTGCTGACACAGGGAGTACTACGAAAATGTACTTCCACTGCAAATTCACCTATTTGGCCTGTTAAGAAACCGGATGGTTCGTGGCGTCTCACAATAGATTACAGACGCCTAAACCAGGTCATATCAACTAAATTGGTACAACCTAAAATACCAGATCTAAAAGACATGCAAAAATTGGATAAGGACATAATAAAAGTAATTCTAGAGCTTTCCAAATTAGACAAAGAGGGATCACTAACAATAGACCCTTTGTATAAACGACATGAACAGCAGTTACAAGTCGTAGATGGAGTTCTCATGTATATAGGAGGTCCTTTCCCTGTGTGGGTAGTTCCAGCTCACCTACGGAGGGAAATGATGTACATGGTCCATGACACTCCTACAGGAGGAAATCAGGGAGTGGACAAAACTGTCCAGCGTCTTGCATCTGTAGGGTGGTGGCCACTTCTTAGGATGGATGTGCAACAATATTGTGAAAATTGTCTGGCATGTGCCCAAGCTAATCCTACTCCATCCAAAAGAAATGCGCCACTAAGATCCCAGGTGTATGAAGGTCCGTGGATGGCTTTGCAGATTGACTTTGTAGGTCCTTTGCCAAGGACCCAAAGAGGTAACCAATATCTATTGGTGATTATCGATCCTTTCTCAAAGTGGATAGAGGCATTTCCTCTTAAAGCCAATACTGCAAAAGCCACTGCCAAGGTCTTGGTAGAACAAGTCTTCTCTCGCTGGGGGATCCCTGCAAAGGTAGAATCAGACCAGGGATCACATTTTACAGGACAGTTCTTTAGGGATTGTCTTAAATTGATGGGAGTCCCGCAGAGACTACACATCCCATACAGACCACAGTCATCTGGGATGGTGGAACGAACCAATCGGACTATAAAGGTGATGTTGAGGAAACTGGTTGATGCCAATGGACGTAATTGGGACACCCTCATGCCTTTAATTTTAATGGCATTGAGGGCGACACCGGCTGCATCTACTGATAAAACACCTTTTGAAGTGATGACAGGCCGAACAATGAGATTACCAGAACATTTAATTTGGCAAGCTAGTGGCACTCAATTAGAGGGAATAAAAATGGATACCTACCTGCAAAATCTGCAAAAACATTTAAATCACATTCACTTGCAGGTAGCTGCTAAATTGGGAAAATCCAGACGTAAGGCAAAGGCTTACTTTGACAAAAACCAGAGAGAGAATACTTGGGAGGTAGGAGACCAAGTAATGTTATTGTCATATAAGTCACCAGAACATGGGTTGTGTAATCGATGGATTGGACCTTTCCAAATCATTGATAAACTCAGTTCAGCAGTATATAAGATCAGAATAACAGGAGGAAAGCATAATAGAGACAAGATTTATCATGCTAACCAGTTAAAGCTGTATCGATCGTCCAGGTCGCAGGAGCAACTTCCTCCTCAGGACTTAAGTGATCAGACGAAATCGCAACAATTGGAGCCCAGCAGTTTGCAACCATGAAATTGACATTGACATTTTTGACTTATTACACCCTTATTGTTGCTCTAAGGGTAGGACTATGCCAAAATCTTAAGTCTGAAACCGAACTATTGCAATCCCAGGAAACCAGACGACCAGATCGTACTCAGTTGTCTGAGCCCAAGCAACAGAACATACCAACAAAGAAGGAACGGACTATTATACTTAATCCAGAACTGGTCAACAACCCGATTCAACAGGTTAAGGGAATTCGGGGGGAGGATGTTACTTTTGAATATCAATTAGTAGAAGTAACTGCACTACCCTCTAGTGGTTGGAAAAGATGTGTTAATTGCTTTTAAAGTTAATTGCTTTAAACAATGATCAGAAAAGAGATCAGCATTTGGGGAAAGAAATTATATGTTCTGCATATGGGGAATATGTTGTAAGCACAATTACTGATGCATTACGATCCTTAAAATTAGGAGAAGTCCCTGACTTAATTAAGGATGAACAACTAATGAGTTGGTATTGTCCTAAATGTTTTCAAAGGCTGGAAAAGGAAAGATCCACTTGTTTGGATACATGCCAGCATTTGTCAGTGGGCGCTATGAAAGAGATAGGATCTGTGACACCTCACCCCAACCGAAACAGTTGTTCTCTTACAAAAGATTGTATAATGGCACGGTCTTTGTATGTTTCATTCACGGTCTCGTTACCAGTGTTTGACCCAGACAGAGATGTGTACAGGCAATTGGCTGCTATCCATTCTATAGGTCACCTCGAAGATGACATCTACAGGGAACGCGTTAATGCACCTCCCCTGGTAGTCTATCACACTCCAACTCAGACTTGGAAGGTACCACAGATGGCCTGTTGTTCTGAAAAAGGACCCCAGTATATCTGTAGGTGTAATGTGTTTGAAACAGACACTGTTTTGTGTGGACTACAGGGAGAGAAAGCACAGAATTCATCATCGTCATGCCTGGTGAGGCTGACCACATGGAAGACTCCGATGGAGAGGGTAACCTATGCTGGAAGGAACCAATTTTGCGTGGTTACCAACCAAAAGAGGTACCAGTATGGTCCCTTGGAGTGTCCTGTCACAGAGCCAAATTTCTGTTTTACCCCAAAGCAACCCACGGTAATAGGAAATCAAGTTATTTCCCCTATTCCTATTTTTGAGAACATTACCATTATTCAGTCTAACCCTGATTACCAGAATTTAACTATTCAAAGTACACCTACTTTTCTGGCTTATATTCCACCATTAGGGTTGCAACTGAAATCCTTAATGACTCGTAAAGAGACTCACCTCATTCAAATTACTAACAATATGAATGAAGCCCAACAAGTTATTACCCAATTAATGAATGAAGGGAATGAGCCTGCAACAACTTCTAAAGAAAAATTCGGATTAGAAGTATGGATAATTATCCAAGGAATTGGGATTGTGATTAATTTCCTTATGTTAGGTTATATGCTGTATAAACGCAACAAACCCAAGCCAAAAACTAGGCAGAGACCTAGACAGACACCCAAACAATCACCTAAACAAATGTACAGACGAGCACCATCTGGGGATAAAGATGAATATATATATATGGTGCCCATTCCTGATACCTACCAAAATTTGCCCAGGTATGAAACTAAAAAGGGCCCCACAGATGTTAAGTCCTAGGTGACGGGGTTTCTTTATGTAAACCACCCCGTCAAAGGGGGGCGTGTAGCCCTGAGGATTAATCTGTTGGTCTGTATAAAATGTCTTTTTGATAAAAGTGTGTAGGCTGCATAGATTAATAGAATTTGCAATAGCTGTAAACGCAAGATACCTAGAAACTTCTAGACCAGACATCCTGGCCTATTTCCTCTGTGATGCTGAAAGCAACCTTTAAGACCCTTACTCAGAAAAGTGATAATAGGAAACAAACCTACGCAAATTGTCTAGGGACTTTCTGAATATCTGCTAACCTTTCACCTAGTTAGGTGCAAAAGTAGGGTATTTCTGCCCACAAAATACAACAAGTCTACCACAAGATACGTAGATAGTTGTCATTAGCACGCACACAAAAGGTCAGCCAATGAAAACAGGTACCCTCACCTTTCCATGGGGGAAAGACAAATTTGGGCATAAGGAAGGATTTCTCCCTATAAAAGGTGTGATAATCCACCATTAGGGCAGGCGATACACCCATCCTTCTATTCTCATCGCCTCACCCTGCCTACACCTACGAAAGCTGTCAACTAATGATAAGTCGTAGTGTTCTGTCCTTTCACAGCTGTAAGTATGAAATAATTCTTAATTTCTACTTCACCTCTAAAACATCTATGCTAAGAAGGGTTTAATTCATAACCAGTTTCTTTATAACTATACTTCCTCTAGCAGAGGTGTGAAATTCACTCTAGTACTATTTGCTGCAAAGTGCATTAGATATCATATCATATCATATCATAGCTCTTAAAGAACTGTGATATTTTGTAACTTTGTAATCAAACTGCTTTTAACATTTTACATTTACTTCTTGTTTTGTTGATTTTAAA
Source organism: Mauremys mutica (assembly GCF_020497125.1). Taxonomy (NCBI): domain Eukaryota; kingdom Metazoa; phylum Chordata; order Testudines; family Geoemydidae; genus Mauremys; species Mauremys mutica. The sequence goes on along the minus strand of NC_059079.1, from coordinate 41,831,443 downwards.
TAAAAGGTCTTGTTTGACTAAACTTTGTCTCAGTGTAAATTCCTGTTATACCCCAATCTCCTTGTATTAAATTCTGTGAAGCCTGATTCAAGACGAACTTTTATCTTCTGATCACACATATTGGCGAGCCATACCCATATTATTAATACTTATTAATTATTACTAACATTACTAATTAATTAGAAAATTAATTATTACATACAACCAAATTAAGTGGATAAATTCCACTGTCCCTACTAACCCTCCCCAAATCAGGCAACATGGGTGACCTTTAGCAAGTCACTTCACTTCTGTTTCTCAGTTTCCCCATCTGTAAAATGAGGATAATGATACTAACCTTCTTTGCAATGTACTTTGAGAGCTATGAATGATAAGACCTAATTATAAACATAATGATACGTATTATTAGGGCTGTCAAGCAATTAAAAAATGAATCATGATTAATCTCGCTGTTAAACAATAATAGAAAACCATTTATTTAAATATTTTGGATGTTTTCTACATTTTCAAATATATTGATTTCAATTACAACACAGAATACAAAGTGTACAGTGTTCACTTTATATTATTATTTTTATTATGAATATTTGCACTGTAAAAAACAAATGAAATAGTATTTTTCAATTCACCTCATTCAAGTACTGTAGTGCAATCTCTTTATCATGAAAGTTGAACTTAGAAATGTAGAATTATGTAAAAAAAAATCCCTTCATTCAAAAATAAAACAATGTAAAACCTTAGAGCCTACAAGTCCAATCAGTCCTACTTCTTCTTCAGCCAATCGCTAAGACAAACAAGTTTGGTTACATTTGCAGAAGATAATGCTGACTGCTTCTTGATTACAATGTCACCTGAAAATGAGAACAGGTGTTTGCATGGCACTGTTGTAGCTGGTGTTGCAAGATATTTACATGCCAGATGAGCTAAATATTTATATGTCCCTTGATGCTTCCACCACCATTCCAGAGGACATGCATCCATACTGGTCATGGGTTCTGCTCAATAACGATCCAAAGCAGTGCGGACCGACACATGTTCATTTTCATCATCTGAATCAGATGCAACAAGCAGAAGGTTGATTTTCTTTTTTGGTGGTTTGTGTTCTGTGGTTTCACATCAGAGTGTTGTTCTTTTAAGACTTCTGAAAGCATGCTCCACACCTCATCCCTCTCATATTTTGGGAAGACACTTCAGATTCTTAAATCTTGGGTAGAGTGCTATAGCTATCTTTAGAAATTTCACATTGGTATCTTCTTTGCATTTTGTCAAATTTGCAGTGGGAGTATTCTTAAAATGAACAACATGTGCTGGGTCATCATCCAAGACTGCTATAACATGAAATATATGGCAGAATGCAGGTAAAACAGCAGGAGACAGACAATTCTCCCCCAAGAAGTTCAGTCACAAATTTAATTAACGCATTCTTGTTTTAACAAGTGTCATCAGCCTTGAAGCATGTCCTCTGGAATGATGGCCAAAGCATGAAGAGGCATATGAAACTTTAGCACATCTGGCATGTAAATATCTTGCAATGCCCAGCTACAACAGTGCCATGTGAATGCCTTTTCTCACTTTCAGATGACATTATAATTAAGAAGTGGACAGCATTATTTCCCGTAAATGTAAACAAACTTGTTTCTCTTAGCAATTAGCTGAACAAGAAGTAGGACTAAGTGGACTTGTAGGCTCTAAAGTTTTACATTGTTTTGTTTTTGAGTGCAGTTATGTAACAAAAAAATCTACATTTGTAAGTTGCACTTTCACGATAAAGAGATTGCATTACGGTACTTGTATGAGGTGACTTGAAAAATACTATTTCTTTTGTTTATCATTTTTACAGTGCAAATATTTGTAATAAAAATAATATATAGTAAGCACTGTGCACTTTGTATTCTGTGTTGCAACTGAAATTGATATATTTTAAAATGTAGAAAGACATCCAAAAATATTTAATAAATTTCAATTGATATTCTGTTGTTTAACAGTGCGATTAATCACGATTAATTTTTTTCAGTTAATCATGTGAGTTAACTGTGAGTAATCAACAGCCCTAATTATTATTATGTTGGGCTTGATTCTGTGCCACCTAAACATACAAAATTCTCAATGAATTTAAAAAGGTTGAAGTCAATTAAAAGAGAGTTTCATAGGAGCAGGGCTTACAAGATCTCAGGCTGATATTTGGTAAGATAATCCTTTTCCATACTAAAAACTCAGTACTGCAATGAGCTCCACCTGAGTACAGTGAGTCCACCTAGACCAGGGGTCAGCATGCAGCTTGCCAGGGTAAGCCCCCTGGCGGCGGGGCTGGTTTGTTTACCTGCCACGTCCGTAGGTTTGGCTGATTGTGGCTCCCACTGGCTGCAGTTCGCTGCTCCAGGCCAATGGGGGCTGCGCGGGATGTGCTGGCCGCTGCTTCCCACAGCCCCCATTGGCCTGGAGTGGCGAACTGCAGCCAGTGGGAACCGTGATCGGCCGAACCTGCGAATGCAGCAGGTAAACAAACCAGCCCGGCCCACCACGGGGCTTACCCTGGCGAGCTGTGTACCAAAGGTTGCTGATTCCTGACCTAAACAGTTCATTGCAGGACTGGGACCTAAATAATTCTTTAAAGTATGCTATACATAAAGAAATAGGTTGTGGCATTTGTGCAGAGGACACAAGGGTGATAAATTATAATAGTTAATACTTTCAATATTTATATCTGCCTACGTAACATGGTTTAGTACTTTTTCATGCAACTTTTAAGAAACTGCTAATGCATAATTTTAAACTTAGACCCTTTTGATGTGATGACAGAGGCTCAAGATTGGTGTTGGTATCATAAGCTAAAAGGATATGAATATTCAGCATATGCAAATATTCATTAATGACTCCTTGTGAGCCTGTAACGCCTCTGGATATTAACTGCAGTTCATTGTGCATGAGGATTGCATATATGGGCCCCATAAGATGTAGTTTCCATTTGCATGCCACAAATGGAAGGCCTATCTTGGTGGAAGGGAGCACTTTTTGAACAAAAATCCTTTTTTTTTTTTTTTTAATTACCAAACATTTTTGAGGGTACATCATGCATCTGAAAAGGCCCAGAAATACCCCTCCTGTGGACACAGATCATACACCAAAGTGGTAAAAGTCCTTTACTGAAATGCTTATGCACAATACACAGTAAACCCTCTAATATGGTGGCCTTCATTTTACTACGGTGTTGATTAAAGTCAACTCTGCCTTTCTCCATTGCCAAGCTACATTTTTCTCTTCATATTTTACCTGCTGATTCCTTTTCTACAATGCAACTAAAATCTAGTACATTTACAGAGTATTGAGGTGCACTCTCAAATACACAGAGTTAACTGTTTTACTCTGTCATCCTTTATTTTATAGGGACTGCTCCCGAGTTCTTAATGCACTTGACATTCTCGCTGAAGTCAAAAAACTGTCAGGGAGTATCAGGTAAGTGATACTCTATCCACTGGACCACTCTTTCTGAATTCTGTGTATTTACCAGATTGTGTTGCTCCTTATAGCCTGGGAAGTGAAACAGTAAACTATGAACCCAAACTTGCAAAAGAAGAACTTGAGCATGTTATAGTGCAAAGATTCCTTGTGCACCTGAAACTCCCACTGACTCCCTGACAGCTTTTTGACCTCAGTTTGAATACCTAGGATGCATTCCTTGGCTCTGCCACTTTGTGACTGCATCAATCACATTAATATCTCGGTGTGTCAGTTTCCCCTTCTGCATAGTGAGGACAATAATGCTTACCAAGTTTTGCAAAGTGCTTTGAATTTTACTAATGAAATGCTCTATATAAGTGCTAAATACTATTATTAATATATAAAGAAAGAGTGATAATTTTTCTTTCCTTTTATTGCTTTTTCTCCCCTCAAACCAGGACCTTCACATTATTTTAATATTTTATTGTCCTTACTTAAGAAACAGATATAATTATCTTCACCCATTTAAGAGACATAGTTATACAGACTTCAGAGAACAGATGTGACTATCAGATCATGTAAGCATTGATTTGTTATTTAAACTCCCTCTGCTTACTCTGTATTCTGAATTAACAGGTGGAGATTTAATACTTTCTTACTGACAGAACCACCTTTTATCCTGCTCCTACAAGGACAGTTTGATCTATTTTTTAAGTTAATAAATATGCCATTGACCCTGTCTGCTAGGATACTTTGGGAATATCTTAAAGCCTCCCTATGTTGTATTATTTACTATGCAGCTATGCAAAAGAGAAATACAGCTAATGTACTGTTAATTAATAACTTTAATATGCAAATTGAAATTGGTTGCTGTTAGACAGCTGACCCATCACTCAAACTTGACTGAAGTTATACAAATGTAATATGATGTGCAAAAAGCTTCTGAACAGACTGAATTTGTTTATTTGTTTAGGAAAGAAATGGAGGTGAATGGTTGGTGTGGTTAGCTGGACACCCACCTACAATGCCAGCTCTTTTCAAAGAATGGAAGGGAAATTAACTCAGACGTCCTTTTGATTAACCAGCTTTTTAAAGACTAACATAAGCTCCTTAGTCTTTGGAAGAAAATGCTTCCAAGGAGGATAGAGAGTTTTTTTTTAATAGAGGTAATCTTCTAATAAATTACTCCTGACCAAGGGGACACCTGGAAGGGCAAGGTAATCCCAGAGTAAAGTTGATTTAAGTTCCTCATTATCCTCAGCAAGGCTCTGGGTTTGGAGCTTTGAGTCAGTTTCATGTGATGTTTTTAAAAGGTTTCAAGATGGCTTAACTCCCATCATGTTAAATATGTTTGGGGAAGTGCTGAGGCTTTCTATCCCTAGCGAATAGGCACTAACAGAATGTTCATGTACTCTAGGTAGCTGGTGACATTTGCTATTTGACAAGTTTATGACAAGACACAGACACACACACAAAAATCAATCCCCTCCAGCCCCCTGGGAACAGTTTTACTGCATTGCCAATGAGCAAAACCAAATGGGTTCTCCCCTCCCCATCCAGTGACATGTGTAGTAAGTATGTGATCTCAGTTAATTTCCTAATGGGCATGATTCCTCATCAAGTCATAGTTGGCAGCCTTTTCTCTCCCTTTACTGAGGAGGAAAATAAGCAACCAAAAGGAAATATCCGCTCACTGCATCCTCAGGTCTGGGTTGAAAACATTGACAGGGTCAAGCAGGGAAGCTTGCATTGTTGCTGCCCCTTCTCTTTCATTCTGTGGATAAAAAGAGTTTCAGTCTTCAAGGCTCTCAAACCAGCACCAATTGTACTCAGAGGCAGAAATAAAACCTTAAAAAGCAGTTTTTAAACCAGGACACCCTGATTTGCATCACAAAGTTGGGGGAAGAGGGAGAAAATGTCCCTTCAGTTTGTTATATTTCCTGGCCTTGTGAATTTCACACATATGGTCAGTGGCACTGACTATAACAGAGTGATAATCTTTGGTAGGGAAGGAAGACAGGCTGAGTGCCACTACACTTAATTCAGAATAAGCAAAATTCATGTCTTTTTTTTTTTTGTGTTCCTGACTACACTTCACTTGCACTAATAAGAGTGACAGCTGAGAATTAGTTCAGCTATCACTGGCTAAATTTTATGTGTCAGTGACTAGGAAGGGTATAACTTTTCAACTCCGTTTCCCCCACCCTCTCCATGTGGCAATCTTGTTACAGGTCAGAAAAACTGTTGGAACCAGATGTAACAGTGGTCTTTGGCCTCTGCAGTATGCTGCTACTGTATCTGCCTTTCTAATTTTCTTCTACAGTTAGAGACTCATAGACTTTGAGGTCAGAAGGAACCATTATGATCATCTAGTCTGACCTCCTGCACAACACAGGCCACAGAATCTCACCCAACCACTCCTGTAATAAACCCCTGACCTATGTCAGAGCTATTGAAGTCCTCAAATCGTGGTTTAAAGACCTCAAGGTGCAGAGAATCCTCCTGCAAGTGACCCATGCCCCACGCTGCAGAGGAATGCGAAAAACCTCCAGGGCCTTTGCCAATCTGCCCTGGAGGAAAATTCCTTCCTGACCCCAAATATGGTGATCAGTTAAACTCTGAGCATGTGGGCAAGACTCACCAGCCAGCACCCAGGAAAGAATTCTCTGTAGCAACTCAGATCCCACCCCATCTAACATCTCATCACAGACCATTGGGCATATTTACCTGCTAATAATCAAAGATCAATTAATTGCCAAAATTAGGCTACCCCATCATACCATCCCCTCCATAAACTTATCAAGCTTAGTCTTGAAGCCAGATAAGTCTTTTGCCCCCACTACTCCCCTTGGAAGGCTGTTCCAGAAGTTCACTCCTCTAATGGTTAGAAACCTTTGTTTAATTTCAAGTCTAAACTTCCTAGTGTCCAGTTTATATCCATTTGTTCTTGTATCCACATTGGTAATAAGCTTAAATAAATCCTCTCCCTCTCTGATATTTATCCCTCTGATATATTTATAAAGAGCAACCATATCTCCCCTCAGCCTTCTTTTGGTTAGGCTAAACAAGCCAAGCTCTTTGAGTCTCCTTTCATAAGACAGGTTTTCCATTCCTCGGATCATCCTAGTAGCCCTTCTCTGTACCTGTTCCAGTTTGAATTCATCCTTCTTAAACATGGGAGACAAGAACTACACACAATATTCCAGATGAGATCTCACCAGTGCCTTGTATAATGGTACTAACACCTCCTTATCTTTACTGAAAATACCTTGCCTGATGCATCCCAAGACCATATTAACTTTTTTAACAGCCATATCACATTGGCAGCTCATAGTCATCCTGTGATCAACCAATACTCCGAGGTCCTTCTCCTCCTCTGTTACTTCCAACTGATGCATCCCCAATTTATAACCAAAATTCTTGTTATTAATCACTAAATGCATGACCTTGCACTTTTCACTATTAAATTTCATCCTATTACTATTACTCCAGTTTACAAGGTCATACAGATCTTCCTGTATGACATCCCGGTCCTTCTCTGTGTTAGCAATACCTCCCAGCTTTGTGTCATCCGCAAACTTTATTAGCACATTCCCACTTTTTGTGCCAAGGTCAGTAATAAAAAGATTAAATAAGATTGGTCCCAAAACTGATCTCTGAGGAACTCCACTAGTAACCTCCTTCCAGCCTGACAGTTTACCTTTCAGTACGACCCGCTGTAGTCTCCCCTTTAACCAGTTCCTTATCCACCTTTCAATTTTCAGATTGATCTCCATCTTTTCCAATTTAACTAATAATTCCCCATGTGGAACCGTATCAAATGCCTGAGGTAAATTAGATTGAGATTGATACTGAGATTGAGGTAAATTAGATCCACTGCGTTTCCTTTGTCTAAAAAATCTGTTACCTTCTCAAAGAAGGAGATCAGGTTGGTTTGGCATGATCTACGTTTTGTAAAACCATGTTGTATTTTGTCCCAATTACCATTGACCTCAATGTCCTTAACTACTTTCTCCTTCAAAAATTTTTCCAAGACCTTGCATACTACAGATGTCAAACTAACACGCCTATAGTTACTCAGATCACTTTTTTCCCCCTTTCTTAAAAATAGGAACTATGTTAGCAATTCTCCAGTTGTATGGTACAACCCCTGAGCTTACTGATTCATTAAAAATTCTTGCTAATGGGCTTGCAATTTCATGTGCCAGTTCCTTTAATATTCTTGGATGAAGATTATCTGATTTAGTCCCATTAAGCTGTTCAAGCTTGGCTTCTACCTTGGATGTGGTAATATCTACCTCCATATCCTCATTCCCATTTGTCATCCTACCATTATCCCTAAGCTCCTCATTAAAGATGGAGGCAAAGTATTTGTCTAGATATTGGGCCATGCCTAGATTATCCTTAACCTCCACTCCATCCTCAGTGTTTAGCAGTCCCACTTCTTCCTTCTTTGTTTTCTTTTTATATGGCTATAGAACCTTTTACTATTGGTTTTAATTCCCTTTGCAAGGTCCAACTCTACATGGCTTTTGGCCTTTCTCACCTTATCCCTACATGTTCTGACCTCAATAAGGTAGCTTTCCCTGCTAATCCCTCCCATCTTCCACTCCTTGTAGGCTTTCTGCTTTTTCTTAATAATCTCTCTGAGATGCTTGCTCAGCCAGCTAGGTCTACAACTCCTGCCTATGATTTTTTTCCCTTTTCTTGGGATGCAGGCTTCTGATAGTTTCTGAAACTTTGACTTGAAGTAATTCCAGGCCTCCTCTGCCTTTAGATCCACTAGTTCTTCAGTCCAATCCACTTCCCTAACTAATTTCCTTAATTCTTTAGAGTTAGCCCTTTTGAAATAAAAAACCCTAGTCCCAGATCTATTTTTGTTTATCCTTCCATCTAGTTTGAACTGAGTTAGCTCATGATCACTCGAACCAAGATTGTCCCCTACAAACATTTCTTCTATGAGGTCCTCACTATTCACCAAAACCAAATCTAAAATGGCATCCCCTCTTGTTGGTTCTTCAACTACTTGGTGAAAGAATCCATCAGCTATCGCAACCAGGAAAATCTGAGCCCTATTATTATTACTAGCACTTGTCCTCCAGTCTATATCTGGGAAGTTAAAGTCTCCCATGATCACACAATTCCCATTAGTGTTTACTTCATTAAAAACATTAAAGAGGTCTCTATCCATATCCAAGTCAGATCCTGGCAGTCTGTAGCACACCCCAAGCACTATTTCAGGGGAGGCTCTAGTAGCTTTCTTTTTTTTTGCCCAGACAGACTCTGTCTTATCCATTCTGTCACTTCTTATTTCTTTACAGTTAACCTCATCACTGATATACAATGCTACTCCACCACCTTTGCCTTTATTTCTGTCTTTCCTAAACAGCACATAGCCTTCAATACCTGTACTCAAGTCATGACTACTATGTTTCTGTTATCCCTATAATATCTGGTTTCATTTCCTGCACCAGTAGCTCTAGTTCCTCCATTTTGTTACCTAGGCTCCTCGCATTAGTGTACAGACATCTTAATTTTTGCTGTTTGGCTTCACTGACATTCTTTACCTGATTAGGCACAGACATTCTACCACCAGTATCACCTATTAGACGCGTATCTACACTACCCTTCCTCCTTATGTCCATTCTCATACCCATGGCTGTATCTTTTCTTACTTTGTTTTCTTCTCTCTCAATGTTAAATTCCAGCTTGTAGATTACCTGGACATCTCCCAACCATCTCCTCCAAATTCCTAGTTTAAAGCTCTCTTAATCAGTTGTGCCAGCCTCCATCCTAGAAGTCTATTTCCCTCCTTGCCTAGGTGAAGTCCATCCCAAGAGAACAGTCCTCTGTCCATGAATGCCTCCCAGTGGCCATACATCCCAAAGCCCTCCTTATAGCACCACTGCCTGAGCCATCTGTTGATCGTCATAATCTTTCACACCTTTGTTGCCCTTCTCTAGGAACAGGCAGAATCCCACTGAAGATCACCCGAGCCTCGATTTCCTTAAGTGTCTTCCCTAGCCCAGGGCCGCCCAGAGGATTCAGGGGGCCTGGGGCAAAGCGGGGGAGCTGCGGTGCTTGTATTCACCCGGTGGTGGTCCGGGTCTTCAGCGGTATTTTGGTGGAGGGGGGGCCCCTTCAGTTGCTCCGTGTCTTCAGCAGCACTGAAGGGCCCCCTGCCGCTGAAATGCCGCTGAAGACCCGGACCACCGCCAGGACAGGACTTGTGGGGTCCCTGAGGGGGCCTGGGGCAAATTGCCCCACTTGTCCCTCTCTGGGCGGCCCTGCCCCAGACTTGCATAGTCTCCCTTGATATGTTCCAGTGAGAATCTAGCTGTATCATTTGTTCCCACATGAAGAACAATCAGCGGATTCTTTCCCGCTCCTGTTAGGATCCTTTTCAGCCTCAGGTCCACATCCTGTATCTTAGCACCCGGCAGACAGCACACCCTTCTGTTCTCCGGATCAGCTCTAGTTACAGGCCTGTCTATTCTTCTCATTAAGGAGTCCCCAATCACATAGACCTGCCTCTTCCTGGTGATGGTGCAATTCTCTGGTCTATTCCCTGTTCCCTCTGGCTGCAAGTCCTCTCGATTTCTATTGTCCCTTGCAATCCTCTGCAACCCATCCTGTATCCTCCTGGGGCTCATATTTGGTGTTATCTCCATTCACTCTTCCTATCTTCCTATAGGACTACCTGCTCTTCTCTTCTTCCTTGCCCTCTCACCTTCAGCGACCACCTGCTGGCCCCTTCCAACTCCACAAACCTGTTCCTGAGCTCTATTTCTCCTTCACTAGCCCATCTTTTACTCATGCTTCCACTGTCCACTTTCCTCACCCAGCAGTCTCCCCTCAGAAATCTTTGGTCCTGCTTCCATCTGCAAGTCTGAGCTTTTCCCTTCAGCCTCCTGTCTTTGCTCCATCATCTGCTCGACCCCCCTTCTAAACTCAACCAGAGTTTCCACCTGCATCTCCAATCCTCGGATCTTTTCTTCCATCAGCTCTATCAGGCGGCACTTCATGCGGACGAAACTCGTATCAGGTACCCCCTCCAGGATCATGTACATGCCGCAGCTTCCACATCCAGTCATCTTCATTGTGTCTTCCACTGCTACCTCTGTATCAGCCATAGCCTTCCAACCTAAAACCTGTTAGTCCAGGAAACACAAACCAAACCACCACCACCCACAGCAAAACAAACCCCCAATGGGCACCAGAACACCACCCACTCCATTCCCTAGCCTGTCTATTCCTCTGCCTAGCTCTCTTAGTCTCCCTCGCAAACTCCCACTGAAACTCTCCTGTTTACAGCTCTGTTTGCTGGCTCCTGTCCTGCTGTAGCTGTTATGTTTCCATCTGTACTCTGTCTCCTCAGCCTCGGCAAGTGGACCTTTCTTTTACATCATATGTGGTCATGTTGTGAGATAATGAAGATTAAAAAGCTGAACACCTGGATTTCAGCCTTCCCACAGTACTATGGCTCACCCTTATTAGTTGTTGTTTTGGATGCTAATAATGTTTCTGGCCTTCAACCAAATTCTTTATTTTTCCTGATGTGCTACATTATGTAATGAATAATAATACATGCCTGCGAGGTTCCCATGGTCCCTTCACCAATCTTCTTTTCCTTATTTAAAAAAAAAGAAAAACTTCATTTATTTTAATATGTTTTTATATTGTGACGGGGCAAGACCAGATGGCTATAGGAAAGTAGTGAGAAACAGGTATGTTATCCCCAGGCTAAACAAATCCCTGTTATGATGGTAACCAAATGGCAGTTGCTCCCGGTTAATCAAGACACCTGAGGCCAATTAAGATCTTTCCAGAAGGCAGGGAGGACACTAGGTTGATTGGGACACCTGAAGCCAATCAGGGGCTGGCTGAAACTAATGAAAAGCCTCCCAGTTAGTCAGGTGGGTGCACATGTCAGGAGGTATAGGAGGAAGTTGTGCTGTTGGAGAGGCTAAGGAATACACACCATATCAGGCACCAGGAATGACGCAAGCCCTGAGGTAAGGGTGAAGTGGATCTTGAGAAAGTGGGGGTGGGGACTGCTGTGGGGAAGTAGCCCAGGGAATTGTACATGTCCTGTCTCTAAAAAGTCAGCTATCATGGCTGATACTATTAGGATCCCTGGGCTGGAGCCCAGAGTAGAGAGTGGGCTCTGGCTCTCCCCGTTGCCCCCCTGATTAATCACTGAGACTGGGAGACAACAGAGACTGTGCAAGGGAGGATAGCTTTTCCTCACCTCCCTTGCTGGCTTATGATGGAAATGGCTCAGTAGGCTGTGACCCTTTCCTCTAGAGAGAAGGGCTACATGGAGGGTCACAGTGAGCCTCTGATGCTAGTGAAATCTGCCAGGAAACGTGGGACCCATGGAGACAAGGACAGAGCTTTGTCACAATATACAATCTGTTTTGATTGAAATTTGAATTTCTTCACTGTGGTAGACACAAATACGTTTTCATTTGTTAGGTATCAGTCATGCAAGTCTTCTCATTCTAAATCTCTCTATGGTTGTGGTCCCAGTTTGCACTTCATTTAATACCCCCATGGTACTGTTACACTAAGATATTTTCCTTGCAAACTCATGTTTATCTTTTTAGATTTCCCCTTTGCAACTTAAATTCCATAGAATGTCTTGCACTAGATACCTGGGTTTAATGGTGTTATTAGTAAAATGGAACAATCTTATTTTGTAAACTTTGGGTTCCTGCCATGGTAAGAGAAAAGGGAAATGGAAAAATATTTCCCTCATATGATAGGTCACAATAGAACTAATTTCCTTGGTAAACGTTGGACTATTTGAGAATGATCTATTTATGGTATTTCTGAAGCATCCAGGGGTGAAAGTACTGGTACGCTGGAGTCCTGAGTGGGCACGGCCTCAACTGGAAGAGGCATGGCCTCAATGGGAAGAGGTGGGGCCTTTCAAGATTTAAAGGCCCGGTGGCTCCAACTATGTCTGGAGCCCCAGGGCTTTTAAATCACCTAGGAGCTATCAGCAGCAGAGGCGGCTGAGAGCTCAGGGGTGATTTAAAGGGCCTGGGGCTCTGGCCACCGTGGAGCTCCAGGCCCTTTAAATCACTGCAGGAGCCCTACCACCACTACCTTGGGGCAGGAGGGCTTGGGCTAGGGCTAGGGCTGGGGTAGTGGTGGCAGGGTTCTGGTGCTGATTTAAAGGGCCTGGGGCTCCAGCCACTGCAGGGAGCCACAGGCCCTTTAAAGTGCTGCTGGATCCCTGCCACTGCCGGAAGTGATTTAAAGGGCAGGGGCCGGAGCTCCAGGACCTTTAAATCCCCACCCAAGCCTGGCTGCCGGAGCTCTGGCAGTAATTTAAAGGGCCCGGGGCTCCCTGCAGCGGCTGAAGCCCTGGGCCCTTTAAATCACCCCCGGAGAAACCAGTCCAGTCCAGCACAGGCATACCGGCTCTTGCCAGTACACTGCACCAGACCGTACCAGCTTACTTTCACCTCTGGTAGCATCAATAAGCAAAGCTGTTTGGTCACAATCCGAGTCGCTGTCAGTTACTCAAGAGAACATCCCTTCATGTAGCCAACATCCATTTTTAGCTCCGGAGGGAAGGATTGAAAGGCTTTATAAGGGTAATGCCTATTGGGGGAGGTTTGAGTAGTGCATGCAACAAATAGTGGCTAGTTATAACTTGAATTGTGACTAGACTTCATGGGTACAGAGTTAAATTTCTGCGAACAGACCCCTAGCAAGGTCTCAGGTGTGATTAATTAATACGAAATATTAGGAGCCCAATTTTCAGAGGTGTTGAGCACCCACAGCTCCATATTTACTTCATCTGTAGATCTGGGTGCTCAGCACTTATGCATATTTTGTAATGAGTGACCCTAAGAAACAGGCAAGCCAGTGTCTTTTTCCTTTGATTTTATAATCCACCGTGGGTTGATAATAAAGATCAGCATGTCAAATGGTGTTCTTCAAGCTATAACATCAAAACAGAAAGAAAGGCAGGAATCATTGTGCTCCTAAGAGCTGTAAATATCTTCCAAGATTGAATATCAATTTAAAAAAAAAAGCCTGCTATAAAAAGGAAACTCTTGGAAGATACATTTTACGGTAAGATTTATTTTATGAATTTCTACTGACTACAGTGGTTTCAAAGCTTGCCAGTCTGAAAAATATTATTTTTTCAGCTGCAAGTGTTTTAATGACCCTCATTCTTCCTCTGTCTTGCTTCCAATTCTGCAAAGCATGGTCATTGCTGGCTTCCGTGCCGGAATGACCTACCGCACTAACAAATACTGAGTCAGCAACATGGGCTTAACTCCCTAGTGTAACATTGCTACTAATTCCCATCTGGCAGAAGGTACCTGACTGGTACAAGGTTGAGCATGTTCTTTGTCCTTCTAAAAATTACTGGGTCCTGGTGGTGTCAGGAGCTAGAACTTTCACTCTTATGCGGCATACTGTACTTGCATCACCTTCATCTGCTGAAATTCTGCAACTGAGTTATTTAGGAAGTCATTTGTTCCCACTTAGGCCACTGTCCTCATCACATTTAATTCCAAACACCATTCTGGGGATTTTACTGGTCTTGCTCCTCGCTTCTTTAATACAGACTGCAACTTAGTTTAAATTATTCGCACTCTCTCTAAATTATCTCTAAATTTTTTTATTATAAGAAGAAAAAAGGAAAGGGTATTTTCTCTCTGCAAAAACTGACAACCTATGAGTAAATCCACTCAATGCCTCTATGACAAATGCACTTCAATCCTGATTCTAAGTTTTATCATGTTTTTTGGGCTATGTAGAAAGCCATCTTCCACATTGTTTATTTACTTTGTTTTAGAAAGTCAATTCAGCTGACCAAATGTTTTAAGGGGGGCCATTTCCTCAAGGGACACTCGAGAACCATCCATATTTTTAAATAGAGTTTAGGATAGCACACCATTTATGTGGTACATCACAAAATTAAAAACAAAACATCCATTTAAAATGGATGCTTCCCTATTGCTGTACATAAGGGTCTTTTTGGCAGGGGAGAGCGAGTGAGCCTGAAAATATCAATACCAATATCCCGCAAGGGACTTACTGAAGGGTCTCGGGCAGAAAGGAAGTAGCCACATTTCCCCAACTGCCATTGTTCCATGACCCCATACACCGATCTAGGGAGTAAAGAAAGGTCTGCCCCGAGCTACATCTCCTTTTGCTCCCTGGCCTTCTGCACGGAGGGAAGAAAGAATGTCCCCTAGGTTTTAGTTCCTCAGCCCTTCATATTGGGGTTCATTCAGAATAAGGGCTCATCCACCCCTCAAGGCTCTTATTGCTTCTTGGAACAATGCAGGTATCTGGAAATTAAAGAGGAGGCCACTTGTCTATGCCCCAACTCTTGTCTCTTCCATTGTTCCTTGGTCCTAATCAGTGGGCTAGGGAAGGAAGAGTGAGTCTCTACTAGCCCCTCCACAGGTTGCAGTAACTCATAGGCCTTGTGAAAGGATTCAAGGAACAAAGGGGTTCTTTCCCAGCCTCCAAATAAGGCCTCTCTCATTGCTCCCAAACCATACATATGGGTCCTGGGAGAAGGAGACACCTTGCTAGTTGCAAACTCAAAAAAATGCAGCCTCTCTGTAGCTAAGCTACTTGCAGGTAAACAATCTCTTACAGGGCCTGTAGAAGAACAGCATGTTCTCCCCAGACAGTGCAAGAGAGTGATGTTTTTTTAGTGGCTAAGACAGTTAATGCAAGTGACCATCAACAAAACATTGAGTAGAACTGATGGAAAATTTCAACTTTTCATCAAAAAAAACCCTAACACTGCAAAACCAAAAAATATAAGTTAGAAATGCTGTCACAGTGCTTTATGGGAGTTGTAGTTCTGATGCCTAGTGGCCCCATTCTCCACTATGGACCAGGCTTCCCCAGCCAGATTACATCTCCATGAGGTGCCATGGCTAGAGACTCCATTGATGCACCACTGTCAGCAAGAGAAGAGACTGTGGGGCATCATGGGAGCAGGGCCGACCAGAGGGGGGGGGCAAGTGGGGCAATTTGCCCCAGGCCCCAGGCTCCGCAGGGGCCCCCATGAGCACGGCTGAAGCTCCCTCCCCGGCCCCAGCCCAACCCAACCCCGCCTCTGCTCCTCACCCGGAGCCTCAGCGCATCCAGCAGCGTCCCTGGACAGCGCTGCAGCGTGGCTCCGGTGGGGCCCCTGAACTTCGCCCCACTCAGAGCCGCGTGGTAAGGGGGCAGGACTGCGAGCTCCAGGCCGAGCGGCTCCTCCTCTTACCATGCGGCTCTGAGTGGGGAGGTGCTCAGGCCCCGCCGGAGCCACGCTGCAGCTGTCAAGGGTCGCTCCTGGATGCGCTGAGGCTCCGGGTGAGGGGGGAGCCGGAGGTACGAGGGGGGTTGGCTAAGGGGCAGGGAGTCCTGGGGACAGTCAGGGCACAGGGAGGGGGCAGAGGTTGGGGGGGCAGTCAGGGGACCGGGAATGGGAGGGTTGGATTGTGGGCATTCCGGGGGTCTGTCAGGACTCAGCAGGGGGTGGACAGGGGTCGGGGCAGTCAGGAGACAGGGAGCAGCGGTGGGGTCTGGGGTTGTGGTGGTGGGGTCTCTGGGGGACGTTGAGGGGACAAGGAGCAGGATGGGTCGGGGATTCTGAGGGGGGCAGGCAGTCAGGGGGCAGGAAGTGGGTGGGGGGTCGGATAGGGGGCAGGGCCAGGCTGTTTGGGAGGCACAGCCTTCCCTATCCTAAAGCTCATTCAGCAGTTTGAGGCTTGCAGAAGAGCCAAGCTGTTAGCTTTTCCATTAGGGCTACCATCCCTTTCACTTTTCAAATGCCAAATTATAGTCTATATTTAATTTCAGTGCCATAGGGAGATTCATGTCAGAGGAGGGTAGCTTCATTTAAAATTAGCCACTGGGGGAGGGATCACATAAGAAGAGAAATATCCTTCCCAACCCTACCAAGGGAGACCCCCCCTCCCTTGCATTCCCTGAGGCTTCAGAGGGGTTAATTCAGTGGTTCTCAAACTTTTATACTGGTGACCTCTTTCACATAGCAAACCTCTGAGTGTGACCCCCCCTTATAAATTAAAAACGCTTTTTTATATATTTAACACTATTATAAATGCTGGAGGCAAAGCGGGGTTTGAGGTGGCAGCTGACTACTCGTGACCCCCAGTAATAACCTCGTGACCCCCTGAGGGGTCCTGACCCCCAATTTGAGACCCCCTGGGTTAATTTAATTTTAGCACCCTGTGTCCATTCACATGCACGTGCTATTTTGAGCATTTCAGTTTTCACAACATAGGCTTATCCTAGATTCTGGAACAAGCTCAAATGCTCAGTTCATGGAGTATGTACATAAGCTATACTAAAGACAAACCCACAGTAGCTGTCTCCAGTTTGTGAGGGACCCCATGGAGCCAGTCTCAAGGAAACAGATAAATGCATGGATGTTAAGTCCATTAATGGCTATTAGCCAGGATGGGTAACGAATGGTGTCCCTAGCCTCTGTTTGTCAGAGGGTGGAGATGGATGGCAGGAGAGAGATCATTTGATCATTACCTGTTAGGTTTACTCCCTCTGGGGCACTTGACATTGGCCATTGTTGGTAGACAGGATACTGGGCTGGATGGACCTTTGGTTTGACCCAGTATGGCTGTTATTATGTTCTAACCTAAATGAACCCAAAGTTATGGAGACAGATATGAGTCAAGGAAGCCAGCAGAGTATGAGAAACCTGGAAAAATCTCTGACTGGATGGGCTCAGGCGTTTGGTCACAAGCTGAGGTGGTTCAAAAGTTTTGGATTTTTTTAAGCAGTTTTTTTATTGTTTCTTTATTGTTTTATTCTTTGTTCTTTAAACAATCAAACACAGCAAGCAGCAAATATTTGGCCACACACTTCTGAAACCCCAAACCATATTCAGATTTTGGCAGACTAATTTCAGCTTTTCAGTTAAAAAAACCACAACAAATTTTGAAGGAAAGCAGACATTGTCCGTGATTTTTTCTGCTTTTTAAAACCCGCTAGTTTTCGATCCAGAAAATATTTGTCCAACCCTTTTAATGGGCTTTAGTGCCTTTTAGCACTAGCTGATACTGAGAACCAGTGATACCTTGTAAAGAAGTTTTCTCAAAACTGGGTTTGTGCCGAGATGCAGAAGGTTTATTTTTCCCAGGGCTGCCCATGGGTGCGGAGCAAGAGGGGCAATTTGCGCCAGGCCCCGCATGAGAATATGGTATTCTATAGTATTGCAATTTTTTTATGGAAGGGGCCCCTGAAATTGCTTTGCCCCAGGCCCCCTGAATCCTCTGGGCGGCCCAGCATGGGAGACATAGTCTGGCTGAAGAACCCAACCCAAAGGAGAGAATGGAGGCACCAGAACAACAATTTTTATGAGACACCACTGTGGCTTTTCCAAATTGAAATTCTTTAGTTTTCAATGAGAAGTTGAAGTATTCCATGGAAGATTTCAACTAAAATGATTGCCCCATGCCCATTTTCATCTAATTTTCCAAGCAAACCCTCCCATTTTGGAATGATACTGAAACATACATATTTAATAATCAGTTTGTAAGTACCTAGAGGATAATACAGTGATAAGTGATAGCCAGCATGGATTCCTCAAGAACAATTTTCATGCCAAACCAATTTCATTTCTTTTTTGACAGGATTGCTGGCCTAATGGATGGGGGGAAATAGTAGAGGTGCTATATCTTGATTTTAGTAAAGC
The DNA here is from genome assembly GCF_020497125.1 of Mauremys mutica. Lineage (NCBI taxonomy): Eukaryota > Metazoa > Chordata > Testudines > Geoemydidae > Mauremys > Mauremys mutica. Next base: position 41,813,292 of record NC_059079.1, on the reverse strand, counting down.
TTCTGACACAGTCCCACGTGACCTTCTCTTAAGAAAACTAAGGAAATGTGGTCTAGATAAATTACTATAAGGTTGGTGTACAACTGGTTTAAAAAAAAGTACTTAAGAGTAGTTATCCATAGGTTGCTGTCAAATTGAGAGGACATACCTAGGGGTCTGTCCTGGGTCCAGTACTATTCAATGTTTTCACTAGTGACTTGGATAGTGGAGTGTATGCTCATAAAAATAGTGGATGACACCAATCTGGGAGGGGTTGCAAGTATTTTGGAGGACACAGTTAGAACTCAAAAGGGCCTTGATAAATTGGAGAATTTGTCTGAAATCAGTAAGATGAAATTCCATAAAGAAAAATGTAAAGTATACACTTAGAAAGGAAAAATAAAATGCATAAATATGAAATAGGGAACTGACTAGGCTATAGTACTGCTGAAAAGGATCGGGGCGGGAGGGAGGGTGGGTGTCATATTGGATCACAAATTGCATATGAACCAACAATGTGATACAGTTCTGAAAAAGGCTAATATCATTCTGGGGTGTATTAATAGGAGTGTTGTATGTAAGACAACGAGGTAATTGTCTTGCTCTACTCAGTACTGCTGAGTCTCAGATGGAATACTGTGTACAGTTCTGGGCTCCACTCTTCAGGAAAGACACATACAAATTAGAGAGAGTCTGGAGGAGAGCAACAATAACAGGTTTAGAAAACCTGACCTATGAGGAAAGGTTAATAAACTGGGCAAATTTAGTCTTGAACAAAGATGACTGAGAGGGGACCTGATAACAGTCTTCAAATGCATTACATTACAGGCTGTTATGAAGAGGACAATGATCAATTGTTCTCCAGGTCCACTGAAGGTAATGGGCAGCAAGGGAGACTTAGATTAGATATTAGGAAAAACTTTGTAATTATAAGGATAGTTAATTACTGCAATAGATTATCAGGGGAGGTCGAGGAATTCCCATCATAGGAGATTTTTAGATTAGACAAACACCTGTCAGGGATGGTCTAGGTTTACTTGGTCCTGCCTCAGCACAATGGGCTGGACTACATGACCGCTCAAAGTCCCTTCCAGCCCATTTCTATAATTTTCTGACCTGTCTCAATGCTGAAGATTGACTATACACAAAAGACCAGTGCAGTCATGGGCATAGGCATTTCCAAGGTTTCAGTGTTTTTTTCTTTTTTTCCCCCTTTCATCCTGCTACTTTGACCATTGAAACTTTTACACTCACCTGGGTGTTGTGCAGATCTAAAATTAATAGACGTGGGCTGTAATATAGAACACAATTAAGAATTCTGGCAGCAAGCTTGAAAAGTACTAGAGGTTTTTTGTTTTGTTGATCTTATATTACCTTAACTTTATCTAGTCGTTTTTTTTTAAACCCTCCTCTCTGATGGTTTAGTGCCAAGTTCATTCTCCACTCTGTTCCTTTAAAGCATAAGTCAATTAAATATGCTTCCAAATAAAGCATGATATCAATTTAGTTAATTTAACTCTTTTGAGATCACAACTACAATATTTCTATGCTTTCATTTACCAGGTGATCTAAAAACACTTGTGTTCTAAAAAGTGGTTCACGTGAATGACAGTTGATATTCATGTTATATTTCACATGTTTAGAATTAGGAATAGAACTACAGGAACCTTATTGGTTTTGGTTCACATAGGTTTGTGATGAAAAACAACATTGGATCCAATTTATCTAGGTTCACACATATATGGATGTTTGTTTGTTTCGGGGTTGGGCTACCCATTAAGAAGATTCCAAGGACTCCCGGGCAGCATCCTCATAGCCTTAGACTGCAGTGACATCAGAGGAGATGCTTCATAAATGATCAATTACTCTCTAACTTTTGGCACATGACACCTGCAGGGACTGACCACTGGCCAGTCACAAAGAACCCTGGGGGTGCTGGTGGCATTCCACACGCATGCAAGCAGGGAGATGCAGACTATGTACAACTCCTGGTAATGTAGCTAATATATGTGCTGGGCAGCTTCTCCTTCCTTTCATCCCCCTACCTGATACCTTAAAAGGTTACTAATACATTAAAAGTCGCACAGAAATACCCCATTTAACCTTCCTACAGACATCCATTGATATGGGCTATTGTACACACTGTGGCTAAGGCCTTAATGCAAGAATATGCCTTTCACTGAATACTCTGCATTCCTGTGCTCCTTGTTATTTACATTTGCTGTTTTGTTACATTTGCCTGGGTACTCTATCTGTGTATGGCCAACTGGCTGCAGATGCTTGTTCTCTATTATGAACAGTCTCTTAATATTTCCTGTGGGGAAGGAAGTCCATGGCAGTTGCTTCCTCTTCCCAGGCTTTTCCTTAGATTGACATACCGCTATTCATTTTTCATAACTGGATTTTGCTTGCGGGAGCAGTCTTCCCCAAGCTTGTAACCAATACAACAGGTAGGAGCAGTAGCAATTTGCTGTTGCTTTCTGCCAACATTCTGTTCCCAATGCTCTCATTTCTCTGCTGCTCTTCCCTTCAAGCAGCAGCATATCTTCTTTCAACAGAGGAGAGGTGCCCTCTCATATGTCTGCAAGAATATAATCTTCTATGGATTAGGATGACCAACTATCCTGATTTTATAGGGACATCCCAATATTCAGGGCTTTGTCTTACATAGACACCTATTAACCCCACCCCCTGTCCTGATTTTTCACACTTGCTATCTGGTCACCCGACTGTAGATTCAAGTAAACTAATTTTGAGTGATTTTAAAAATAGCCATGGCTTTTGGGTTAGCTACCTGTACAGCTTTCTGATGGTGATACAAGACTGATACACCTTCCATGTCAACAAGGGACATTAAAGTCAATTGCCTGGGAGAGGAACCAGAGCTGTCTGTGCCCCTTTAATAAAGGTGTGTCACACAGGAATGTGGTTAAGAGTGCTGTTACTTGGCACTTTGTACCTGATGTATCAAGGCTGCAAAAGGTTAATATCCCTGTCATGAGAAAGGTCAGTATCCACAGTCTCCAGTGGTTACTATTATAACCAACACTCTTGCTCACATTCCCGTTCATTCTCTTCACACTCAGTCCCACCTTTATGACCCCTTTCCCTGTAAGCCAGCATGATCTACATTAGGTTATTTTAGCCCCTACACTGTTTTAATGAAGTCTTGTATATAATGCCTGAGGTAACAGTGGATTGTTGATGCTTTAATAAACACATGTGGCACAACCACTGACTCGAAAATCTCCTTGCCCACCAGACACTTCTCTTTGGCCCCCACCATGTTTTTATATATACATGTATACATATATACACACGCACACTTCTTACTTCTTTCCAAAGAACACCGTAATTCAGGAAGCACAAAACTGGCAGGTAGCACAATGATTAAGATTAAACAGCTTAATTGTCTCCTAGATGGAGGAAGAAATCAATGGTAGAGAAGCCAGTAACAGATGCTCAACCCAACCAGTCACATTTTGTCTTGCTTTTCATGATACAGGGTAAAGTGTTTTGAGATTCAGCATTCCTGCATAGAATAATATTTAGATATTTATTTTGCATTTCTATAGGACCTTTCACCTGAGGGTCTTCCTTTATTTTGCCTCACAAACTCTTGCATTATTCTATTTTACAAATGGGTAAACTGAGGCACAAAGAGCTCATGCGACTTGCACATGGTCATCTTGAGAAATAGCAGATCTGGAAATAGAGCCCAGAAGCCATAACTCTCAGTCTCTTGCTCTAGCCACTACACATTATTTCCTCTTGCCTCTTGTGACAGTTGATTTAAATCACAAAGAGTCAGAAACTCAAATTCAGGCAACTGCTTTTAACCTACAGTCTCCTGTTCCTCAGAACAGGAGTATACATTTATTCAGTACCCAACCTGATAAATAACAAAAACCACTAAATAAATAAGTAAACAGTGGTCTGAAAAGGAAAAGAAGGGGATGCTCTTTGAGGATATATTACAGACAGGTCAGCTTTTCTTATCTTTTTTGTTCTTGCTTGTTGTTTACATTATAAACACCAAGAATTTTTGGTCCTGCAATTCAGGTCCTTCCAGAAGGACTCTGACAATGTTTGGAGAACTAGGATGGTGACATCACAATAATTGGAAACTACAGACTTGCCTGCACAAAAAAGTTGCCTTGGTTAACTTAAGGTGTGAATTTAAACAGATGCAGTTAAACCAATGCCAAAGCTGTGTGAACACACTTACTTTGATTTAAAAGTGGCACATTTTGTTTAGCTCAAAGCAATTAGGAATAGGTTTAAGATAAACTGAAATATAGGTAATTGTGCAGCCTATTGCACAAGTTTACTATATTCAATTAAAAACCAAGTGAAATTTTCTCTCATACACAACCAACCCATTGTTTATACATTATTATAATGTGGTTGATGGGGGAGGGAAATATATGAAGATATACCTATCTCATAGAACTAGAAGGGACCTTGAAAGATCATTGAGTCCAGTCCCCTACCTTCACTAGCAGGACCAAGTACTATCCCTAACAGGTTGTTTTTTTTGGGTCACAGATCCCTAAGTAGTCTCCTCAAGGATTGAACTCACAACCCTGTATTTAGTAAGGCCAATGCTCAAACCACTGAGCTATCCCTCCCCCCAAATGAAGACTGCTGAATAATAATGGCTGCTATATGTTTTAAAAAGAATTAGCTATTTCTGATTTATAGAAAAATATTTTTCATGGAAAATAAATGGCTCCAATTTCAGCTCCCTCTTTATATCTGAACTGTAACATCTGGGGGGAAGACCATATTATATATTTTACCTTTTTAGTCTACTTATCATAACTTACTAATATTTAAATAATTTAAAAAATTGCCTTTGAAAAAAATATGCATATTTCAATAAAAGTATTATTTGTAGTACTTATCGGGAGACCACCTCATAATGTCTCTCCTCACATTACGTTCTTAGGTAAGAGTAACTCAATGATACTTATTTGTTCTCCAGGAAAAGTTTTGCTGGATAATTCACCACAGAGCTGAACATTTTAACATTAATGCTACTGAGAAGCTGGTGTTACACTTATGGGGGAAGAATCCATTGTAATGGGAGTTGCCATTACCTCACTCTTTTTTGGTTTCCCATTTGAATTATATTTGATCACCTGAATAAGCAAGGGACACTGTACACCACAAGGTATAATACATACATTCAGTTTAATTTCTGCCTGGAAGTCCTAGAAAATATAGGTAAAGCTAAATTGCTCTATTAACAGATACCATGTTAAGCTTACAGAGAGACTTAATTAGAAGTATTCTCCAACCCCAGAACACATTTACCCGACTACTTGCACAAACAAGAATAAAATATACTCACAATATTAGTGTTCATGGTATGATATCTAGTCATTATATAAAAAGAACACCTTTCATCCTAAAGGCAGGAATAACCACTTACTTCTGGAATGAAACATGATAGCTCCTTTAGCAACACACAGTAAGAGTGCACAACAATTTAGGACAGTGAGCAAAAAATAATACGGCATCTGACTGAAGATTCAGAAAGAATTTAATTTATCCAAATGGACTATTTCCCAGATAGCATTGTGTTTAACATCCTGCTCACACACATGCAGAAAATGCCATGGGCTCTTTAATGACCACTACATCTAGGACCTTTGTTTCTTTATCCCTTCTTTTTTCCTCTTTTTTTAATTATTATTATTAAAGAGGCACATCTAGCAACACAGTATCTCTCAGCACCAGGCAGGGCCTTCTATTTAGTATTGCTTCTGAAGGCGCATTACTTGCTAGTGCATCTTTGCTTTTTTTCTTGAGGGTCAGGGGCTGTCTCCCACCTTAGGATTGGCCCAGCCTGATATAGTTTTACTTGTGATATTTGACATCACCACCTACCAAACCTTGATCACAAAAGATCAGATAAGATCATTTAACACACATTAGTATAGTGTTCATCATTGCCCTTCTGTAATGGTCAGGCCATGTAGGAAGGTAAGAATCTACAACAGCCACTGACTACAGACTAATGCTCCTAGCACCAAAGACTCCTGGTGCAAACCCCCTGGTGAAACCAGCCAGCAGGGAGGGCTGTCACACTGCCCACAGTGTAACTGCTGACCCTATACCTGGCTTTGACTCCAAACTCAGAGCCTAGCTCCCCTGCATCTAGGGTGCGCAGGGTTCACCTATCTGCCCACTCCAGAGTTGCCCACACCCCAGTTCAGCAGTTACTGCTGAGCCTGGGGGCTCTTACAATCTTTACACCTGTGGGTGAATTTTATCATATCTGATTTCTTATAAAAATTAAACATGAACTCTCCATGGGGTGAAAATATACTTAAAAGCAGCCCCTTGAAGGGTTAATCCACACTCCCCTCCCTCCTTCTCTGCCTTTCTGAGCCTCAAAGGGGAAAACCTTTACAGTGATCCTCTACTGCCAAATTCCTACCCCTTCCCAGCCTTCTTGATGCTCTTGCTATATACACAATGAAATAGTAATGCTGTGGCCTCATTCCAAGGTTACCTTATGGTTTCAGCTCCCGTTCTTGGAATAAGCTGAATTTCCTGGTTGCTCAGTGGCACAGTTTTCAGGAGATGTTTATGCTCTCCCGTGTCTGCCTTGTGAGTCAGCGAACCACAGTGAGTTGGGGAGTGCTGAGGGGACTGCTTGTCAGGTTTTGAATTGCTGGCAAAGCTTGCTATACCTCTCTTTCAATTGTGCAGTCAATCTGACAGGGTAGGTAGCCAGATACAACTGGGCATAGTTCCCCTTCCCTCGCAGGGATTTTAGGATGCCATTAGCTCCCTCACCTTATTTACCTCCCATATCTGTATGAAAATTAGATATACTGTGTAAACCTGTGCTTTTAAGTGTGATGAATAAAAATAATTGGGTTAGCCTAAAACAGCAGGAATTCTATGGATAGTTTAAAAAAAAGTCCGCATGCTCACATTTAAGATCCTCCAGGTAAAACACAGGTGAATATATAAGCAGGAAAATGCAAGAAATGAAGAACTGATCAAGGGTGCAAGTGTGCACCTACATCTGCAATTTACAGAAAAATTAGTTTGAGTTGTTGGAAAAATGATATTTTTCTTTCATGGGAAATTAAGATTTTGAAATTTCCTTCCATTCTGACTAAAAATGAAAAGTCAAAATATTGACCATTATTGGAAACAAAAAATTCAAAATTTTTTTGAATCAAACTAAACAATTTTTTGATATTTTCAATCACAATGAAACAAACAAAATAAAATCTTCATTTTTAATTGACACCAAAACAAAAATTTCATTTCAAATTAACATGTCAAAATGAAAAAGATTGACCTTCCAAGACACACCATTTTGAAATGAGGCTTTTTGTTCTGATTCTCCTGACTGGAAAATTAAAAAAAAAAAAATTTCCTGCAGAAAATTTCAAATTTTGACAAAAACCACATTTGCAACAGGAAAAATTTTCAGTCAATTTTTTTTGACCACCTTTAACTTTAAGTGGAAAGTAAGTAAGTGGAAGACAAACACTGAGGCCTAGACTTTATTGTTCTCTTTTTCACTGCTTTTTCACTAAGTGTAGATCCTTCTGTGACACTGCACCCCATATTCTTCACAGTCATATTATGGTGATATCATTATGGCATAAATATGATGCATTTTGTACAAGATGGGTCATGTGAGGTGTCATTGGATGAGTTATGATTTGCTGAATATGATTATCATATTTGTATGCATATATCATTTTTGTATCTAAAGTTAGGAATATTGACTATGTATCTGTATTTCAATCGTGCTTACTCTGGATGACACCCACAACTAGCCTTTCTGGTACAACAGTGAAGAAGCCAGTCAATGCTGATGGCCTATCAGCAAAGACAATGGATACCAGAAGAACTTAACTTTCCTGTGAATGTTCCAGACAGCCTGTAAGTAATGGCTACTATGACTCAGCAAGGTATGCAAGGGCATGTGACCAGGCCACATGACTCTGGACTCCATCTTGGGATGTCAGTATTTTTCTACAATCTGAGTTTGGGACAAAGGGTTCCCACCATATGCTAAAGCTATAAGCCAGGAAGTGACATCATCTGTTGTTCTTCATGTCCCACACAAGAAAACTCCTGGAAACACCTAAGGAACAAAAGACTGAACTGGGGGAAGTGCTGGACCCAGGCTAAAGGGATTTCTAGCCCGTGAATGAAAAACCTGGGGATTCCAAGCTGTAAAGCAAGTGCAGCTAGCACCTTAATCTGCCAGCCTGCTCGTTTAACCAGTCAGGGTGAGAGATTACTGATTCAGATCCTATCTAGTATTGTAGGCTCAGTTTGCATTTCTATTATATTTCTTATGGTAATCTACTTTGATCTGTTTGCTATTACTTATAATCACTTAAAATCTATCTTTTTGTAATTAATAAACTTATTTTATGTTTTAATCTAAACCAGTGAGTTGGAACAAAGTGCATGGGAAATCATAGCTCAAAGGGCAAAGGCCGTTGCATATTCTTCTCCACATTGGAGGCAGGGCAAACTCTATGAGCTTACACTGTACAGTTCCCCGTGCAGCGCAAGACAGTATAATTTTGGGTTTAGGCTCTAAAGGAGGTGTGCTCTGGGGAACTGAGAAGTACCTTTTATTTAGCCTTTCTACTGTTGGTCCATACAGTGGCTGGTCAGAGAGCCTGCATGTAACTGCAGCTGGATTTGTCCCTATCTGTGTGAATGCTGGTGGAAGTGTAGGACCAGGAGTGAGTCTGCAGCTTGTCACAGCAGCACAGTGAGAGAGGGAGCCCAGGCTGGTGGGTCAGAGGGCTCAGTGGTACCCCAGTTCCAGGCAGCACCCTGAAGGGAACCTATCACACCTTCTTCATGTTTTCAGTACACTGTCTAAGGCTTTACTAGGCTAGGATTTAAAGATGTGGTGTTAGAACATATTAGGACATGCCTTTAAATCCTAGCCTAGCAAAAGCCTTAGACTGTGTTCTGAAGCCTGTTCTAAAAGTACGGTTTGTCCAAGACACTGCATGTGTTAATCAAGTTAAAGATTAGTTCCCCTCACAGATTTGGAGATCCCTCAAAAGCATGTGAAGAGCAACCTAGACCTTCCCAGATCAACTAGCTTTAACCATCTGCAGAACTTTTTTCTGCAGTTCTATTAAAAAATATGTTTACTAGCTTACCAATAAAATGTTGCAAGAAAAAATTAATGCAAGAGGAGTAGTAAAGGAACACTGTGAATCTACCACTACAGCTAAACTCTGGCTTTCCACTCTGACTACGTTAGTTTTAGCAAACAATTTGAATTGCTTTTTAGCAAGTGGTAAGACTCCTCTGAGCTACAATCTCACTCATAGAGCATAAAGGGACATAGTGAGGGCAAATCTCTACGTGGGATCACAAAGCTATAAATTCCAAAGAATTTTAATTTAACAAAAAGATAGATTCATTGTGACAGTATATTGTTTAGAGTTTCCAGTATAGGGAGAAGAGGAGGACAAGAGACCAATTAGTGAAGGACAGGAGTAGCTTTTAAACTATGTACCCATAAATTAGCTTCTCCCAATATGCACATATATTATGGGTGTAATTTCATCTTGAAATTCTGGTGATATGAACAAATCTCTTGAGCTGCACTATCATTGTTTGTGCTCTTACTAGAATCCCTACAAGGAATTATAGCCTTTTGTAGAAAGAGTATACTTTTCTCCTTATACACTATAAATTGTTCAAAAGGAAAGCGAATTATAGAAAATAAGTTTTTATATATAGTCTGATCCCGTAAGAAATACTTTGTACCACCAAACTGTACTTTGTTTGCACTGCACTCATTTAGAGTTTGTGCAGATTTTAAGGAATATACATATTTTGTATTGTTTTATTGATGTGTTGTATATTACAATGAAACATTGCTGAATAAATATAGGATGAGATGGGGGATGTTTCTTCAGAACTTACTGACTTTGAAAACAATCTTACATTTTAATTATCCTCTATAATACACATTTGCTTTGTCACAGCATACTCTGTCATGGTACAATAAATGTAAGTACAGTACATGCACATTAATTTAATTTGTCGGTAGACATTCCTTCAATCAAAATTAGAAAAGGAGATTGACACCAGAAGTGGGGTCAAAACACCAGGGAACTGGGAGCAGGATCTTCAGCTTAGTGGCCTGGGCCAAGTTTTATAAATGGATCTGAGTCAAATGCCAAGAGCCTGACTCTCCTACTAGTTGTGCCAGGGTAAATCAGAAGCAACTTCATTCAAGTTACACTGGTGTTAAAAATGGTGTAAGGAAGCGGAGATTTAAGCCCCAGAGCTGAATTTCCTCTAATTATGGATCCAAAGTCAACATCAACGTACTGATTTTATATGAATTTACTAGTGATGTTTTAAACTAGAAAAATAAATGAAAATTTCTCAAAACCATTTATAACAGTCTTTACTTGAACTCTTGCTTTGATGTTGTGCATATGAATTTGCATCCTCACAATGAAGGTTACTTTTTCCTCTTGAAAACCTAGTGTGGCCAAATCATTTGTTTTCAGCTAGAAACCTGAATGAATGAGTGAAAACCACAGGTAAGAAAAATATGCATCTTCTAGTACAAAAGCCTAGCCACTTCCCCAAGATAATGTCAGCTGTATTGCTGATGAAATGTCACAACGCACATGCACATTTCCCTTGCTTTTCATTGTCATTTGTCAGTTCAAAATTGTCTTCTTTTCCTTTATGCTATACTAGCTTATTTCTCTCCCCTTCCACTCCCACCCCCGCTCCCCAAATAGTGTGTTTTTTCTCTGTCATTTTTATTCTGCTCCAGGGGACTCCTCTTAGCCTGCTCAGAACACTTTGACTGTGTTAGATCTGATGGCCTCTTCTGTCCTCCTTCATCCAGAGATTTAACACTTTTATGTCCCAGTTCTCTGCTATTCTAAATGTTTTTTTCAAAATCTTTCACAGACTTAAGGGCGCACCTGGCTGCGTGCAGGGGAGTGAATTGAAACCTGAAATCCTATTTAGGGATGACACTTATAAGACCTGTCCATTGAATAGCTGAATGAATTTGATACAAAACCACAACTGGAAATACACAAAACATTTTCTTAACTAAAATTCAAGTTGAAGACATTACTTGCTGCCATACCATCTCAGGCTGTGATCTGATCTGATGTTATGCAGGGTCAGTCCTAGTCAGGGCTGGGATGGGAAAGGCCTATGGAAAACAGAAGGTACTGCAGAAAGTGGTACTGTTGATTCAGCAGGTGTCACTCTCTCTTTTAAATCAATGTTGAATCAATGTCCCAATCTGGTGCTGCTGCTGGATGTACCAGGTTTTGGAAAAGAAATAAAATGGAGATCATAGACCATTATAGTTTAATAAAGATTTCATAGCACTTTTTAAATGTAGGGGTGCTTCCTCAGAAAACTCCACTTAGATAATTACAATACGCTGCTTGAAAATACAGAGGGAATTTTAATAGGATATAGTACTTTCATATTTTGTCTTAAATGGTCATGTAATATTACTTTGTGCCAAGATATAGTCACCACATTCCACCTTGGAGATAAGTGTGGATATACCTGAGTACAATGGAAAACGGAAAAGCCTGATATATTGCTTCTGAGTGAGACAGCCACCAAGATTGCTGCCTGCATTATTATGCCCAAATTTATATCTGCCACAGGAAAAATAATTGACTCAAAACCATGTTATTTTCAAAATTAACCTCCCTGCCCCCAATATATCCCCTTTAAGGGAATCCAGCCAATGGTAGGAATTATTCTCTTTAGGCTTGTCTGGACAGGACCCAGCTTTCTTTTTCCTCTAGTCTACTTTAATGTCACCTTCATGATTGCAGCAACCACCCACAGCAAGACTGTATGCTACCTTCAACATGATAGTCACAGAAACACCAACAGTCACACGATTTTGGAGACAGCTCTAAGGACTAGAGAAATCCCCCCACCTCCAGGAGTCATGCACAATGGCAGGTAAAGCAGTTCCTGTGGAGAAGAGGTAGTCAAAAATCTTATCTCCAATTCACACACAGAATCTTACTTTCAATTTTCTGCTTTCTCTGCATGTACTTAACTCCCATTATTCTCAACACATGCAGTAACAGCAGAATACTGGAGCTGAGAGCTACCTTAAGGATATAAGAGCAAAATGTTGCCAATGGCTTGCAAAAAAGGTTTGGAATCCTTCTGGATGAAAGACTCTGTATAAATGTAAGACGTTATTATTACTAATAATACATTTTATACTCCCTTAGTTACAATTACTTTCACAACATGACTTGAGAGACATACTGTTAAGAATAAACTTGATACTTGCACAGCATTACAATACAATTGAAGATAATTTTCCATAGAGAGTAAAAAGAAATAAATCTTTTACCTATGGCAAGGCAAAATACCAACTGTTTAGCCTACTTTGATTTCAGAGCTGACAAGTCACCTGGGAGGGAAGCAAAGGTATCATGAACTTTGAAACATTTACCCCATTGACTAATAAGTCAGTTTTGCATTATTTGTAATTTTACAAATGTCATGGTTTGTCACAACCTTAACTGTGTATGAATGCAATTTCTCTGTGTTAAATATAACCTTTTAAAATAAGTGATATTCCCCATATTTTACACAATAACAAATTGAAATGGTCAAAGTAACAGTCTTAAAAATGCTAGATGACGTGCATATTAATCATCTGAAAAATGGGTACCTCAGAGTATCATTTCTTCTAAGAGACATGCAATACGTAATCAGAGTAAATCTTTACAGTGGCAATGAAGATACCAAATATACCAGGACAGGAAGATTTAGAGGGATTAAATAAATATAGACAGTTGGCAGAGAAAAATCACTCATGTTCAAGGCACTTTGTTTTATATCTGATGCCCAAAGGGACATACATTTCGATCAGCTATATCAGCTATGATATAGAACATATTTGAGCATCATTGTATTATCATCATCCTCATCCTCATTGTTTGTTTGTGCTGCAATAGTGTCTAAGAATCCCAATCATGGACCAGCGCCCCGCTGCAGTAGGCACTGTACAAACACAGGACAAAAAGACTATCTTTGCCCCAAAGAGCTTATAGTCTACATAATGTTTACCTTAATTGTATAGTGTAGTACATAGAGGACTAAATCCTACCGCCATTGGTGTAAATGACAATTGCCACTGATTTTATTGGAGCAGGACTGGGCACATAAACTGAAACAACTTAGAGCAATTAACTCTAAAAGACCTGATCTCGTAGTTTGGAGTATAGATCTATGATATAAGTAAGGAACTATTGAGAAACAGAATAACACTTTACCCATAGTTTGTTATAATTTAAGAATCACTGAGCCAATTTCTTCCTTCAGTTATGCCCAGGAAACCACTCTGATATCAGTTACTTCACTAATCCCATGGACTCATGTGGAGATCAGGACAGAACTTTGCCCAAAGTTTAGCAGTACAAGTCATTGGCTATCCATAATGTTATGGAAATAGGTTGCATTTATTGAGAAAAATATACCAGAATTGTCCACAGCACAGCCCTCAAGTTCTATTTTCTGCAGCACAGGCTTACACAGCCCAGAAGCTGGATATATTTGCTTTTTAATGACTATGGCCTTAAATTGTTAATGTTGGCCTGAGAGCATCCCGGGTAGATCCATCTGCAAAAGAGCCCTATACGTGAGGATCTCTGTGTTCTGTGCAGAATAGGGGAGTGCTACTTCAGCAGTATTGTGGCCACTTCATGCAGAAGCCCCTCCAATTGTGGTTAACATGGCTGCCACTCCAAGTGGATTTGGCGGTGGTTTGGGAGTCGGACGGGCATGAAACAAGATGGATAATGCTCTCTGTCACACTGTCCTCTAGTCTGCACTTGCCCATTCACAAAATCCTAGTTAGAAGAAGTGTATTACTCCCTCTGGGTTCCTTCTGAGAAGTCAAAGCGGGACTCAGCCAGTGACAGTGTGGCTGAGAGATAGCTCCTGGCTCTGCACGGGGGGTGGGAAGAGGGGAGGCTGTACCCGAACCCTAAAAATTAAATGGCAACATTGCCACTGACTTTTGGAGAAGCAAAGGGGGGAATCTCTTTCCCACAAGAGATGCCTGTGGTTAGGAATGGCTGTGGTCTAAAAAAATCAATGCCTAGTAAATACTGTCACATGATGGAACTGGGCTTTTTTCTCCATTGTTCTCTCTCTCTCTCTCAAAAAAAATATATATATATCATTGAAACTTCCATACTAAAATACTACACAAAAAGATTATAATAAAGGTTGCAAAAATTAGGAAATGCCAGAATTAAGGCAGTCCAAGCAGCCTTAATTCTGTCTACTTGTGTGTGTGCATGTATTATAATACAGTCTTTAATTACATTATCGCATATTATTCTACAGAACCCCGTGTTACTCAGTGCAGAGGATGAATGGTGAATAAGGAGGGAGCTACGCAAAAAGAAAGTGATACACCTATGGATTAGGAGAAATGTGATCTAGGATCTTCTCCTGGCTTTGTTGCCCAACATCACATAGAAAGTGTGTAAATCATTTCAGCCAAAGTTAGTAACTTCTGCTTGTATGCGTCTTATTTTCTGGATGCCCAGCTTGAGACACCTAGGGTTTGAGTTTCAGAAGTACTGAACACTCAGCTCCAAATGAAGTCCATACGAGCTATGGATGCTCAGCAGCTCTGAAAAATTAGGTGTTTCAATTCACCACCCAATTATTGTAGCACCAAAAGTCTGGGAAACGTTTTTGCAAATCTGGGCTCTAGTTTTCCTATGTCTCAGTACTGTTCTGAGAAATGGGGATAACACCATCTTTCTACCTCAAAAGGTACTCTGCAGATAGGTTCATTACTGTTAGTATGAGGCAGTCAGGTCCTCCAATAAAGAGCTCCATAGAAAAGCCCATGAAGAATTAAAAATCCCTTATTCTGTGTGTGTTCTGGATGTGTGCAACTAATAAGGTATGGGACCACACACTGACTGATGAGGATAGAAAGAAATATTGAACATCTGTCTCATTCCCTGAGCACCAACCATACTGTACACTGAACGAGGTAGGGGTCCAGTGGAAAAAAAATAGCATGAGATTATGTAATTTAAGACTGCTTCATATTGTATACACACAAGGGGGCCAAATTAAGGTAGCACTCATTCTGGCACTTTGTAATTTTAAAATGCTTCACTTTTCAGTCTTAATATTTTTTTAAATGTCATTCTTCTGCATGGAATACAAGTGCTATTTAGGAGGTTGTGATACAGTTTGTAACGGAAACAAATATAGTCTGATGTAACTAATAAAAGGCTTAAACTAATAAAAGTCTTAATAGACTGCATGAGTATAACAAAATATCTTGATCCAAAAAACCTGATTAGAACAGTGCATTTACCAGCTGCTCACATGGGAATGGGCCAGGAATCATCATTTGAAGTAATATCTAATTAATTCTGCTTTGCAACAGATGTCAGACTTATTCGCTAGTCTTCTGCACATGAATCCGGTTTTAGTAACTTTCATCCTAGTTAAACATGGTCAGCTCAATCCTCAGCCCCTGATCCAGTGTCAAACACTGAAAGCCCTGGCCTAAAAGGGTCACTGAGGATCAATTTATGCACCTGATCAGCAGACAGTGTAAAGCCAGTGTATCCAGCTCTATGCCATTTGCTCCTCACACTCCACATTTGGAGCATCACTGGGGACAGGAGGGGTGGACTGGAGAGCCTGTAGCTCTGCCCAATTCAGAGCCAGTGCATTGGTACCTAATTTAGTGATACAGCCCTTGGGACCCTAGTATTGAGGGAGGCAGAAAGATAGCTCAAAGCCACCTTCTCCTTTCCTCATCTTTTTTTCCATCTTTCCTGTTTGCATGCCAGCCAGTAGGCTTGTGCACCCAACTAGCTTTCATACAACATGTATTACTGATAGGGGACAAGAAGCTGGTCAATATCTCAGCCAGAGTAGAGCGATTCAGCTACAGCCCACAGCACTTTGCTGAGTTGTGTCCTGATGGACCCAAACATAGGTCCTGTGCTGCCCACATCAGTTAATTCAGTTCAAATTAGATGATGAATTTAGCTTTTCTTGTACCCTCTATAGTTGAGAGTGTCTCTTGTATTTTTCTCCCTAAAAATATTTTGTTATATTGTCCTACCCCAATCCCATAGTATTGGCATTGGCTGTCCTGGTCTGTGTAATGTCCTGCACTGATGTTCAGAAGTAGCTTAGGACTGTCATTTTACATACACCTTCCCCTGCATTATTACACAGCCTGCATCGTTTATGCAGTGTGCATACCTTTCTGCTAAACTGCATTTATATGGCATGCCTGGCTATTTATATAGCATGCATGGTGCATTATTCATATATGTGTCCATGGCACTTTACAGACAAGTCCAAGGCGCTTGCAGTCTCAGACAAAGAACATAAGGAGAAATGACAAAAGATCATGAGGGGAATGGAAACCAGAGAGACAACAAAGAACAAAATGATAGCGAAAACATCTGTGAAATATTACATTTTCTTGTGTTCTCTTGGTCTCCTCTCATCCACTTTCCAACCTGCATAGCTTCAAAAAGAGGTGAAGGGAGAGTGCCCACAGACCATGGAAATTGGGGGTTACATGTGTAGGAGGTGGATGTGGCTCTGTACTGATTATTTTACACAGGGCTCCAACAAAAACAAGAGATGGCTCTGTAAGCTGGAGGGATGACTGAGCAGAAATGAAAAACAGACAGGCAGCAAGGTCTGTTCAGCAGGAGAGAGAACCTATACATTCTAAACAAGGTACAATGGCAAAAAGAGTAAGCAACAACAAACTCTGCCAGTCTGGGGATCAACTCAGCCCTAAAAGTCAGCTAAAGAATCCCACTTTCTCCCCCGAGACTATCCAGCAGCTCTTTTTATTCTCCCTTCCTTGTACACTTTCCATAAGGAGAGAGGAAAGGGAAACTGGAGTTAACGCCTTGTGTATTGGGGCCAGGTAGTCCCACCATAACCCCATCTCTGTTAACACTGATCTTAGGTAGGTTTTTCTTATATTTTAAATCTCAAAAAAAATTATTTACACCCTTATTATTTTTCTAAGAAACAGGGACCAAGAGTTTTGAAAATGGCTAGTGACTGTGGGAGCATCAATTTTGGGGTATCTTATTTGAGAGTTACCTAGATTTTGCTACAGAGTAAACTCTATGGCCTGAGTGGTAGCCTTAATTTTGAGCTTCCCAGTTTTTGTAGGCTTGTTTAATCTTATAACACATGCAAAAAGTACAGTCATCAAAAATTGCCCTGCAGGCATAACTTTAAAATAAAAGATTGGCGTTAAAATATGCAAAGTAATTAATCTACGTAAAGAACAAAACATTTACTTGTATAAAACAGGTTGGGTTTGAGTTATGTGTGCACAAGGAAAAGCTTAAAAATAGCAAGTTTGATAACTTGAAAACCAGCTGAAATTATTTTCTTCTACAAAAATCGGACTCTTGGGCTCAGACTTCATATGCCAATTTTCAGCCTAGAGTGAATCTTTATGGACAAGTCATAAACTTGAAAGTTACAGTTTATAGTAGAAAGGCTGACACAGCCTTAATTATAGTGTTGCAAGAGCTGACATGAGAAAAAGCACATTAACTCTTTCAGTAATACATGGCAAAGGAGTTCTAATGTTCTTGTACCACCTTTTTGGTCACATTCTGAAAAATGTGACTGTGAAACTTGTACAGAGAATACTACTCATTATATCAGTCTAAATTAGCATCTCTGTTAAGCACACTACATCACAATCTCCTAAATTCCACAGACACATATCTATTTTGCTAAACAATCTACTCTGCCTTTATGAATACATTGTATTTAATTTGGTTTGGGCAGAGGAAAGCTCTATATTTTTAGAATAAATTTGGCATTATTGGGCCACTTTAAAAAAATTAAACAAACAGCCAATAATTTTCCATTTGCAATAGTACTGC
This sequence comes from Mauremys mutica, assembly GCF_020497125.1. Taxonomy (NCBI): domain Eukaryota; kingdom Metazoa; phylum Chordata; order Testudines; family Geoemydidae; genus Mauremys; species Mauremys mutica. The sequence goes on along the minus strand of NC_059079.1, from coordinate 41,795,338 downwards.
TAACTCTAAATATTCAAAGTTCATAAATCAAGCCACCAAATTCATGAGTTTGACTTAAAATTAGGATATTTTAAATATAATAAATTTTGAATTCCTTTTACTTGCCTTCTAGTTTTTGAGCTTTTAGGATTCACATTTTTGAGCATTTCTTCATAGTCATGAAGACAAGAAACATAGTAAGGAAAAAAAAAAGACTGCCACTTATTCACATGATTCCAGAAGCTGGGACATTAACAGAAACACCAAATATAACTAAGACTTGCAATACAGTTGTGAGTTGACAACACTATACATTGTGTGAGCATAAAATTGTGGACATGATTAGTTGTGGGTGTCAAACTGCAGACTGGACTGAGAACTATTTAATTTTTTTTAAATTATGTCTGAATTTAAAATTTGTCTCTACCCTTACCTAGAGAGTTCAGCTCTAGGAGGAGAGGATGTTTAAAACTTCCTTATCAAGATCTCTGCTCAGACTGCCTATAAAGATGTCAATTGTTGCCATTTGTGCTAGCGTGTTAGTGATGGGGACACATCTATTCAAATCTGAGTTGTGTTGGCCAACTCATTCCTCATCATATTAATTTCTCTCACTGTGATCATTAGAGGATAATGACCTTCACTATCAACCTGGGGGCTGTTTTTAGGCCACTGAAGTCAATGCAAGTTTTGGCACTGACTTTAATGGAAATGAGCCTTTGGCTAGATATAAATGGATGGCTAGAGGCTATCTAATTACCAAAATCCAGAGTCACCCACTTCCCCTAAAACTTGTATTAGGTAAGTAGGAATGCCTGGAATATACTCCGCTTTTTAATACACCACGAGTATTTTATGGCTTTGATACACTTAGTATCCTTTCATAACAAGGGTTATCTTGGTTTTTTAATATGTTTTGTTATTTACTAGTAATTATTCCTATTATTGAGATTTGGGGGAGAAGTGTGCACCCTGCAAGGATTGTCTCCTGAAGTTTTTGTTGTCCATAATGTGAGCATCACCTGAAGGATGTTTTCTAAAATGACTCGGGACCATACATTCTATAAAAACAGATGCACAATTGAATTTTCAGACCCTTGGAGATCACCTGAAGATGAATCAAGTGTAATTAACTGATCATCAGAATGTGCAGAGTATATTCATAAGACTTTTGCAGCAAACTTATGCTGGACTGTCTATGACATTTGGTGCAGAGTGAGGCCTACAGGAGAAATAATTTCAGAAACAATTCAGAGTATTCAGCATGTAGAATACATTCATTTATTCACACGCTTGTGATACATAGGAAAGGAGAGCCACTAAAACAAAGAATTTGTAAGGTACTTGGACCAAAGCCCCACCTTTTTTGCTATGTGTGCGCGCAGTCCATAGCACAAAGGGGCACTGGTCCTGACTGGAACTTTTATCAGATATTGCAATACAAATAATAAATTATTACATCAATGGATCCAAATGACAAGATATCTGGAAGGAAACTCATCCAAAAAGAGATGGGAGACCAGTTCTAAAACAACACTGGCTTTGGTTGAATCAGTCCTTGCAATCAGTAACTATATTAGTACATTAGACTCTTTAGTACCCAGCTCACAAGGAGATGGGTGTCTTAGAAATACCATAGCTAGGTGTTAGATCATACCAACACCTTTGTTTTTTGCTGGAGAAGCATATTAATCCCTAGTCATCCTGCCTCACTGCTTTCCCACTAGTCAGACACCATAAACGTCTGTGTTGCAAAGCTGAACAGACTATAACTACCTGGAATTACTGCTTATGTAATAATGCCAACAAAACTACTGACCAGAGAAACCACAACCCAGCCAACTTTGGCTGTGTTTGTTAGTAAACATATTTAGCTGAAAAAAGAAAGAAAAATCTGCAGGCAGTGGAAGAGTAACGCACGGGAATCTCGGTTAAAGTTAATACCATGTTGGCTGATGCACAGCAGCTTCAATTCTCTTTAATTAGTTCAGAGTTAAGTGACAAAGTATTTAATCAGCAAACTAACAAGTGCAGCAGCTGATTGCTCTGTGTGCGCTTGTGTGGGGATGTGACTGAAAAAAGTAAATAAAATTACTATCCTTGCTTTAAATGAAACGGAATCCCTAATTTTATTACAGTAGCAATCAGTTTAGAAGCATGATCAAGCAATAAAAATTGATTCTTTCCTGGTTTATTCCTTTAACAAAGTATTTCATTTAAGAGAAGACCATAGTAATTTAACTCTTTGGTTCCCCTGCAGATAAGTATGGGCCTTATTCCCACATATAAGGACACATCTTGTGTGATGGGGATAATCCAACAGCTATATCATGCCACCTGTTATTTTTAAAGCACACCCACTTTTATTTGCAACTGACCAGATGAATGAGCCCCACTTTTTTTAAACTGATCTAGACATGGTGATTCATACAATCAAGACTTCCAGATTTGATTATTACAATTCATATTTAGAAATCAAGCCAAAACACCCCAAAAGTGATCCAACTGCTACAAAACACAACCACCTACCCGCTTAGTAACACAGATTGTCATCAACACATCACCCTTGTGCTCTGCTCACTGCTCTGGCTCCCCACTGGACAAATTCCAATTCAAGATTTCTGTTTTCATATTCTAAATCCTCTATGCATATGGCTTTAGTTACCTGAGAGATCACTTTTCCCGCTGCAACTCCCTTAACAGACTCATCCAAAATAATGTGTGTGTACACACTTATACAGTCTTCTGCTGCAGCTGGGAGCCCAGCTGCCTATTCCTTTCATTCTTAGCAGATTACATTTCCAGGACAATCTTTGCAAGAAAAAAGACTACAGATGTTCATTAAAAAAAGAGTGATCCTTTATAGGGCCCAAGGGTCAGCAATGTCAGTAAGTTCCCAACAACTCATCAGTGCATGATAAAGACAAAAGTAAAGTGTAATTAGTACAGATATTTTTATAATGCTTCCCCACCCCATCCAGGAAAATGGAGACAAAAATGAAAGGTTAGGCCAGATCCTCAGCTGGTGTAAATCAGCAGCTTTCCAGTGAGGTCAATGGAGCTATACCGCTTTACTCCAGTTGAAGATGTGGGGTGAAATTCTGGCTTCACTGAAGTCAACAGCAAAATACCCATTCACTTCAATGGAGCCAGGATTACACATCAGCTCTTAATGTTAGTCAGTCAAGGAACGTACACCCCATCTCTCTCTATCTCTCTATGTCCAAGCATGGAGGTAGCCCTAGCCCACATATGGCACCATATGCATATGGTGGCACATATGGCACCATATGGTGCAACTTTAGACTTCTATGATAAGGTCATTTACACAAGACCAGAATGCTGATACATTAGATAGTGTCCCTGAATCAAGATTGGGCTTTTCAGATTGGCAATTGGTCTGTACCCTGCATGAACATCAGGTTTGTCCTCAGCTATAGAGAAGTATGAACATGTTAGAGACATATGATTGACAGAGGCATGTGTTATGAACCTTCAGTCAGGCCCTAACTCATGAAAGCATCCCTATTCAGGAAGACACTTAAGCACATGCTTATGTCCCATTGAAATCAATAGCACATGCTGAATTGTTTTCCTGAACAAGGATCTCCTTCAGCACATGCTTAAGCACTTTCCTGAATGGAGGCCAATGAAATACCTGTAATATTGGTTGTAAATCACCTTATAAATGGTAGGACAAGTTTAAGAATCCATAAGACAAATCAGACAGAGATATTACTGAGAGTGACAAGCTGTTCTCAGAAGTGCATAGCAGGTGAAGCTATATCAAGGCATCTGAAGGATGAAACCATGAACCTGAGGAGTTGACTTAACTTTTCTTGATTCAGTAGGCCATGAACTAGTATAATTGCAGTGGTATATTTACAGCAGCCTACTCTAAGGGTAAAAAACCTGCTGGCAAATGTTATCTTTTAAAATAGTTATTTCTGAATTTGATTAACAGAGCTGGTTCAAACAAAGGTCACCCTCTAATAGTTTGACTGGAAATCTGGATCAACTATTCCCTTAACCCTCAACAAACACATATACAAATTCTGGTGACAATGGTCCTGATTCTCCACTGCTCTGAACCTTAGTCATTTACACCAATGCACAGTGGATGTAAACTGCTGCCATTCTGATTTGGTAGTGTTTTTACATCCACCTTGCACTTGTGTTAATGGCCACAAAATGTGCAGTGTAATGGAACATTAAGGCCCACTCTCTATTTCCACCAACACAAATTGTGATGTAGAACCTTTCTAGCAGCCTTACCACAGGATATTGGAGCAGATGATTGAGACTATTGCACATGGAACCTAAGATTATCACTGAATGAGTCTGCAGGGTGCCCCAGATTTACTTAAACTGGTCCTGATGATTCACTATTTGTAAGTTAACCGAACAGCGATGTCTGCTGTAAAGAAATAAACAGAGGAATCCCCTTCCAGTTGGAAACAATGAACCAAATTTAGAGGTAATTAGAGACAATATGTTGAGGAAATCTAAGTTGGTATAGTTTACACCTTTTTTTTCCCCTTCCCACCCCAATGTGTGTGTTACATCAATTTAAGATTCCCTTTAGGCCTCATTTACTTAGGCCTGGTCTACACTAGGCGTTTCAACCGGTTTTAGGAGCGTAAAACCGATTTAACGCCACACCTGTCCACACTAAGAGGCCCTTTATATCGGTATAAAGGGCTCTTTAAACCGGTTTCTGTACTCCTCCCTAACGAGAGGAGTAGCGCTAATATCGGTATTACTATATCGGATTAGGGTTAGTGTGGCCGCAGATCGACGGTATTGGCCTCCGGGCGGTATCCCACAGTGCACCACTGACCGCTCTGGACAGCAATCTGAACTCGGATGCAGTGGCCAGGTAGACAGGAAAAGCCCCGCGAACTTTTGAATATTTCCTGTTTGCCCAGCGTGGAGCTCCGATCAGCACGTGTGGTGATGCAGTTAAAAATCAAAATAAAGAAAGAGCTCCCGCATGGACGATGCGGACGTGATCACTGTAAGGGCAGGCAAATCTGTTCTATCAGCGCTCCGTTACAGAAGACGAAATTCAAAATCATTTTTTAAATATCTCCAGACAGATGCCATAGCAGGGACTCAGCGCACTGCTGTGTGACAAGCGTAACGGAAAGCCAAAGAATCAAATGGACGCTCATGGACTGGAGGACTCAAGCTATCCCACAGTTCCTGCAGTCTCTGAAAAGCATTTGCATTCTTGGCTGAGCTCCAAATGCTTCTAGGGTCAAAAACAGTGTCCGCGGTGGGTCAGGGCATAGCTAGGCAATTTACGCACCCCCCCCCCCACCCCCAGAAGTGAAAGGGAAAACAATCCTCTCTTGACTCTTTTACATGTCACCCTATCTTTACTGAATGCTGCAGACAGACGCGATGGTGCAGCACTCAACACCAACATCCTTGCTCCCCCCACGCCATGGATGGGTGATGGTACAATATGGCTGGTATCCGTCCTCATCATCAGCCTATTGGCACATGGGGCAGTGCAAAAGGACTGGTAACCATGCTGACTAGCATCTGTTAGGTCGACCAAGGGCACCTGGCCCTAATTTTTCCTGGTAGATGGTACAGTATGGCTGATAACCATCGTCATCATAGCAACAGGGGGCTGAGCTCCATCAGCCCCCACCCTTCATGTGTAAAGAAAAGATTCAATTGCCCCTGGACTAGCAGAGGGATGCTGGGCTCCTCTCCTACACACTCCTTACTGTCCTGTCTGGACTATCATAGCAGCTGGAGGCTGCCTTCCACTCATATCTCACTAACAAGTCACTGTGTCTTATTCCTGCATTCTTTATTACTTCATCACACAAGTGGGGGGACAATGCTACGGTAGCCCAGGAAGGCTGAGGGAAGAACGGAATCAACAGGTGGGGTTGTTGCAGGAGCACCCCCTGTGAATAGAATACAGCTCATAATTTCTGCAGGATCTGACACAGAGCAGCTGTGCTCTCTGGTTCTATGATACAGTGGTTCTCTAGTACACTTGCCCATATTCTAGGCAGGACTGATTCTATTTTTAGATACCAAAAAGGAGGGATTGACTCAGGGAGTCATTCCCAATTTTGGTTTTTGCGCCTCTGGCTAAGAGCAGCCAGGGGCACTTATGACAGCAACAGATGGTGCAGTGCAAAAGGACTGGTAGCCACGATCATCTTATTACCAATTTATGGCATGGTAGATGGTACAATATGGCTGGTAACCATCTCTGCTATCATGCAAAAGCAAAAGCATGCTGCTGTGTAGCGCTGCTGAATCGCCTCTGTGAGTGGCATCTAGTACACATACGGTGACAGTCACAAAAGGCGAAACAGGCTCCATGATTGCCATGCTATGGCATCTGCCAGGGCAATCCAGGGAAAAAAGGCACGAAATGCTTGTCTGCCGTTGCTTTCCCAGCGGAAGGAGTGACTGACGACATTTACCCAGAACCACCCGCGACAATGATTTTTGCCGCATCAGGCACTGGGATCTCAACCCGGAAATTCCAAGGGGCGGGGGAGGCTGCGGGAACTATGGGATAGCTACGGAATAGCTACCCATAGTGCAATGCTCCAGAAATCGACGCTAGCCTCGGACCGTGGACGCACACCACCGATTTAATGTGTTTAGTGTGGCTGCGCACACTCAATTTTATACAATCTGTTTTGTTAAACCGGTTTATGTAAATTCGGAATAATCCCGTAGTGTAGACGTACCCTTAGACTCACACTTACTTATCAATGTATCCTGTAACTTATGCTGCCTTCTTATAGATCCCCTCTGAATTTGGCTCACTGACAGGGCTGATGCAACCTATTAGGCGACCTAGGTGGTCGCCTAGGGTGCTAGGATTTATGGGGAGGCATTTTCTTTGGCGGCGACCACAGCGGCCGGATCTTCGGCCGTCCCGGTTGCCACCGGCATTTAGGCAGAGGGAGCTGGGGCAGGGGGGCGTGGGGAGGGCCGCCTGCAGCAAGTATGGGTGGGAGGGGACAGCATGCAGGGGAACTCCCTGCCCCAGCTCATCCCTACTCCGCCTCCTCCAAAAGCACGCTGTCGCTGCTTCACTTCTCCCACCTCCCAGGCTTGCGGCACCTAAGCTGATAAGTGCCACAAGCCTGGGAGGCGGGAGAAGTGAAGCAGCGATGGCATGCTTGTGGAGGAGGCGGAGTAGGGGTGAGCTGGGGCAGGGAGCTGCCGCATGGGGGGGGTGCCTCAGGGCGGAGGCGGGTGGGGAGCTGCCGCGAGGGAGGTGCCTCAGGGCGGGGAGGGGTGGGAAGCTGCCACAGGACTCGGAGAGGGGGTGGAGCAGAGGTGAGCTGGGGAGCTGCCGCACGGCTCCATGGGGAGGGGGGAGGAGCTGCTGCATGGCTCCCTGGGGGGGTGAGCTGCTGTGGGGGGGTGCTTCAGGGCGGGGGAGTGGGGAGCTGACGCGGGGGAGTGCCTCAGGGCTGTGGGGTGGGGAGAAGTTCAGGGCGGGCGGGGGCAGAGAGCTGCCGCAGGGCTCGGGGAGGGTGGAGGGCGCAAGGTGGAAGTTTCGCCTAGGGCGCGAAACATCCTTGCACCGGCCCTGCTCACTGAGCTTATGTTGGTATAGAAAGAACACAAAAGAGAAGTACAGCAAAAAGCAGTTAATAGGAAGGTATGAGAATTAAGTATTTGATTATGGTGCATAAGTGCCTTTAGGGGGAGAAAGTACCAGTAAAGGACTCTTTAACCAACCAAAGAAAGGTATAAAAAGAATCAGTAGGTGGATATTAAAGCCATACAAATTCAAATAAAAAATAAAGCATCACTATTTGAACGGTGTGTGTGTTTAGCAATTGGAACAAACTACACAGGGAAGTGGTGGATTCTTCATCTCCTGAAATCTTTTTGAACTCAAGACTGCCCGCCTACCTGGAAGATATTTTTTAAGGTAAATACAAGTTACTGGGCTCGACACAGGAGTAACACTGACATTCTATCAGAGGGGTAGCCGTGTTAGTCTGTGTCCACAAAAACAACAAGGAGTCTGGTGGCACCTTAAAGACTAACAGATTTATTTGGGCATAAGCTTTTGTGGGTAAAAAACCCACTTCTAGATCTGAAGAAGTGGTTTTTTTACCCACAAAAGCTTACGGGCTCCTTGTTCTTTTACAGACATTCTATGGCTTGTGTTATACAGGAGGTCAGACTAGATAATCTAATCGTCCCTTTGGGATTTAAAATTTGTGAATCCATGAGTAAGTGAAAGTGAGCTCACCTACTTTACCTTACAGTTTCCAGTGCCTTAGCATGGAAATTAAACCAGCTTAGATCTCCTACACGTGAGTAAATGGACACACTGTGAACAGCTCTATCAGGGTCTAAGTGTGAGGAAGTTTAAATTACATTACGCTCATGTCAACTCTGAATTTGGCCTAGTGAGTTTATGTATACATTCAACTGCCTAGTCCAATCCTCAACTACAGATGAGGACTATTTTGCTAGGGACTTAGTACTTCATGCACCCATTTTCAACATTAAATGATTTTCTACATGATACCAGGGAGCCTCACATCATTCATTGTTCAGGTAAAAACTTTAAAGGGCAACAGGCTTTAAAGTATAAAAATATTTTAAAACAGGAGGAGTGGACTGCTCAAGCAATTGCTAAGGGAGCGTTTAACTTCTAAGTGGCAGGTTGGAAGCCTTCCCAGCTGAGTAGTGATAGAAAATTAGTACTATGTGATAGCTGATTGCTGACCTGTATGTGAAATGTATAGGTTCCTAGTAAACAGGTATCCAGCTGATAAAACCAGCTACCAGAATTGGCACCAACACCCCTGTTAGTCTCAGAAGAAAGGAAAGGATTGAATAGGCATGATGACTGAACTATTCTCTTGCACTTAGACTTGACTGTCCAGTTCAGGAGCGAGGCACAAGTAGGACAGGTAGGGGACAAGGATGGCATTACACAGGAAGCTTCCACCATTTTTGCACTTGCTATACACACCTTCCAGACCACCAAGTATTATCTTTTAGCCATTACTGAAAATCACTCTGAATAAGACCAATAAAATGAAATTCTATAGGCAATCATTTTAGCTAATTGTGTTGCACAGCTTTAGTTTGCTTTAAAATTTTCAAGTATTTGTTTAAATGAGTCCATCCAGGCTTATGAAGAAGAGCTACCCTTCTCTCTGGCAGGAGATCAAAGCTTCTGGGGAATTCTGGACTTTAGTCCATGGGAGAAGAACATATTTGCACTCCCTTCGCTTGGCACCGTATAGACACTACACACATCTTGCATAGGCTGGCTGATTTCTGACTGAATTAACAACCAGGTGTGGAGCCAATTTCAGCAGCTTCCATGGCACTGCCTGCTCTGGAAATATTTTTCATTTGAAACTGAACAGAGCAGTAAGATGAGCATAAATGCAAATGAGAATGATGATGAATTCTCAGAGAGCTCTTACTTCAGATTTTTAAGGTTATTATGGTATTAAATTGACATATGGTCAGGATGTAGGAAACATTCTAAATATACCTCCCCTCCTCCAGTTAAAATGAACTCTTCTGGCTACAATGTTTGTACATGGGGGGAGAAGGATGGGGGAATAGAAAGAGAGAGACTACGAGAGTTAGTTGAGGCGCTTTCCAAAGAAAATATAGTATCAGCTACTTTGTGGTTAAACTGATTAGCTCTCTTATAATCGCATCTCAGCTGATGAACCTTGAGATCTTAAATCTGTAAGAGTCCTTTCTAGCTTTTTTTGTTTCATTCTTGAAGTAGATTAAAAGGGTGATCCTTAAGCTGTGCAAACCACCTGTTGTTTGGGCCCCAAGCTAATATTGCTTTTGATGCAATACTTTGATAGCTCAGAAGTTTGATTTTCAGCAGGCCCACCTAATTGTGTACCTGAACATTTTGATGTATAGAATATTCAGAGCACTATGCACCTCACAATTTCCAACTTAGAACACTTAGAACACTTAGAAGGCCCTTTGAAAAATTGGGCCTTTCCTTCCAGCTGACCCAATATTTCTCTCTTTCTTACTTGTTCAATTCCCTTTTACAATCCATCAATAGTGACACTGATTGCATTGCTATAGATGTCCCTTGCTCTTGCCATCTGGGTATTCCCAGATTTAAAATACATCTTTCCACCTGCACACTCAGTTCATCAGAGATCATAGCTAACTGAATGCTTGGGACCAGCACAGAGGCATCTGGGGCCTGCAGCCCAGATCCTTAAATGTTTTTAGGCACCTGACTCCCTTTGAGCTCCTGTAAATAAAGGAAGAGGTTTACAGATGTTTTCTGAGAATTACTGGTACAGGCTTAGCCTCCAAATCCATACAGAGTATGACTCTGGTGGCATCAGCACATAAACAACATCCATGGCAGTCACAGTCTTTCGCTTCGCATGCTCGGTGTAAGTAACAGCATCTCGGATCATGTTTTCCAAAAATACCTTCAGCACTCTGAGTCTCCTCGTAAATGAGACCTGAAATACACTTCACGCTCCCATGATGAGCCAAATGGCGAATAGCTGGTTTCGTAATGCCCTGGATATTGTCCCTCAACACCTTCCTATTGCGCTTAGTGCCTTCTTTTCCGAGGTGAAAGGCAGATCCACTGGAAGGGGAAAGAAAGGGAAACGGGATAGCCAGTCAGTGGCAGGCTGGGCCAGACAAGCAGTCATACTAAAACTGTGACAAAATCCTAGTTTGACATAATCTGCTGGGACATTGTGGCAGCCACTTCAAATTAGGATGCATTCCTGAAAACCACACTGCTTGGTCATCCTACTCAACTGTCACTCATTACAAGTGAAACTCCTAATTTTAGACCCACATACAACATTCCATATTCCTAGTTATTTTTAATTATTCACAAACCTGAGGTGATTAAAAAAAGGTTATTTTCTATAAAATATGAGTTAACCACCCATCATTCTGAATTTCCTGAACACCTTTTCTTGTCTCTCTCAGACTTCAATATGGCAAAGCACTTAAGGAATTTCTTAAACTTTATGCAGATGAGTAGCTTTAATGGAACTACTCAAGTGCTGAGAGTTAAGCATACGCGTAAGTGCATTGTTTGACTGCGCCCATCTACTCTATACATAGAGAGATGATGATGAAAAACAAATATGAAGAAATACAGTAGTATTTTCATCCAAAATAAAAACTCTCTAAACCCACTCAAATGAAGACCTTCTTATTAATCCATTTACCCTACCCCCTTGGAGAAGCCTGTGAGAATTGATAAGCTTTGCAGAGTGACTTGAAAGTTGAAAATCCAGGTGAATAGCAAGCACGCAGGTCCCTGAGTCAAGGGATCTAGTATTGAAAATACCCTGTCATTATTAGCCTTCTCATGTTTAATCGTGAGAAGCTGGTAAATCCTTTTCTGATGTGTTGTGCATCCAATATTCTTCACAAGCTCCTTTGCATTTCTCAGATAATTTAATACTCTTTCGGTCACAATATATTCCAATGTATCATGAATACATTCTCAGAATGATAGTTGCATATGGCTTCTGTGTCCTCCCTTTGAGTTAGATGGTTTGAGAGAACCATAGATTCATTATAAGCATGTTTTGTGCTATGGAAATTAACAAAAAAAAAATCAAGCATCAATTTGTCAACACATTTTTGACTGTGGAACGATGATTATCAAGAAACATCTGTAAACATATGGCCATTGTTCTTGATGAATCTGTTCCTTCATATCCCCTGACAAGGAGTGAGGAGGTCACTGAATCTGAGTATGGATAAACCACTTCTGGGTGCCGCTAGTTCTAACCTCTAGTAATCATCATTCACATAGAGTATGGCATAACTGAATATTCTATATTGGGAAATGGATCAGTGGAATTAGCAATTGTGGTACTAGGAATGGCTAGGTAGAAAAAGAATTGCCTGAAAAAGGTATCCACATGGGTGGTTTAACTGATAACGTGCAGGATGAAAACAGAATAGATTATAGTTATGAGAAGCAAATTTTATTGGTTATGGTAGCAGTGGATGAAAATGGATTAATCATCAGGTTCCTGACACTACAACACAGAACAAGTGAACAGCATAAGAGTTCTTCAATACTCAGCCTATTGTGCAGTTAGCCAAGGAAGATCATGGCAACCATATTTCTGAATGCTTGAGACATGACTCTTATTTACTACTACAAGCCATCTTAAAGCTGAATTGTAGGAAACAATCAGCATCTTGATGAATAAACTATCAAGAAGGACAAAGGTCGAGATAAACTCCTGTATGGCATGATTCCTGTACATAGAGCACACACTTATGGCAGGAGGCTTTCAAAATGTAAGCCTTCTATGCACTTGTTTTGTGTGGTTCTGTATTCACTGTTCTTTTCTAAAAAGGCATATAGTCATTATAAACAAATCTTTTAATCTTGGAGAATACAGTTTATATTGTATCAGGACATATAAAGTGCCCTTATTTTTATTCATTTGCAGAGCATAAGGGTTCAGTTTAGCTTTGGAATCTTGGTCCTTGTCTACACTGGAATTTTAGTCCCTGGTGTTGTTACATTGATGTAGCTGGTCCATAAAGTCTCCAGCCAACACCTTCTGCTGCCCTTACTCCAGGATCTCCAAACTCATGAATTCTCATTTCCCCACCCAGTGAAGATGTAGAAAAAAGGAGAGCTCTGGGGGAGGTGAGCTCCTCTAAAGCCACAGAGATCAGGGGCATTTTCTCTCTGCTTTTAGCACAGGCGAGGGATTGCACTCTCTCACTCTCAACTTCTGTTAACTCCTGGAGAAGAGACACAGCTACCAGCAGTGCAGGGTTGCCATAGTTGGCTGAGAGGTCTGGGCTGCAACGTAGGTGATGGCCATTAGTTAGTACTATTGAAGAGTGCCCTCAGTCAGAACCTGTGAGCAGCAGCAGCCGGAGGCAACCACTTCATACAGTGTGCACATGTTGGGCCTGGAGTGCAACTGCACTCCAGCCAGATGGACCAGCCCATCAGGCAATTACCTGGTCACCGGGAATGCCGCCCAGTGCAGGTCTGCCTGCCTCTGTTGACTAAATTCATATTGAGTTGAAACAGAGAAGGACTTTGCCACTATTAATTCTGTATACATTTTTTAGTATAAAGTTTAGTATACCTCATTTTAGTACTGTATGCTCAATGAATAACTACAGTAACCTATTTCTCAACCTTCCTACTCCCCAAACCGATAAACATTACTGATGTGCTATTAACCAGGTATTCACCATTTTTTACAATATACTTAATGAGAGCTTTGTCAGTGGGATTGCATTACACTGTAAGAATAATCAGGACCCACTCAGATCTCAATGCTTCCTCTAAATACATTTTTCAATTTTAGTATGTTGATCTTTAATAGTTGCATGAGTACTAAAATCCCAATTATTTTATTTTCAAGTCTTACTTTATACTTACATTAATGCTGAGTAAACAATTTTCCCCTTCTTTTATTTTGACCTATTAGTCCGCATGGCTCTTGTCTTATTCAGTAGTAATCTCCTCAGATAAGTCAGTAAATAAAACCTCTCCTCAGCAAGAACTCTTCATTGCATCTTATGAGCAATTATACTGCAGCTGAGTGGCATTATATTACTAAGTACTGACACATAGATATGATAGCCTCACAGGAGAAAGAAAGAGCTCTTGAGTACATAAAGAGTGCTAAAGAAAGGTAGACTTTTGTGAATTACTAGTCCCTGTTCTTTAGATGGCAATAGCTATATTTCTTGTTGCACTAAAATATAAGAATACAGACCCATGAGAACAAAAGTGATTGGAACTGTATTTAATGCAGCTATTTGCATATTCTAGATGATAAAAAGATCAAATGAGACTTCCTTTAGTTCAGTATAAAAGGATTTTCAATATTGTAGTCATTAATTTTGTACTTTCCATAAAATACTCAGAAGTCAGACAATTTATCTTCATGTCAAAGTATTGCTAGAAATTAGCTGCAGCCTCATTGGACTGATTATTAGTAATGCAAGGCAAATAGAAGCTATTGAAAGTTGTAGGAAAGTTTGAGAGTTACCTGTATTGAGGCCAGAACAGAAAAGGATAATTTACTAGATCTAAAAAAAGAGGAGGATAGTGTAAGAAATAAGTGGCCAACTAGGTCATCATGGCTCACTCTATACAGTGTGGCCATTTTGGAATTTCCCAGGGACAATGACATTTGATGGCAGACCCTCCTGCTCCAGAAGCACAGGCCCCTAGCTGCACAGGGCCTATAAACACACAATTGAGCGGTTCTGGTCCTATCCACTAGAGGGAATTGCAACACATACACATTTTTCAGTGAATTACACTATTAAAGGCAGCTTCCCCTGAAGAAGACATGAAAACTGAAACTCTGGGAAACAAACCATGGAACTGGAATTGCACAGCTGGAAACCCCCATATTTTTGCAGAAAACAAAACTTCATCCACAAGCATGGCAGCCAGAACATTTCACCAGATTTAGAGATTTCACTAATTTGAATTATGCAGTTTTGATTATGTGCTGCTGAAAGCAAGTTTGATTTAATTCAAAATCATGGTAGTGAGTGTTTTGAAGAAAAACTGTTTTAAATCTAAGGATTAAAGTATGTCAAGCAGAATTGCTTGATGACAGCCTCATTCTGATATTTCATACCTGTATAATGGTACCCCATCCCATGGGCACATGGCTGATTTATATAATTAAAAGCAGTCATTAACAATAATAAGCTCTTTAAACTATAGACTTAATAACACCAATTAAATAAAGTCTTCAAAATAAAGACTTAGTTGCTATTACCAGGGCTGGCCTTACAGGTGGGCAACATGGGTGAGTACCCAGGGTACCGTGGTTGGGGAGGGTGGGGGAGTCATGGTCAAGAAGCAGGGAAGACCTGGGGTGCAAGGCCACAGAATGGAGCCTGAGGCAAAGGGTGGAGGGGAGAAGCCCAGGGAGGCAGCAGGTGTCGGGGGTTCTAAAATACAAGTTTGCATTCTTCCCTAAGGGCGGCCTTGGCTATTAAACAGATGTACTAGTAAGACAAACAAAGCCATGACCAAATCGATAGTTCTTAGGCTCAAACCTGGAGCATGCCAAACTTAGAGTCTTGCAGATATGAGAATTACATAGAGAAAGTAATGCCAATACTAAAATTGGAAGAAAATTATCTTTTGCTAAGTGGTATATTAAAATTAATGCCAATTTTACTTCCAAGCAGAAATTATTAACTAAAATAATGCCTCACCAGCAGAGGGTCAGGCTATATCACTAACACAGAGACCCATGATTGAGGAGGAGAGAAAAGGGGGTTCAAACCTCAAGAAAGGTTTAGTTAAAGCTTCACACAAAAGGTTTAATTCATTGCATATTTTAGACAAAATGTTTCGCCCATCACCCCAGCAGTGCCATTCAGGAGTGAAAGCACATGTGAATTAAAAAAAATACAGTTGGCATACTGATAAACAAACCTTTTGTCTCAAAGTTCCTATGATAGAGAAGACCAGGGGCCAGATCCTTGGCTGGTGTAAATCGATTTAGCTTTATGGACTTAAAGGGAACTATGCTGATTTATATCAGTCACAGGTCTAGCACAGTATGTCAATTGATCCTTAGCATTGTCTTTTCCTCCCCAGTCAAAATTTTAGTTGGAAAAATACTTTACTGATGTTAAAGTGAAAAAACAAAGAACAGGACAACAGTGAATGACACAAAGCCAAAGCCAAAACCTCTAGGACAATCAACTGCTGGAAGAAACACAATCTTACACAACTGATGTTAAAGTGAAAAAACAAAGAACAGGACAACAGTGAATGACACAAAGCCAAAGCCAAAACCTCTAGGACAATCAACTGCTGGAAGAAACACAATCTTACACAACAATCAGGTCATCTCTTATCTTGTATTTTAAGGCACAAAAGAACATCTAATTGTTTATTTTTTATTCTTGATTTGCCAAGGCAAGTCCTTTATAAAAACGTCTATGCAACTTGCTCTGTTAAGATCTAAATACTAATTTTAGTACTATTGTGCCATAGGCAGGTAACTGTTCTTAAGCAATTTTTCTAGGTGCATTGTACATGTTCAAAATAGTTTCCATTAGGATGTTACAAAAAAAATCACAAGTTTATAGACAGGTTGAGTGTATAATTTCTAAAGTGAATTTAACATTCTTTTCTATTGCCATTTTCTCTTATGAATGTGTAGAATATTCACCATGTAATTGAAGCATATGTATATACTGGTCACTTCTAGAGTATACTGTTGCTGAATGAAACTAATATAGTGGTATAAATTTCAATATTTATTCCTTTATTTTTGCCTACCCCTTAAATTCCCTTGTCGTGCTATATAGCTGACACTTGCAAGATGCTATTCTGAATGAAGCAGTTTCTACATATGACTATTTCAAGAGGAAAGTGCTTTCATGTTTAGTGATTTCATATCTATTCCTTTTCCAGCATTTAATCAAAATTTAGCTCACCAAGATAACTTTATGACTGGCAGGATCTCATTTGTTCCCATAAGTGACAGCATGTATATATTTCTATATGTGATATCCACACATATACTACTACTAAATGCTGGGAAAACAACAAAAACAAACTTGGTTACCTCTTTCTCTCCAAAACTTTGAGGTTTTCAAAAGAAGGCATCTGAAAAACAAAAGATTTGCAGTAGTACTGGTGGGATGAATATATTCCAGAATGTAAAAGACTTGGGAACAGGTGTAAATGGGTTTCATGCATACATATACTCCCACTCTGAAATGAAAGAACTTTGGGGTAAATATAGGCCCCAATCCTGCAAGCTACTCCACATGGGTGCAGATGGGTTAGTGGTGGTCAGTTAGTGGTGGTCAGTAGCTTGTCTGGGGCAGAGGATTCAATCTTGGAACTGATGTGCACAAAAGGAACTTGGACCTGTTTAGAGCCATGTCAAAATCAGTGGAAGCTCCATGCTTGCAGGGATCAGACTACAAGATTGGGACCATAAATTAAATTGAATAAAATACTTATTGTATAAAATATATTAATAGTTTGCATTGCATAAGTCTGAGATCATCTTGAAACAGAGGGGAAGGTTTAAATGTTGTCAACTGTGGCAGAAATAAATCATTTACACTTTTTTTCCCCTTTTTTTTGTTTTACAATGGGAGGGATAACTTTCACCATGGTAACACTTTATAGTCAGGCTATTTATAAGCTTTTTTCTTTTGATATATTATATTACACACCACCACATTACATGCTGCAGTTAATAAAGGTGTATTTTTCCTTTCACACATCAAATGTTATTATTATGAACAAAAGTTAAAGAAACTCTTTAAATTGAAGTGTCCAGATCCAATTTCTCCATCATCAGCATCAGCATTAAGTTCAGAAAAGAACTTAAGGGAGCCAGAGGATACAATATTAGGTATGAATGCATACCTGGAAAGGTAGATGGTGGCCTTTCCTAAAATAATACTGCAACAAACTTCCAAGTCCAGGCCCTGATCCTGAGAAGATGAATGTGTCCCCAGGCCAACCAATGGGCTGAATTAGCGGTTTAGTTTTTCTTTTTCTTTCTTTCCTGGATTTGTGCTTCTTTCAGTATAAATTGCTGAGGAGATGGTGGGAGAAGAGATCTTGCCCCAGGAACCGAAGTCTGATGGATATGCCTTCTCCTTCACCATTGGAAAGACATGGCATGCCTTATCCAAGTGGGTTTCTTTGGTGACAGTATAGGGAAGGCAGAAAAAGTTGACATTTGACTCTGTATAGGACCTTCGGATCTCCAATAAAGCTGAAAAACCTGAGAGATTTCTTTGGCCCACAACACAGTTGGTTTAAAATTTTTGTCAGTGAGCTAGAAAAAGCCATGCCCTTATTTAGACATTAGAGAACACAGTATGGTCTTACTATGGCATATATTTCTCCTGAGCCCTATAGATAGGAAAGGGAGTGTCAGAACCAGCATTTCAAAGCAGTTATTAAGAAGGCATTACCCCCTGCCGTGAGCAGGGAATATTTTTGGTTTTCTGACCTTCCAGAGTATTCTCAAAAATATAAATAAGTACATCTTTTAGCTCACCTACATCAGGTTAATATAATTAATAAATTAATTAATAAATAAATTAATAATATAACTTTTAATTCCTACATCAGGAATTAAAAGTTATATTAACTGCAAAACAGTTAATATTTGCTATTTAGAAATTCTCATTCCTAAACAGTAATGGGTGTAAGAGAGTAAGCTAACTCAGAAAAGTTTCTTCTGCGCTAATTGATAAAGACAACATTTCTAGGATATGGAATCCTTATTTGTGGCTCTGAAGGGTTAATTATTTAGCAAACAAGAAGCCACTAAAGAATTCTTGTATATTTCCTGTCACCTCACATTGACCTTAAATATTTTGCTTTGTTAAATAAACACCACCGCCACCGCCACCAACAAAAAACACCTAGCTGAACCCAGTCATTTTTCTTTACTTTCTTACCATGCTAATTCTGTTTCCTCCCCTCTGGAAGCCCCGGAGCTGCACCGGGGAGAAGGGGATTTCAGGAGCCCAGCCCATGCCAACACAGCTGCCCCGTGCACAGCTCCTGTGTGAGGCTGCATGCCAATTAGTTCACATGCTGTTTGGGATATTGCATAGCCCCGTAAGCCTCAGCCGGTGGCACAAAACTGTGTGGCTAGGGAAGAGCGCGCGGGTGTGAGGGGACGCTGGGGGCTGTCTACTCTGGGGCCAGGGAAGTGGGTGGGGATGGCACCCGGGGAGCTGGATGTCGGTTGACCGGGGCTCTTGGACGGGCACTACCATGCCTGGGTGTGCGGGGAGGGTGTTTGTGCTGGGGGAGCCTAGCGTAGGAACCTGGGGCCGGTGCTGGAGTCCTCACGCGCTGCGGCGTCGCGCCCCACGGGCTCCTTCCCGGCTGTGAGCCAGCCGCGGGGGAGGCAGACCGGCTGCCTGCTCAGCAGGTGCCACATGCGCCCCACGTGGCCGGTAGGTGCAACTGCAGAGAAATGCCCGCAGCCTGCTAACACCTGAGCGGGCCGCCGCGCGAGTGATCCTGGAGCAGAACTACCTATCCGTGCTGCGATCTGGCTCGCTTTGAACCCTGTCCTACCCATTGGCCACTGCCTGCGGGCAGCCAATGCAGCGCCGCGAGGGCACAAACCCCCGCCACTGCTATGAGACTGGTCTGCAGCTTGCGGGAAGGCTACTTTTCCTTCACCCCCACGAATCTCCCAAGCACGCAGTATGATTCCTCGGGTGTACGCCACGTAAAGAACACCCAGTAGGGATTTTATCCCCAAAGGGCTCCATCCTGTGAAGAAGTAGACGAGAGATCGCACTTAAATTATACACTAAATAGTTCCAATATTCATTCCCAACAATAAAGGAACCTTTTTATACATGGAATATCGAGCAGACTATTCAGGTGCGAATAATTTATTATGATAATTATGGCATAAACCAACGTGTCAGCAGCTAGCTGTTTAATTTGCGCCCCCTCCCCGCTCCACTCTTCTCAAATCTCTGGGGAAGTCACTGGACGAAATGACCCCTCTGCCTTTCATACTCATCAGAAACATGATGCTATACATGAACACTTTGCTGTGTGATGAAACAATTCTCATCTGCGGTAGTCCTGGAGCTACACAAGGTCAACGGGTGTTTTGGTAACCAGGCTTACTCTTTACTGGCAGCCCATGACATTAATTAATAATACCCACACACCTTTCATCAGCAAAATTGGAATAACATTTATGCACATAATTATGAGTCGTTTGTTTTCTAATGCTTTGACAGCCATAATTTTTACTTTGCATGCACCTCATTTTACTTCACCAACCATAAGATACTGGGCTTTATTTTTAGTGGCAAAGATGTTTTAGATTACATTATGACATTTTCTGACCCACATTTGTGCTTTCAGGCTTACCTGGGCTCTGTCAACAGCACATTTTAGAAACAGTGCAGTGTTAAATCTTGCCGCTAAACTGTAGTGTAAAAAAGTCTCCTGAATATTGTTAAGCTGATATTGGTGTCAGTGAAAGGTGTCAAAATAACAAAACTGGACGTTGAAGTACTCACTATATTCACTGAACAGGCACAGCTTTGTCGAGCTCCTCTTCACCACCTCAACTGTATACTTCAGCTCTGACCTGAATAGTCTTTTTCTAGGAGTTCATTCTCCATAGCAATTTAAGGACCATGCAGAACTCCCACTGACTTCAGAAGGCACTCAGCACTTTGAAGGATCAAGCCCTCAGTCCCTAGCCTCTCTGCTGAGACTGCTGGCAAGGGTGCAAACTGGGATGGTGTTTTTTATAATGTGGTTACTTGCTCACTGGGAACTGAATTGAGACCATCAACTCATTTCACATAGGCCACCAAATAATTTTCAAATGCTGATGACTTTCGTTCACTGCCAGTGAGGGATGGGATACGTCTGTTTTTGTGATACAACAAAATACTAAATGTGCCTATTCATTTTTGAAAATGTATGTGAATATGAATGCTTTGAGCAACTGAACAATCATGGATAGGGTAAGGGACCCAGTGGGGTTCTCTGCATGAGGGAGGAAGTGGTTGATGGGTTAATCCCACCAAAGAGGAGAGGAGCAGGTGAAGGAATGTAGCTGCAGAGAACTTAACTAAGCCACTAGGCACTGGCCATTGTAACTACTTTCTATTCAAGTAATGTCTTTCGGTTTCAGTATGGTTGAATATGAACACTTGCTTAATGGCTACATTCATGTAGAGAGCTGCTACAAATGAAAGGTTTATCATCTCTACTATGAACCTGGAGAACCTGTTAATTTGAATTGAAAATTTCTATCTCCCATTGTCAGCAAATGATGGAAGAACTTATTTGCATAAAATAAGAACCAGTTCAAGAGCTTTACCAAAATAATTTTAGAGTTCCAGAAAGTTTGATCAAACGGTTTTATAAATTAGTTTTACATTTTGCATGTGTCTGTGGTTTTAGTCATGCTCAGGACTGGAAGTCCTGAAGGATGGTTCTTCTCACAGGGTTCCCTTTCCAGTACACCAGCAGTGCTACTAATCTCCACATAGGCCCATATGACAAGATTTCCAGCTCCATTTTGCACATATAAGAGCTTTAGATAATACAGGTAAATACTTAGATCAGTGATTCCCAAACTGGGGTTCGTGAAATGTTACAGGGAGTTCTTGGGGAAAAAATTCCCTAATGGCGGACAGAGCTGTCCTTAGGAATCCCGGGCAGCATGGGATCAGCAGCCCAGAGCCCCTAGACTTCCAAGAGCTAAACAGATCAAAGCAAGCAAATGTATCACACTGAGGAGATTTAAACTTCAAGACTCCTTATAAGAAACGGAAAGGGAGGTGAATATTTTTTGCTGTTTTTAAAATTAAATAGGCAGCTAGTATTGTTTTTAAAATTATTATGAAGAACAAGTTTAAGCTTTTTTTGTAACGTGTGCTGTTTGCCTGGACTGCTCAAGACCTGAATGCTTGTGTAGGAGGAACTATTTTGAGTGAGATCTTGGAAAAGTGAGAACACACACTTGGAAGAGTGTTGCCGTTTTCATAATGTAATAAAAATACTGTAATGATAAATAATAATAAATAGTGTGTAATAAGCATGTCATAAAAACAAATTTTATATTTCCAAGATCACTGCTTTTATCATTTCTACTCAGGTACAGGTGAAAATCCCTGGAAATATTCATTTTTAAGAGGGGGCTTGCAAGACTTGACGTGTTAGTGAAAGGGGTTCACAGGCTGTTAAAGTTTGGGAACCACTGACCTAGATGTTTAGCTGTTTCTCCAAACAGAACCCCCTTGCATGTGGAAGGGATACATATGCTCCATCATCCCTCAGAATAGTGAAGCTTGGTCCCCTCCCCACAGCTAGCCAGCGCTGTTGTCATTGTAGAGAGATGAGAGATAGGACTTAGTCTCACCATCTGTCTGCCACTCTCCACCCTCCTTGTGGTGACTTGCCCACAAGAGTGCTCTGAGGAAGAAGTGCCTGTAATCCCTGGTGTTGAGGGACTGTGATTATTCTTGGCCGTGTTGACCCCCTTACCTCTACAATTCTGGGAACAATCTAGTACATTGTGCAGGAAATGGACTAGATAGTTAAAGAAAATGGTTTCTTGGCAACAGCCTTCTGTGATTGGAATTTTATTATGTGTAATTTCTTCTTGTGAAACAAACCAGCTCTCCTGATATTTGACAGCTTTGTCATTATGCCTTGTAGAAACATGCTGCCCCTTATACTTATGTCCTGACAGGGTAAAATTAGTATGAGAGTAGATGAGTAAAGCAAGAAAGTCAAGTGTGTTAAGGATTGAGAGTTGTAGATTTTTGAGATTTCAAATACAAATTATTGGCACTAAGGGAAATTATCTGTAAAGCTGTGCAACCAGTAACATAAACACTAGAACACATAGACATGGACAAGTTCCTCTTTCTGCCTGATAATATTACACATGCAGATCCTGAGTTTCAGTAAAACTGCTGTAACCATTCTTGTGGAAGTGCTATATGCCAGAGTCTACACATCTTGCAAATGATCATTGTGAAAAAACAAGGAACCTCCCTAGGCAGTGGTCAGGAGAGTCCCTGGCAGTATGGTTACTTCCGCTAGAATTACCTTGATAAGGGCTGGAATGGGGAAGCAGAGTGTGCTACAGCCAGTGCAGAGGCTTGGGCTCTGTACACAGATGAGCAACAGTGTTGCTGGAAATAAGGGTGGTGAGGGTTCTGCCACACCCCCTGGCTTGAAGTAGTAAAAATACCAAATACATGGTTTCCATTGTTAGCACCTCCACTGTAAAAATTGTTGCAGCACCTCTGATGAGCAATGCCTCCAGTAGATCTCTGAGGATCCATGGGTTCTGGGAGCTGGTCAACCTTACTGCTTGCAATGTGGAGGAAAAGAAGGGAGAGTGAAGTGAAGGACAACTACAGAATGATCTGGTGCAAACTGAGCTTGTCGTCATTATGGAGCTAAATCGGTGCTGCTGCAGTTGATGCAATGGCATCAATTTAGCGGGTCTAGTGAAGACATGCTCAATCAATGGGATAGCACTCTTCCATCGATTTCTGAACTCCACCTCAATGAGAGGCGGAAGCAATGTCGGCAGGAGAGCGTCTCCTGTCACATAGCATAGTGTGAACCCTGTGGTAAGTAAATCTAAGCTACTTTGACTTGAGTTACGCTACTAACGTAATTCAAATTGTGTAGCTTAAATCGACTGGCAGCTGTAGTGTAGACCTGGTAGTGAGAAGGACATGATGACATTTTCTTCTGCCGGGGTCAGATTTATCCATGGAAAGGGGCAATCTGACCCAGAGCATCTCCAGTTTTTTTCCCCCTAACTAGCATATCACACTATTTTTATTGTCAGCCTGATGTATATGGGCTCATGTGACCAAGATAATAGTTTTCTTTTTCAGAGCCTTGAATTCCCATTGAATGAATTTGATAGTTTCAGTTTAAAGCCCCAATGGACAATAATGTATATCTTCCAACTAATATATAATTCTGTCTCTTTACCGAGGAGAGGCCTAGGATCAAGGCTATATAGAAATTAATTAATAATTTGTCCCTGGCAGATGATTCCTGTTGGACAACGTGGAGGTCAATGTAAAGAAGATTGCACTAGTGACCTTTCTAATATTTTCACCCCTTATGTTAGGGGGCTATCATCTCTGGGGATGGTTTGTTAATCAAAGCCTGTGCTAGGTTCAGTTTATGGATAAAATAAGACTCTGTAATGATTATGTCTCATCCACATTTAAATACTCATTGAACAAACTCAAACATTTTAATTGCATATGTTCTTATTACATCATATGCTGGTGGTTTTTCAGCGTAAAGACTAATCCTCACTGTTGGAGGTATATGGAATTCAAAGATTGTGAAATTAATGGGGCCACTTTTAGCTTTTAAGATTATATATTTGAAACCAGTTAAAGAATTCCAATGACTACAAACCAGAAAACAATTAGAATTGTGACTTTCAATATGCTTTCCCCCACAATGTCAGTTAACCCCACATATGCAACCGCGGTAAGGAATTAAATTAACTCTGCATGGAAATTCTAGTTTTTCTTGTATTAAAA
The DNA here is from genome assembly GCF_020497125.1 of Mauremys mutica. Taxonomy (NCBI): domain Eukaryota; kingdom Metazoa; phylum Chordata; order Testudines; family Geoemydidae; genus Mauremys; species Mauremys mutica. The sequence continues at coordinate 41,771,263 of NC_059079.1, read as the reverse complement.
TCTGTACTATTCCTCTCCTATACCTCTCTTGATAAATTACTGAATTATCACTCATGCTGAAATAAATTCTCCTTAATCTGTGATGGTGAATAGCACATATTAACAATTCTATTGATATAAGACCTAAGACCAATTTGTATTTCTGGTGTAAGTGGAGTCACTGGAAAGTATGGCTGAAGAGCCCACCACCTGATATTCACCCTAACTGAAACCTGGGTTTCTGGAAAATTGTGCAAGAAATGATGACAGATGATGAAACTCAGCAATCCACTGAAAATTAAAGTTGAGGAGGTGGAACAAAAAGCAGGATCTGCTGAGCACCCAATCCAGTGCAGCACATGAGAAAATCCATGTCTGGGAGACGGGGCAATCCGTGGAGGGATCTGCCAACTGTTGATGAGGCCAATGAAGGTCCAGAATAAGGAAAGATGACAGTGAGTAATCCTGTAGTTAACATTCAAACTAAAACTGGCACTCAAGGCCACACCCAATCCATTTATTAGAGAAGCATCATGATCTAGTCATCAGAGCTTGAGACCAGGATGCTGGAGTCTTGGGTTCTAGTTCCAGTTCTGCTTCTGACTGAATAAAACTACTGTATTTCGTTCACTACATCACAGGAGTGTTGTGTTGGATTAGTTAACATGTATAAAGTGTCTGCGTAAGTCATTGTTTAAGTACTAAGTTCTATTATGGTTATTGTTTGGAGGAAATGGATACAAAATATTGCTCTTTGTCTAAAGAACTGGAACAGCATCTTTTAGATGGCTGGAGCAGAAAAAGAATACATGACATAACAAATGCTAAATAGCAAATACTCTGAAACCCAAATACCCTTGTTCACGCGTGAATCCAAATACTAATATGAAGAGATCTTCCACAAATATTCACAGAAGCAAAACTCTGTTTGTGCTGCTTTTTATGGATAGCAAGTAAAAGGGAGTTAGAAAATGGGCTCTCAGAACTGGAACAAATATTTACAAACACATTTTTTGCAGTGTTTGACCAGCTTGAATAAAGAAGCAGAAGAGGAGGAGGACTGGCCCTGATTTGGAGGGAAACAGTATACTCAGCACCATTAATAACAAGAGGCTTGTGAAGGGACGTTTAAAAATCTATCTCCAACATTCACATAAATTCTTGTACCTTTCAGGCATTGTTTATCGCTTTCCTTACCCTTTCTGCTCATTATTAAAAAAAATTCTTTTTAAGCATAGATTTTCTCCCTCACAGCCATTTCCTTCTCCTGCTTGACCCTGCAGTGAAGTAAAAAATGACAAATTTGTGACATCATAATCATTTTTTCTCAGGTAACAAACGGTGAAGCCATTAACACAGAGCTGTGACTTCACTGCAGGACCAAAGGGAATGAGCAGCTGGCTACAGAAGGAGAAAGCTCTTATTCAAACACATATATCTTCAATAATAGCAGGGGAAATACGGAAAATTACTGTCAAAGTAAATTGCATTTTGTATAAATGCCATCTCCTTTCAAGTTTGCCCCAGCATGATAATCTTTCTTTATTTAGTGGTGTTGCCCTTTTCTCTTTAGAGACCTTCAGTGAAGCCTTCTTTTATATTTCACGTATCATCAAAATGACTTAAATGAGAAGGGATGTGGTATGCCTGACATTTGTTTTCAATTATTTACATAAATAAATTTCCTTATTTCACACCTGCTACAATTATAAAAATATATTTTCTTCATTTATTAACTGAATTTAGTGCCTATGAGAGCTGAACAGACAGAGCACAGGCAGCAGCGACATTGGAAAATTTCCTATATTATTCTCCCTATATGCACAAAACCTGACTAACAGGACAAACTTTTCTAGGGATAATAAGGTCTTGATGCTCACTCAGTTCTTGGCCTCACTGCTGAGGCTTCCAACAAGGATGCAATTTGTTTTAAAAGTGGGAATTTGGTGGGAAGATAAAAATTACAGGGTGAAATTCTAGTATTTCACCCAGTGTCTTGGTCTTGCGTTGCTCCTTAGGCAGCACCACTACAGACTCCAGTCTGCTTCTGAAAGACAATGCAGTAATTGTTGAATTGATAATGTGTCAGTAATCAAGAAGTTAAGGAAGAAGATAAGCAGAAAACAAGCTCTGCATGTGATTTATGTGCAGCCAGTACACACTGGTCCTAGCAGAGTAACCCTATTTAAACTTCGGATAACTTAAACTGAGGATTTCAGAGTAGCAGCCGTGTTAGTCTGTATCCACAAAAAGAACAGGAGTACTTGTGGCACTTTAGAGACTAACACATTTATTTCAGCATAAGTTTTCGTGGGCTACAGCTCACTTCTTTGGATGCATAAGTTTTATGAAAAATCAAAAAGTTGAGTTGTATTTTGTTGTGGATTTGTTTTTTGTTGGCCATTGCAGCCATACATGTATATTGGCATGGAGCATAAAATGTATAAATAATTGTTTTAAAAAAGATAAGAATTTAAATTAATTTAAATTAATCCAAAACTCCATATGTCGAAGTACACTGCCATTGCTGATGATTGATTCTCCTTTCTGATGCAGTCCATTCTGTTTTCTTATACTAACAATCCATCTTTAAATGGGCTGAATAAAAATTATATCAGACACACATCTCTGGAATGACCTTGGAGACTATTCCAGCCATTTCAGAAGTTACAATGAATTTCAATGGAATCACTCTTTAAAATAAGGTGCAGTGAGGCCGGGCAGCTTTATCTAAATTATTTTTTTTCTGTCACATGCATATCAAATTGCTACTTTCCTTCCCCATCCTTTTTGGAATTGGTGAACTACATGCTCCCTTATGTTGGGTTTTCTGATGTTGTAGACAAAAAACTCTGGGAGGCCTGATTCTCTTTTGCTCTACACTGGTTTTGGTGTAACTCTAAGGCTAGAACTACACTGCACAGCTTTTAGCGACATGGCTATGTCACTACAGCTGTGCCGCTAAAAGACATGCAGTGTAGCCACTGTTTGTTGGCAGGAGAGAGCTCTCCTGCTGACAGAACTTCCACCCCTGACAAGAGGTATTTGCTTTGTGACCAGGAGCTGTTCACACTGCTGCTTGTCATTGGCAGCATTGGGGTAGAGTCTCTGTCCCTAAACCCACTGATGGCCACTTAGGGTATATCTACACTATGAAATTAGGTCGATTTTATACAAGTCGATTTTTTAGAATTCGATTTTATACAGTTTATTGTGTATGTCCACTAAGCGCATTAAGTCAGCAGAGTGCGTCCTCACTACCACGGCTAGCATTGACTTACGGAGCGGTGCACTGTGGGTAGCTATCCCACAGTCTCTGCTGCCCACTGGAATACTGAGTTAATTTCCCAATGCCTGATGGGGCAAAAACTTTGTTGTGGGTGGTTTTGGCTATATGTCGTCAGGCCTCCCTCCCTCCTTCCGTGAAAGCAACGGCAGACAATCATTTCGTGCCTTTTTTCCAGGGTCCCATCCACCAGACCCGCTCAGCCTGCTGCCTGCCTGGATGATCGGAATCCCAGGCAGGCAGTGAGCTGAGCAGGGCTGACGGACGGTCTGCCAACAACTCAGCCAGGGTCCCGCTCAGCACCGTTCAGCTGGCAGACCTCGGTGAGGTCGATCGGGGGTGCCTGAACAGACATGCCTATCAGTGCCGTAACAAGGTGAGTGAGGCACTTGCCTCGGGCACGCAAAGTGGAGAAGCGCAGCTCTACCGCGATCGGCGGCGCTTCGGCAGCAGCTCTACCACCGCCACTTCTTCGGCAGCTGGTCCCTGAGTCCCTGTTGGAGAGAAGGACCTGCCGTCGAATTGCCGCCACTGCTTCATTCATTCTTTGGCAGCAATTTGGTGGCGGATCCTTCTCTCCAACAGAGACTCAGGGACTCACCGCCGAATTGCCGCCAAAGAGCCTGGAGCCGGCCCTTGCCTCGGGTGCAAAAATTCTTTGTTACGGTGCTGATGCCTATCTTCCTCTTAGAGCACCAAATGGGAGTGACGCCAGGTCATTCTCTTCTTTAAGTTTCGTCTCATGGAGATTCAGTCCTGCCTGGAATATCATGCGAGCTGGAGGCTTCTGCCTCAGGCTGCTCTCCCAGCCGGCATTACCATGCAGTCGCACCTACCCTAGCCTGCCCCTTGCTCCCATAGCTCATGAAGCCTGGACAGTAGTAAAGGGCAGTTCAACTGTGGAATGATAAATCTGCCCAAGGCTGACACAGCGTGGAGTGCATGTGACACAGTGACCTGGCTTGGGCAGGATCACTAGTGAGGCATGATACTTTTGCCGTTAAGCAAACACAGCAATTCTTTCCTGGCCTCTGCCACTGAATGCCTCTGCATCTGAGTTCAAAGTGCTGTCCAGAGTGGTCACAATGGAGCACTCGGGGATAGCTCCTGGAGGCCAGTACCATCAAACTGTGTCCACACTACCCCAAATTCGACCCGTTGATGTCAATTTCAGCGCTAATCCCCTCGTCGGGGAGGAGTACAGAAATCAATTTTAAGAGCCCTTTAAGTTGACAAAAATGGCTTCGTTGTGTGGACAGGTGCAGGGTTAAATCCATCTAATGCTGCTAAATTTGACCTAAACTCATAGTGTAGACCAAGGCTTAGACTTCAGTCCACCTGCTGGGGTCAGGTATATCCATGAAGGACCTCTTCACAGCTCTCCTGCCTTTCTCTCTGCCACAGCAGCATGGCTTCCTCAGGGAGGGTTTGCCACTAAATAATGAGAGATACAGTTGAGTCCACGGTTAAGCCACTCAGGCCTAATATGTGAGTGCCACAGAAAGAAGTTTCACCTCAGTTCCTCCCCCTCTGATATTCTTGCTCTACCCTTTTGAAAGTCACAGAAACCCTACCGTACTGAGAAGATTCTGTGGTACCCATAGGGAGAATGCAATAGTTGCTGCTCTCCCCATTATGTGAATTTGCTCCTTTCATGTCACAAATTGCTATTTTCCTCTACCATTCATCAGAGGGCAGCATGTTTAGCTGTATGCTTGTTTTCAAAGAAGATATGCAGTAGCAATTTGGCGATTTACTGTTACTAGCTCAAATTGTTGTTTAAAAGATTAAGTCATTAGTTAAAAACTCTTTGATTAATGGTAGCTGAACAGCTTCGTATATGTATGACTATTCTACTGCTGAGCTGATGAATTCCAGGTGAGGTGATTGATTGTCTTAATGGTGTGCACATATGTTTCAGGGTGCACATAAATTAGCTTAAGGCACAGTGCTGCAGTCATAGGATTATTTTTGGGGATCGTTCCCTCCCTTTTAATTTAATTTTTTTGCTTTTCAGTTTGATTCCAGGCATCCCACACTGCGACCTGTCTTGCATTGCTCCCTTCGCAGCTGTTTTCTTGCTCTCTTTCATGTAACTGTCATGCCCGAGGGATGATGACGACAACAGCGACAATGAAAAGAAAATCTATTCTGATATCTTGGTATACACAGCAATTTACACAAACAAGTTCTACATTTTAAGCAGGTAAAATTACTTTAAACCTTGTTGTGTCAAGACAATTGGGCTTTAAGGGAACATTTTCAAAGGCACCTTTGTGACTTAACAGAACTAAGGCTCTAAAGTCATTTAGGTGATTTTGAAATTTTTATCCTCAGTTTAAAAGCATATACATTATGAGGCCCAGTTCATCAGATATGCTGTGGCCAATTTGTGCCATGCTGCCAGCACAAGGTGGCCATAAAGCGGGCATACTTGATCACATGGTTTTCACTCCAGAGTAGAAAGATCTTCTGGTGATGAAAAGCCAGCCTAACAACTCCTGCACCACAATCTCTACACCTAGGCTTGGCAGAATTTAATTTTTATATTTTAGAGGATACTAGCAAAATTTATTTTAAAGCATTTTTTTCATTTTTAATCTATTTAAATTTTCACAGTTGTGGAAAGTTAGGGAATGTCAGACAGTAGGGGCATCAGAGAATAATTATTCAATGACAGCAGATATTGAGGTTCAAATAGTTAAAGCTTTATAACTGTTAAAACACAAATTACCAACGTCAAAGGTCAAGATATACACAGGAAATATCCTTAAATCAAACTCTAATAGTTTCTCAACTAGCATTTTTTTTTTAACTTTGCCTATCTGTAAATTTCAATTATTATCAATGGAAATATTTGTATTTGTATGTGTGTGCAGTGAAATTTATGGTTACCAACAAAAATCTAATCCTTCCAAGCCTTTATTTGTGGCCAGTGTAGGGACACGGCTGGAACAGAGGGGAGGTAGCTAGGACTCCCCTGCATGCAACTGGTCTCAGGATGCCATATTGTCCTCTTAAGAATTTTGGCAGCTCTTGTAAAGAGGAGCCTAGTAGGAGAGCAGCTTAGCACATAGACAGGCCAGGACTCAGGGAGTGCAAAGGTGAGTTAGATCCACTTTTACCCACATCTACTGAGTTATGCTATGCGCTCTTTGGCTGCAGCCCCAGATCTGGGACGTTACGTTTTAAACATCACAGTTTACAATTACATTGTAAAGTTCCTTTAAAAAAACAGAAGCAAATGTGCCAGATTGAGAGCAATGGGAAGTGGAGTGCTCCATTTGTCCAAATAACATGTACAATATGGACAGCAGCAATACGTCTTGCCCTGTTGCCCCTACTAATATGCCTCAGCTTTGGCTTGTAGGAATCACCTTTAGGGATAAGAGAGGCTACCATAGCCATTCAGGATTTGGCCTCTCTGCTGAGACTGCAAATTGTGCAGGAGTTTTGTGGTGAGGATGCCTGTCTGGCTAAGACCTGGACTGAGACCACCACCTCATTTCATACAGCCATCAAATGGTAAACACTTTCATTCACAAACCTTCATTCCATCTGTTATTTGTACATTACTGTCATTTCTGCCTCTCTCCTCATGTAGCTGCACAGCACACCAGTCTGTAGACATTCAGAACTGTTTGCTGTATGCAGATCTGGGGAAGGTTTGCTATCAGAAATCAATATTTTAAATGATGTTTTCCCTAGAAGATTATCATCATTGTAAAATCAAAATATTTTGCAATTTCTGAAAGCTCAAAGAAATATTCTACGTATGAGCTGACAGCAAACCATAATCAAATTGTCAAGCAATTGCTCCTACTGTGGCAAAGTGAGAATGTTAGATTACATGTGTCAGCATGTGAAGATAAAGACTGCATAGTGAACAGCACGTTGAAAGCTTGATAGGAGATGGGAAGTTTATCGCTGTAAACTGTAACCTATTGTAGACAGTTCTGCTACCTCAGCAGTCCTTAGTTTGCATTAAAAACCTTTATGATCAATAAAATGCCTTAGTTTTGGCACTTGAAAAACACTTTAAAAATTTTCTGCCAACTTAATTTGGCCAATTAAATTGAAGACTAATTGTTATTTCAAAGGGTTAAGTAATAAAAGATGCTGAATGATAGTATCTTACGTACCCTAGTTATTTACTGAATCTAATATCACCACTATAATCTCTTCAAACAGGCTCCAAATGCATGTTGCTGTTCTATTTGAGTAAGAAAAATAGCTCATTTGCTCAACATATGCATTAGCTGCTAGCCTATGTTTTAAGCTATTTAAAGATTTATGTTCAAATTATTTTTCTCCAGTTTTCCTGTCCTTTTACCTATTCTCTAAACTCCTGTCTTACTGTCCAATATGGCTGTTCTGCAGATTACCATTAAGAACATCTCCTAAGGGTATCTATTCTTCAGTGACCTTGGGCCCAACCTGAAATGTGCTGAGCACTCAGGCTCCCATTAACTTCAATGAGAATTGAGCATGCTCATCCCCTTATGGGATCAAGAGTGTGGAGCACTACCTTAGCTTGTCTAAACATTCAGATACCTATCTGTCCCTTGAAGGCAAGGGTCAGAGTATATTTTTGAGAGCAGGTCATATCAAGTTTTTAGCCTTGATAGCCAGCTTCTTATTCAGGTACAGTAACTCCCCACTTAACGTCCTCTCGCTTAACGTTGTTTTGATGTTACCTCTCTGCTCCATTACAGAACATGCTTGTTTAATGTTGTGCAATGGTCCCCTATAACGTTGTTTGGCCACTTGCTTTGTCCATGGCTGGCAGCTCCCCTATCAGCTCCCGTACGCCCCCCCCCTTCAGTGCCCCCTCCAGTGCCCCCCCCAGTGCCGCCATCGGACCCCGCAGATCTTGCCTTTCCCCTGCTCCTCCTGCCCACCGCAATCAGCTGTCTTGCGGCATTCAGGAGGGAGGGGGGAGGAATGAGGACATGGCACACAGCCTCCCGCCTCCCTCCCCTGCCTCCTGAATGCTGCAAACCAGCTGATTGCCACGGGCAGGAGGCAGGGGGGAGGCTGCGCGCTGCATCCTCCTCGTCCCCCCCAGCCTCCTGAATGCCGCAAGACAGCAGATTGCCGGGGGCAGGAGGTGGGGGGAGCAGAGGGACGGTGCTGATCCACAGAGTCTGCTGGTGGGTGGGAGGTGCTGGGGGGGGCATAGAGGAGCTGATAGGGGGGGCTGCCAGTCTGTTTAATACCTGTATTAAATTGCTTGTTTAAAATTGTTTAAAATGTATATAATGCCTTTTGTCTGGCAAAAAAAAATTCCCTGGAACCTAAGCCCCCCTATTTACATTAATTCTTATGGGGAAATTGGATTCGCTTAAAGTCACATTTTTCAGGAACATAACTACAACGTTAAGTGAGGAGTTACTGTATATTATTTAGTTGTAAAACCAGAATATGAATATATATATATAGAGAGAGATTTTACAAATATATTATTTACCCCTCATATATTTAGATGAACAACTATTCTGATGTACATTTTCTTCCTCAGAGCCATTATGGCACATATCACAAAAACATAATTTGATACATATAGGGGCCAGATCCATGGCTTTTGTAAATCAGCACAGCTCCACCGATTTACATGAGGATTTAGCCTACCATTTTGGAAAATGTACATTGTGGATACAGTGGTTTATATCTGTTGATTTATTTGGTAAATACACATTGAAATTATTAGACTTCTCCGTGTAACTCCTGTTGGCATTCACAGGAGCCACATGCACTTACAGCCAAATCCCATCCCCAGTTAATGGGACTTTGCCATTGACTTCAGTGGGACCAAATTTCGCTCTTACGGAGTGGAGAATTATGCACGCTTGTATTAATTTGGAAAGCGTGTATTTTCTTTGGAGCAACTTCCAGGTTTGTCAGATGCAAAGAACGGCAATTTGAAGCTTGCATAGTTAAAAGGAAAAGAGAAATAGCAAAAGTTAAAGTTCTGACAGCAATGTCAGCTTGACCACTTTACACATAAATGTACACCACGAAATACCACTGAACAAAAAAGTTGTAGAATACAATTCTATATATGGGCAACATAGCTATACATGGGCAACATGGCTAATGTAAAGGCACTTTCAGGACCCTGGCCTAGATCTTCAGTTGCTGCTTGGATACACACAGCACAACTAGGGCAGGAGGGAGAAAAGGGTGCAAAGTGATTACTATTAATAACAATATCTACTGAATTACAAAGGAAGTATCATTATCCCCATTATAGATGGGGAAACCGAGGCACAGAGTGATGAAGTAACTTGTCCAACGTTACCCAGCAGGCCAAGGACAAATTGGAAATAGAACCCAGCTCTCCTAAATCCCAGTCCAGTGCTCTATTCATTTGGAAATACGGTCTTCCTCCTCAGAGCCTGAGCTTATTGCATCCTTTGTTATAAGTGAGAGCAGTCTCAAGAAGAATCTCCTAGGTGAAAATATCTTTTGAGCAGATTTTTAATTTTATCAAAAACAATGAGGAGTCTTTGTGGCACCTTAGAGACTAACACATTTATTTGGGCATAAGCTTTTGTGGGCTAGAAGCCACTTCATCAGATTCATGGAGTGGAAAATACAGGAGCAGGTATAAATACATGAAAAGATGTGGTTTGCCTTACCAAGTGTGAGGTCAGTCTAACGAGACAATTCAATTGACAGCAGGATACCAAGGGAGGAAAAATAACTTTAGAAATGGTAATGAGAGTGACCCATTTCAAACAGTTGACAAGAAGGTGTGAGTAACAGCAGGGGGAAATTAGTATTGGGGAAATTAGGTTTAGGTTTTGTAATGACCCAACCACTCCCAGTCTTTATTCAGGCCTAATCTGATGGTGTCCAGTTTGCAAATTAATTCCAGTTCTGCAGTTTTATGTTGGAGTCTGTTTTTGAAGATTTTTGTTGAAGAATCGCCACTTTCAGGTCTGTTATTGAGTGACCAAGGAGATTGAAGTGTTGTCCTATTGGTTTTTGAATGTTATGATTCCTGATGTCAGATTTGTGTCCATTTATTCTTTTGCATAGAGACTGTCCGGTTTGGCCAATGTACAGAGGGGCATTGCTGGCACATGATGGCATATATCACATTGGTAGATGTGCAGGTGAACAAGCCCTGATGGTGTGGCTGGGTCCTATGATGGTGTCCCTTGAATAGATATGTGGACAGAGTTAGCATCGGGGTTTGTTGCAGGGTTTGGTTCCTGGGTTGGTGTTTTTGTTGTGTGGTATGTGGTTGTTGGTGAGTATTCACTTTGGGTTGGAGGGCTGTCTGTAAGCGAGGACTGGCCTGCCCCCTAGGTCTGTGACAGTGAGGGATCGTCCTTCAGGATAGGTTGTAGATCCTTGATGATGCGCTGGAGAGGTTTTAGTTGGGGGCTGTAGGTGATGGCTAGTGGCGTTCTGTTACTTTCTTTATTGAGCCTGTCTTGTAGTAGGTGACTTCTGGGTACCCTTCTGGCTCTGTCAATCTGTTTCTTCACTTCACCAGGTGGGTACTGTTGTTTTAAGAATGCTTGATAGAGATCCTGTAGGTGTTTTTCTCTGAGAGATCAGAGCAAGTGTGGTTATATCTTAGAGATTGGCTGTGGACAATGGATCGTGTGATGTGGTCTGGATGAAAGCTGGAAGCATGTAGGTAAGTATAGTGGTCAGTAGGTTTCCGGTATAGGGTTGTATTTATGTAACTATCATTCATTAGCACTGTAGTGTCTAGGAAGTGGACCTCTTGTGTGGATTGGTCCAGGCTGAGGTTGATGGTGGGGTGGAAATTGTTGAAATTTTGGTGGAATTCCTCAAGGCCTCCTTCCTATGGGTCCAAATGATGAAGATGTCATCAAGTAGAGTAGGGGTGCAAGGGGATGAGAGCTGAGGAAGCGTTGTTCTACGTTCCACTGACTTTAAGGTATAAATTGTCTCCAAATCTGAAATAGTTGTGGGTGAGGACAAAGTCACAAAGTTCAACCACAAAGTTCAGGTTTGCTGTGATGGTATCGGGGATGCTATTCCTGATGGCTTGTAGTCCATCTTTGTGTGGAATGTTGGTGTAGAGGGCTTCTACATCCATAGTGGCCAGGATGGTGTTTTCTGGAAGATCACCAAAGGGTTGTAGTTTCCTCAGGAATTCAGTGGTGTCTCGAAGATAGCTGGGAGTGCTGGTAGCATAGGGCCTGAGGAGAGAGCCTACATAGCCAGATAATCCTGCTGTCAGGGTGCCAATGCCTGAGATGATGGTGTGTTCGAAATATTCCTTGAGGCGGAGACGTCAAAAGTAGGATTCTAGGTCACCGCAGAACTGTATCACGTTTGTGGGGATGCAAGAAGAAGAATAATCTCACTACAGTATAGTAGTCCAGGGCAACACTAAGGAGTCACACAAACAAGGAAACTCAAAGTTAAGGCTAGGCTAAAAGCTTGTTGATGATTTTGAGATGTGTATTTTCCAGTCTTTTGAAACTTCTGTTTACTTCCAATTTGCAAGTCTTTTCACTAGTCAATTAGTATTCACTGTCAGTCATTGTCTCATCCCTGAGGATTTCTCAGCTCTATTCCACGAGGCAAATGCATCCCTTTAATGAAAATTTGTTGATTGTCTGTCTTGACAGCTACAATGGCTGCTGACTTTCACATATCACCTATGCTTAAGTAATGAATTTCCATTGGCTGCTCACTGTGTCCACCCCCCCACCCTCCGCACACAGTAGGAGCTAAAAAAAGCAAGAATTAAGTAACAATTACTATTGCTTTTAACTCTTGATTTGAAACTGCTTACTTGTGGTTTATTTTTGCATAGCTCTCCAAACTGTCTAGCTAAAAAGGCATTTAAAATATATGTTGTATTGTGAGTCAGGCTATACTGCCAAGGCTTATTATGATGATAAAATAAATGATAATGGTCATATTTTGCCAACAGAAATATTGGCCCACAAGCTTTTCTTTCAGCAGATTTCAGGTGTGTGTATGGGGTGTAATGAAAGGACTCAGGTTCAGCATAGTCGGTCCCTTTTCAAAAGACTCTAAATACACATGTTCAAGGGATGAATCTCCCTGCCCCCTTCAGTTTCTCCAGGAATTAGCAGGACTTTAGAATTAGAAGAATGTCTTTGTTGTATCATTCTAGCAGGAGGAGGCTTTGTTGTCTTACATCTTAATAATTTATCATTGACTTGATAAGAATTCTAAAAGATTAGTTGATAAGAATAAACAGTCTCAGGGAGACAGCTCTTTGATGCCGACTTTGTTAATTTTGCAGCAACTGAATCAGTCTTCTGTCATTACAATTTAAGAAGCAGAATTGCAAAATCATCATTTTGGGGAAGTTACAACTGCCAAATCTTTTACAAAATGACTCATATTAATTAAATCCTTTAAAATGAAACAACAACAAAAATTACAGCTCTCCTTACTACACAGGAGGAAGGAAAAACTGCAAAGGGTGGGAATGTCAAAACAATTATAAATGAAGAGACTGATCTGCAATCTCTGCTCTAAAATTAAAAGGGAAGGAGAGGAAGCCAAATATTCTCGTAAATACTCAAGCATAGTTAGGCATGGGCAGACTAATTCAAATAAAATTAGAACTGACTTGACCCTTTATTTACAGTTCTGAAGGTTCAAAATATTATGATAAATTTGTTTCATTTTCACATATCTCACTACTTCCTAGTTTGGGTACGGACTAAAAGTTAATGAAACCCTGCAAGGAAGGTTGTTCTAGAAAGGGGACAATCCAGTGGGTTTTTAAGCACAAGACTAGGAACTGGGAGTTCTTGCCATGACACCGACTCCCTCTGTGGTCTTGGACAAGTCTCGTAACTTCTCTTTATCTGCTTCCCCATCTGTAGTCTGGCATAATAGCATGTACTTGCTTTGTAGGGATTATTTAGTTAATGTCAGTAGAGAACTTTGAAGATTAAAACAGCTATGTTTTATAGACTCGTTGTCATATTTAAAAACAGCTGATGGTAGGGTGCAAATGCAGAGAAGCACCCTCCTAGCAGAGGCTGCTGGAAGAAGCAGCTCAGTGGCCTCTAGAACTCCCCAAAGAGCAGATCCACCCTGGGAGTTTTGAAGAAGATGCAGTTTGTGTCAGTGACAGATCCATTGACTGGTCAGAACCATGGCTCCAGCATTATTGAAGAGGCACTTTGCATGATTTCTAGTGTGAGGGCCACACACTACCCATTTTACTCACATGTGACTACTCTGAAGAGTAAGAACAGCAGGATTTGAAGTTCAAAGACCAAAGTAAGGGCCAGCACCTGATCTCAGTTGCATTACTGTAAATGCAGCAAAAACAACAAGGAGTCCTTATGGCACCTTAGAAACTAACACATTTATTTGGGCATAAGCTTTCATGGGCTAAAACCCACTTCATCAGATGCATGGAGAGGAAAATACAGTAGCAGGTATATATACACAGTACATGAAAAGGTGGGAGTTGCCTTACCAAGTGCGGGGTCAGTGTTAATGAGATAATTCAATTAAAGTGGAAGTGGGCTATGCTCAACAATAGAATACCAAGAGAGGAAAAAATCACTTTTGTAGTGGTAATGAAGGTGGCCCATTTCAAATAGTTGACAAGAAGGTGTGAGTAACAGTAGTGGGAAATTAGTATGGGTAAATTAGTTTTTGAAATGACTCAACCACTCCCTGTCTTTATTCAGGCCTAATTTGATGGTGTCCAGTTTGCAAATTAATTCCAGTTCTGCAGTTTCTCGTTGGAGTTGTTTTTGACGTTTTTTTTGTTGAAGAACTGCCACTTTTAAGTCTGTTATTGAGTGACCAGGGAGATTGAAGTATTCTCCTACTGGATTCTGAATGTTGTAATTCCTGATGTCAGATTTGTGTCCGTTTATTCTTTTTCATAGAGACTGTCCGGTTTGGCCAATGTAAATGCAGTGTAGCTCAACCAAAATAAATGAAGTTACTCTAGAGTTACAGTGGTGCAATTGAGATAATAATTTAGCCCAATGCATCATGAATAGGTCTCTCTCAGGCCCAATATATAACATAAGTAAGATTTCTAAAATTCTGGATTATGTTTTCTACCATTGTAAGTTAAGATATTTAACAGCCCTAGGAGAAATGAAAAACAAGTGGGATTTAGTCATTTTCTAAATAAGCCAGCAAATCTTGTCACTTAACAGCTGTTTATGTTGCCTTTTTCAATATTATTATTATTCCTTTGAAGCATCCCATTTTATTTGAAGAAATGAAGATGATGAAAAAGAGGAAAATTTTCTCTTATAGTAACAGTTATGGTAATTTTAGAAGTGTGTATCATGTCAGTCAATGTTTAAAAGTAATTTGAAAACATTAAAACAAGATAAAAATGATTTCTTTCATGTTGATCATAGCCAGCTTATCAGCAATGAATTCCTCAGTCTTCATTACTGCAGCCTTCTTATACTAATTTCACTAGTGCACTAATAAAACATGACAGTTCATTCAAATAAACATTGTGCATTGTAGAATGGAAAATTTACAGCCTGATTCTGATCCCAGCAGTGTAACACCATTGATTTCAAAAGACTTATTGCTGATTTACACCCAAGTGTGATTGGAATCTGGCCCACAGTTTTGGTGTGCATCTGCCTATGTCTCTAAGGACTTGTTTACACTGCCCAGCAGTTTGGACTACAGTTTGGAATAACAGTGCACACCAAAGTGCTGTGCTGTAACTCCCCTGTGTGGATCATACAGGCACAAACTAAAAGGTTCCTAGCACACGTTAATGTAATTCTTTTTCACGCTCCTATAGTCCCAACTTCAGGACAGCATAGTCACAGCCTAACTGTTTTTGGAGTCTCTGATCAGTGGATTAAATCCGACCTTCTGAGGGAAACAGTTCTTGAGATTTATTATTTACTTATATGACCCCATCATGGGAGTATGTGAGCACCTCAGAAACATCAATTTTCCTCAAACTGTTAAGTGTGGCTGAAAGGATGAGCTAGAAGAGGCCTAAACCTCCATGTGAGGGACTTGGAACCTGATAGCCCATAGTCGGGGACCATGGCTAACACGTGCTCTGTGCTCCTCCTGCTGAATGTGTGGGTTCTGGCATCTTTTCAGAGCAGCTGCTAGAATGTGACCTTATTTAACTAACTTCTATTTGCCTTCACCGATATTAAAAATCTCTTATTCATAATATCTGGAATTATTTACTATCAAACAACTCATTGCTTTATTAGCTAGTTAGGCATATTCACACTATGTTTTCCAATGTTCAATATTATCCTTGGCATATCCAAGAAGTGTAAGTTAACACAGTAATGAACATAATGCTGTTTACTGTATATTACATTTAAATATCTGTGTTACTAAACTCTGGATACTTTTGTGTGCATACATTCATCTCGGTGCAGAAGGACGTGTGTATAAATCATGTTACCTTCAGGTAAAATATCTCTCTGACTCCCAAAGTATCTTTGTAGTCTCTGAAGCCTTTAAAGAAACATGCACAATGTACAAGACGAATTTTATATTCAACATGCAGTTCTTTTTCTTCCTTACTGTATGTGCCAGACTGATCCTGTGACAATTTGTTTTGTACAAAATGAAAACATGCCTCTCTTTCCATTCTGCTCTTGGTTCTCATGGTTGTCTTAGTTGTCAATTTTGAAAACTTTCTTTCAATTAAAATGTGATCTACAGGTTTCAGTGTAATAATAATAATTATTTTTTTAAAATCCTGCCTGAACAAGAGAAGTAGAGAAGGAGTTCAGTCTATTGGATAAGGCACTGAACTCAGAGTCAGGATACCTGGGTTCTGTTATCAGATCTGTGACTGACCTGCTGTGTGAGGTTGGGCAAATTGCTTGACCTCTCTGTGCTTCTGTTTTCACTCCTATCCTTTATCTGTCTTTTCTATTTAGGTTGTTAAATTTTCAGGGCTTGGGCTGTCTCTTACTATCGCTTTCGTTTGTATGGTTGCTAGCATCTTGGGATCCAGATCTTGGTAGGGTGCTACAGTAATGCAAACAATATAATATTAAAGGGCTTATTTTGTGTGGGCTGTCAAATGCTAATGCACAACTGCATAACATCTTCTAGAGACCCTGAGCATTTTACTCAAGCAACCAAAAAAGCCACAGGAAACAACCTACCTTTTCCCATGTATAGTTAGGATGCCAGGGCACATTCAGACACAGCAATAAGCTTTTTGCTTCTGTATAAACTATGCACAGCAGGTCACACTGTTGGTCTGTCTGTTTGGATTCAGCTGAGAAAGAAACAAGATTCTTGTCAATAATCCAAAGAACACTCTATGGGCCTGATTTATAAAAGAAGTTCTGTACCTACAACAACAGTCAGATTTTCAGAAGAGCTCAGCTCCAGCTTAGGCACCAATATAAAGTGACCAGATTTGCAAAAGAGCTCAGCATGAATTCTTTTAAAAATCTGACCATAAGTGTCACATTGGAAGCAGTTGGGTGCTGAGAATTTTGGAAAATGTGTCCATTATTTAGGTGCCTAAATGGGATCTGAGAGCTTTTGAAAATCTGCCTTCAGTTATGGGTGCTGAGCGCTAGAAAATATAGCTCTGAGCTCTTTTAAAAACCTTGCCACACATCTGTTAAATTAGAAAACCCTGGGAATGAGCTTTTGTTATACATTTTTACATTCCTCATTGATTTCAATGGGAGCTAGCTATAACATCTGGCGATTATGACTTGTATATTATTATAAAGCATAAATATGTTTTGGGGAATGAAAAAATCATTATCTGTTAATGGGCTATGACAAAGCTCTTGAGTTCATTTATCATCATTCTCTTTTTTATGTTTAAAGTATGCATCTCACCCACAAAGTAACTTTTAAATTGATGACAGGTTGGGACAAACTTAGCCCTACTATAAGTGAAACAGTTCCTCCTGAAATTAATGGCAGGTCCATTCTTTGTGCCAGTTCTGAGTGTGGACCACTAGATTTCATAAACCACCATTTCTAAAAAGATTCCATTTGAGATCATTTTTAACTTTTCACAGCACTTGTATCTATTTCCTGATTTAAGGCAATAGAGGGGGTTTAGAAGCAAAATCCTGTCCCCATTGATGTCAAAAGCAAACTGCCTTCAATGGGCCAGGCTTTCACCCTAGCAATCAAAGACTATCTTCATTGTGGCCTGTCTAGATTATAACCTGTCTACTCTGTTTAACTTCATTTTCATGGTGGTGGTGCTTATAATCACAGCATTCTGGCCTCAGCAAAATTCTGGGAATTTAGAGATCAACCAGCATCTGAGCTTGGGCTGGTATGTGCTGACTGACTGCCTTCATGATGTCACATAGGAACCATCAGAACACCACCTGGTGCAAAGGGGTGGAGGCCCAACCAAGGATACTGATGAGTCCTTTAGCAGTATATTTCCTTTACCCTTTTCCAGAAGCCAAACCCTCTTATAGAGACTAGATTTATCCCTTTGAGTACAGACTATAAAAGACTCAGGGCCCCTCTGGGTGAAAGGGCCTACCTCAAACTATAAGGTATTATCACTGTTGTTAGTGATACTTATTATAAATTATTTATGGATGAGCTAAAGCAATGTCAGAAACTGAGGTGAGGATGGTCAGCACTAATGGCTGGAGCAGTGGAAGTCATGCCTACAAGTTAGAGGCAGGAGTTAAATGTGGTGTTGGAACAAGGTAATAGTATGGTTAGGAACATGTCTAGAAAAAAAGCAAGGCTGAAACAGGACTAAGAACAAGGCTAGAGCAGGCCAAGGCTACTGGAGTCTGTCACCACTATCAGACAGAGGAACATTCTAAGCCATAAAGCAACATTGAGCAGGTTGAGTTACTAGTTATCTTGTGAGGCTTATATACCTGCCCTAAGAGTCACCAGGCCAGCTCCTGGCTTGTAGATTGACTGGAGCCTAATACAGGAATGACCCATCACTGCATGTGGCTTAATCAGGCGTTAGTTCAGGATGACTCATTACCTCACAGGCAGCACTTGGACTCATTGGAAACTCTGGATCACATAACCTGGCATACCTGAATTGTCAAGACCACCTAGCCACAGCCCTTGAAAGATCTTAATTTCAGTCTCCCAATTATTACTATATGGTGTTAGGGCTTTAGATTTCAATCATCATGTTTTGTTTATATTTTATTTCTCAGATTTTATGTGTTATGTATTATTCCTTCAGATTTGCTTGAATGAAGCCAATGTGGCAATGTACCAGAATTTTCTGCAATGGCATCGTTTGCATTAAGAATAAACACCTTAGCCAGTTTTCTGCTAGAATAACTCCATTGACTTCAGATGACTTATGACAGCAAAGAATTTGGCCCTCTCTACACAAAGGTACATTAAAATGCTCACACATTATGTGTGTATGTTCATGAATATGAAGGGAGGTAAAACTGTCTATGGTGAACTCTTTCTGTACCCAGGGGAGCAGAAAGCATATTGGGGCAGTAACAGAGTGACTTCTACCTGATAAATAATTACAGATCCATCTTAATGTCTCAGGTCCCAAGCATAGGTCACCAAACTTAACCAACAATAACCTGCCATCCATTAAAGTTGAAGAGCATATAGGATTTTTTATTTTAAAAAGACCACTCTCACTAATCACCTTCATTTAAGGCATTATATAAAATCACTCACTTTCATTAAGTGATCAATCTTTGAATGTCTTATTTAAAACCTAGGTTATCTGTGAATCATAAATGTACTTTACTACTTAGTGAATAATCTTTGATGTAGGTGGAAAAATGGACATAAAATTCTACTGCACTTCAGTTTTCTCTCATTTATGAGAAGGAGCAACAATGGAATGTTGCTGAACCAGGCTTATCTAGAAAGTATGGTAAAGGGTATTTCAGTCAGTTGTTTAGTGACATACTAATACTGCTTAGCACTTATACAGGGCTTTTCTTCTGTAGATCTCAAAGCACTTTACAGACATGGGTCAGTATTAACATCATTTTACACATAAGGAATCTGAAGTCCAGAGAGGGTAAAAGCAACATTTAAAAAGTAACCTCTGATGTTGCGTACCTCAATTTTGCAGTAAGTGACTGCCAAAGTGACCCAGCATCTCATAGCAAATCATTGGCAAGCTTGGACTAGAACTTGACACCCACTCTTGTACTCTATCCATTGCCCAGATGGTCTGCATTTCATTACACTGTTTCAGACTATAACTAATGTCTAGATTTCATTCTTGTTAAAACCCAGTAAGTAGTTAATTACAATTTTATACCCTGTCATATTCTACTATTGATTGTTATTAGATGTATATAGATAGATAGATAGATAGATAGATACCATTCCTGTACTGTTCAGGGGCAAAGATCACACTGCATATTTCATCATCTACTTTCAGCCAGTGAAATGTCAATAGTGTGATACACTTGCTTGATGCGTAAACATATATATTTGGGGAACTGAGTGAGTCCTTAATAAAAGAAATAAAATAAAAATAATAAAAACATGTTTTGGATTTGGAGTACACAAACACCAATAGATTATTTAACTTCAATCCAACCCACATCATTAGTGAAAGCAGCAAAATTAGTGGAGTGCAGATCAGGGCTCTAAGTGACCCAGTACAAAATGATATGGGAGTCTATGTGGCATGGTTTCAAACAAACAAACAAACAAACAAACAACCCACTAGAAATGAAGGAAACCAAAATACCAATCAAAACAAGAATAAAGGGTTTCTGACAGCTGAGAAACAAAACCATGATTTCATTCGTAACTAGATCTGGAATAACAAGGATGCAATCCCTGGGACTGCCTTGCTCGTTAGATTTTTAGTTTCAGAGGCACAACACATGTTTTCAATTCCACTGCCTAATGCCAACAGATCCACAATAAGGTTGACATTCCCTTGAAACGTCACTGAAACATTTTGTGGTTTTTATCCTTCCAAAAATTCTGCATATCTTTCCAAAACCTCTTTTGTATTCTTTCCATCACCCTGAAGACTTTTTGAATTCACAATTCGCAGCACTCCTTCCATTTCTAGTGGGCTAGAACTCCTTTGTGAACATTTGCCATTGACTGAAACGGACCACAAAAAGGCTCAATCTAGGAACACATTTTGTTTTATAATTAAAAAAAAATCAGTTAAAAATACAAAAGCTCTTGAAGTCTATATACAAAAATAAAATAAAAATTCCAGGTTAACAGTTTCAATAGCTTTTTTGTACTCAGAGAAATATGAAAAATGCTTAGTTCATAATATGACCCAATTTCTTTTAGTACTTTGAAATAAATAAAAATTAAACAAGACACTTAACTCTGCAGAGTGGCTACTGCACATGAACAGTAGTTTTCTGACATGACAGACTGTAATTGTTTCCTTTCACGGTGGGTAGGAGTGGGGGGAGGGAGAGGATGGAAGGAGGGAAGGAGATTCTTCTAAGCACCTCTAGGAGCATTCAGTATTCCTAGGGTCCTTTATTTTCATTTTTTATTTTATTTAATTTTTCTCGGGAATTTGTCAATGTTTACTACTACAACCAAACCAGCTGATAATCGGTGCAAAAACTATTAATAATTTTTATTAATAAAATATTGGGTAAATATTGGGGTTTATTTTGGTGGAAGGAAGGACAAGAAAAATATTCAGTAGATTTATGTTTTGATGAACGGAATTCAGTGTGGTTTGCTGCAGAACTAAAACAGAACTCAAAACACAATGCCACCTCTGAGTTTAAGAAAACAATATATATCTCCAATTCCCAAATCAAACTTTTCATTTGAATAAACAGTTCACTGTTGTAGACTTAGAACTATTAGCCTATAAATATTTACATTTAATAATTGAGCCCAATATTTTAAAACATGTATAAACACTCACTGTCTTATGTGAAGTCCTTTGGGGTAATTTCCAAAAGTCCTGCATAGTGCAGGCTCACAGCAATCTTTTTAAGGAATCTTTTCCAGCGCCTGGTCTCCTACAGTCTTGGATGTAGCCAAATTTAGAAAATACTCTCTCCACATCAGCTGAGCCAGGTGTGACACTGAGGATACAAGAGGCAGCATGGCTCAACATCAGAAAGTCGGTGCGGTGGATTTTCCAGAATTCAAGAGGAGCACCGGAGCCGTTGTCCGGGGAAGGCATTGCCATGTTGATGTGGAATTCACTTTGCAGTTCTGCACCTTCTTCTTCAGAAGCCACAAAGGGGGAGATTATATGAGCACATTCTTTAAATTTATCAGCTATGGACACAGTTTTACAATGCAGGTCACACAGAACAATGACTTTCCAGAATGATGATTCACTGTGAAAAGCTTCAGGGGACATATTGCGAGTGACAGTAGTTTCCCACTTTTTTGACAGCATTTCGTAAAAACTTCTGAAAGCTTTTGGGAGGTTGTCCTGTTCAGTCGCTGTCAACATAGATTCCAGGTAAGTACGTATTCATTTAAAGTTTTACGGACACAAGCTGCAACTGTTTGCTAACTTTACAAATGCCAAATCTGGCAAAATGAGCACAGGCTTCTCCATAACAAAATCAAAAAATGAAAACAAAATTACCAGGGTAGGATGGTCAAGAACATCTGGCAATTTGTCAAAAATCAAAGAACTAACTATATTTCCAGCCGACCTCTCTTTAATTTTGTTGGCCAGAGCAACGTCATTCTCCTCCAAATATTTCTTGATCAGATTAATTGAATTTGGTAAAGATTTTGCAGCTGGACAGAAATTTCATATAAAGTACCCAAAGGATCATCAGCAAGGCCCAGTGACTGCCCTGAAAAGCAGAGGGCACATACAAATTCACTTACTACATTGTGTTGATCTTGCTCTTTTGACCGTGCCCAGAGGATATGCTTATTCTAGAGTTGCTTGTTTTTATTTTTGCCTTCTTGTTTTAGTCTTAAGTGTCATTTGCTCTCCAAATGTTCTTTAATCCAGTTGGCCCAAGTGTCAACTTTGAAGCCACACCATTTGCAGTGCATATACTCAATTTCATCCTCTTCTCCTGTTTTTTTTTTAAACTTTCAACTACTCCCTTGTGTTCTGAAATGTATTCTGATCCAGATTTTTGTTTCTCGTTTTAGTGTATCAAATCTTTGAACCGTTATCTGCTAACAGTTTGAAATGTGTACGTGGTGGGCGTAAGATTCATCAGTATGTTCAGCTGCTCAAACACTTCAGAGCTTGCGTGCCTTCCTGTGTGTTTATTGTGTGTATCTTCTAGATTAATACATAGCATTACTTCAACAGGCAGCTTTGCATATACGAACAGACTAATGTATTATCGTAATACATATATCTCATGCCATGTATTGCATTTTCCTAGTAAGACACGTTATTTTTTATATATCTGAATGATACAAAAGTGGGGTTAAAATTGGAAAAAAAACAATACTTTTTGTAAAACCTGGGATTTTTTTTGTAAAAATCAATCTAACTGAGAATGAATGGGCTTAGTTATCCTTATGTTTCTCAACATCAGCCTGCACACAAAGGCATTACATGTTGCCAACCTACCCTCTAATAAGCAGGACAAGACAAGAAGAGTGTGTCAATGCCATTTTTCAGAATAGCCAGAGATGTCACTAAAGAGCGACATGCAGTGCTTTCTGTAGTGTTCCAGCATTAACTAAAGAACTGAGTTTGGGTCTTGAATTTTCATCCCTCGCCTGCAGAAAATTGTGCCTGGGACAGTTCAACAATGCATTTGAAAAAGATTTACAAACATATATTCACTTGTTTGCCTGGGATCAGTCCAGATGAACTAGCTATTCCATCTACCGGACAGGAAATCCTGATCTAGCTGATAAAGCTATTTTAGGCTATTGGGAAAATAAAATGATTTAAAAAAATGATCAGAACACTGATTTAAAAACACAACACCACTTCAAAACCAAATTAAATTAAAAAAGAGCATTTGGGATAAATTGTCAGCAGAGAGCAGGGTTTAATTAAGCATCTCCTATTAAAGTCAACGGGATGCTCTCTGAAAATAAAAAGGGTAATTGGAAACAAACAAAGTAATTGAAAGCAAACAAAGTAAAATCCTAACTAAGGTTCTGTTTGTGGGTAGTATGCCACCCCTTTTTATTCTGGCAGCATCTATAGTGCAGGGAGATGCACAGCCATGGGAGGACAGCTTTAAAAGCTGTTCAGGCCAGGGATCTGTAGCAGCCTTGCCAACAGAGGCTGCCCAGGAAAAGTGCTGAATCATGAATCTGCTGGCCATCCAGGCCCCATCTACTTCTGGACCAGCACTACACTTTTCAGGGAGTGGGAGTGCCAGCTGGGTTAGGTCACCTCAACAGTGGAGAGTCTGCTGTGCCCGTGCTTCTGGTGAACTTATCATCATAAAGAGCCATGACCCAGGAAGTGGCTCTGGCCCCATATTTCATGCTACAGTACCTTTCTAATGCTTTGAGCTTTCAATCTCTTTCCTAACTCTGAACAGGGCTGATTTAAAAAAAAATAAAAAGAAAAATCTGGGGTTCAATCCAAATCCATCACATTGCACATTGGGCACCTGGTTGCAAAGCCCAAGCATGTAATATTATTGTTTGTGCCCCAATTTCTACATGTCAGTAGGAGAGTATGGCCCTGGGGGGGTGGGGTAGGCAGTAAGCAATGAACCTAGAATTGGTGTGTGTTTGGGAGGGTGAGTTAAACTGAAGGAGAGGGTGATGTACTCCAACCAGGGAGTACATGATAAAGAGAAAGAAATCCCAGTTCTCTAGGACCCTCAAGTATTTATCATCACCGAGCTCTCAATCAGCAAGAAACTGCTTATACTCAATAACAGGGGGAAATGGAGCACAACAAGAAAGTGTAAACTGGGGTCCCCCTGTGGCTACAGATTTGACAACATCCTCTTAACCTGCCCAGCTCTTGTTCTCTTTTCTCAGAGATTTAAGAATTACTTTTAAAATTAGATTCTGTGATTTAAATTGTATACTGCTGAGGGAGTGGGGATGGGGTGTATTGTGAAGGAAGGGAATTGACTAAGGGCTGAAATAAATGGATTGGTGTTAACTCTCAGAGTGAAGTCTGTTCTCTATCGGCCAGTCAGAACAGAGGCTGAGTTTACACACTAAGCAAATCTATCTAAAAAATACCAATAACTGAATTAATTTTCCAAATATTTATTATAATAACCTTATCGCGGTCATCTGCCTACAAAGAGAAGTATTTTCATTTGCACTGTTTTTCATCAGATCAGTGATTCTCTGTGATGCAAAAATAGCATTACAAGATGTATATAGAGATGACATCAGCAGCATAACATCAGCAGAACAAATATGGGCTTTAGATGTAAATATATTCATGTCCCAGTTTGGCAGTTAACATATAGCACATTGGACTTTAGTTAGCACAGTCAAGATTGACACATTCTATGTAATTACATGCTGAATGGAATGTAGAGAGATGATTCAAACAATCTATACAGGGCATCAAGGCACCAATTCAAGAAAGCATCTCTGTTCAGGAAATCACAGAAATGCTTGCTTAACTTTAAGCACATGCTTAAGAACTTTTCAAAATTGGGTCCTAAGTCTCTAGACACTCCCAAACTAACTGAAACTATATCACACATAAAATAAAAACCAATAGGCTTCATTATTATTTTAAACATTTGTGGCTTACATCAGCAATAAAGATTTTGGTGTTGGACATTTTCTGGGGATAATAAAAAAGGCCATAAACTCCTCTCATCCAGTCATTCATCCATAATAAATTCCATGTGCTTTGATTGTAATGCACAACTTTCAAATGAAGAATGCCTTTGCATTCCTGAATATTGTGGTCATTAAATATCCCTGTCACTTTTTGTAAGAGCACAGTAGTTCATCCTGATGGACTGGCCAAATTCCAATTTGGGGAATAATAGGCCAGATCCTCAGCTGGAGATCAGCCTAGACCTAAATTCACCCTCGCAGTTTCAACTGCACAAAGTATTCTTCACTTCCGGACTTATACTGCTAATAATAAATAATTATCACTGTTGCTTAAGGAAATATGTAATAATTGTACATTCCAAACAGTTTAAAGTGTTTATATGTAGAGTTCATATTTACTTTGAATTTACACAACTGTTAATTTCTATTCATATTAGATATCTCCTTATTTCAGAGAAGCATTGGATTTTTCTAATATTACTAGACGCACCATGATTGCTAGTTGCTATGAATGTCTTTTGAAGAACTTTTAAAAAGAAAGGGTTATATGAGAATACTCACCCATCCCTACACACTTTCTCCCTGTGCAACATTCAACAACAAAAGAAATCTGGGTATTTTTATTAGATTGGTCTCAACCAAAGAAGAGCATCTGTTGGAAATATTTTTTTTTAAAAAGATATTCACTGAGATACCATCTTACAGTCTTGGCAGCTAGATTATTTTATTCTTAACAGAGAAAACCAAAAGGCTAACTACTCCAAAGAGTAGGGTGTTCAAAACCAAACCCAGGCTCATGACCCAAGAGCAGTCTCTTCAGAGTGCTTGCAGCAGAAATTGATTCAATAGGCTTTTTCACTTTCCTTGCCTTCAGTTTTCGCTGTGTTGTCTTTTAATTCAATCATTTGGGGGCTTTTCAGGAAATCTCAAAGAGGAAGTATCCAATTTCTTGCCTTTCCATTTCTATTATTCCCAGACAAAATGCTTTAAGGTGCTGTTAAGGTTGAGAGTACATAGCAGTAACTTAAGGGTGAAAAACTCAACAATAATGTTGTTCTTTCTATAAAAATCCAACCATTAAAAAGCTACCAAATGTTAAGGCTGAACTTAGAAGAAACCCCAGCTTGCTGAACTACTGATGCACATATAAGGTCACTCCAAACAACTTCTACTCAGCTGCTGTAGCAAAGCCTTGAAAAAAACTAGAAACTCTGGGACAACCTGCAGCATATTTTTTATTTTTTGGAGGGTGGGGACTTACTACAATTCACAGCATCAAGGTGGCATACCCAAGATAGGGGAGGGATAGCTCAGTGGTTTGAGCATTGGTTTGCTAAACCCAGGGTTATGAGCTCAATCCTTGAGGGGGCCTCTTAGGAATCTGGGGCAAAAATTGGTCCTGCCTAGTGAAGGCAGGGGGCTGGACTCAATGACCTTTCAAGGTCCCTTCCAGTTCTAGGAGATAGGTATATCTCCTATTATTATTATGTGTATTAATCACAGAGCTACCTTAAAAGTATGGGCCAGATCCTTTGCTGGTGTAGATTGGCATGGTTCCATTGAAGCCAAAGAGGCTATGCCAGTTTACACCAGCTGAGAATCAGGCCCATATTATTCTAGAAAGAACACAGTTTTAAGATAGCTACTGCCATCCTTAGGTCAGCATTGCCCCCTTTACATCTTAAATTAGCAGAAACCATTATGACATTCCTAATTCACTAATGAACTAATTTCCAACTATGCCTTTCTCTCTCTTCAAATTGGTTATATGCAGTAGGGCCCTAATCCAAAGCTCATTGAAATCACTCAGAGCCCTAGATCTTGCCAAGATCTTTCAAGTAAATGTCATTTGAAATTTCTAAGACAAATTTTTTGTGTGAGATAACATGTGGCAAAAAAAAAGTTAGAAGAATTTTCACAACATGATTAATGCTTATTTTTTATGAAGGGCCATATCATAAAAACAAGCTTGTCCATATCACTTTCAATTTCATCAAAAGACTGTCACAGTCACAGATTGCACATGCAAAATGTGAAGTGGAAAGATGCTTTGGAAGATTTTCTAAGTGGGGGGTGGGGCGCAAAAACAGAACTTATAATGGATAGAAAGTCTCATAAACCTGAACAGAATGCTCAGAGAACAAGAGTCAGTTCAGATACCTAATAGTTTCAATTTTCCTTCCAGTCTGGTTTGTTGGAGAGAAGTTTTATACTATATCAATTTCATCCAAAAGATACATGTTAGGTTATGGACTCAGTTTAGCTCCAATTGGAAATGCTGGGGGTTTGACCAAGGTTTCAGTAGGAGCAGCATACAATTTAAACCTCTTTTCCCAAAGTGGATAACTTTAGTACTCCACTGTTAAATCATATCATACCTTAGCTGAAGACAAGAGGAATGCAGGCTTCCGTACACACCTTTGCCAGTACAACTTGGCCCCAATCATGGGCTGCCTCTGGGCTGCACTTAATGAAGTCTAGGAGGGGGATGAGGGCAAAAATAACTTTATTCCACATATTGCCACCCTGATACTGGGGAGTGGGCCAATCCCTAGAGCTATTTAGAATGGCCTCAGGGATGTTCTGAATTACATTGGTCTGCCCAGGGCTCAAAGAAGCTGGTCCAGCACTCAGGAATTGCCAGCACTCAGGGCTTTCTAGTGCTCCCCTCATCCCCTTTCTATAGGCCAGTGCCTTACACAGGAGGCCAGGAATGGGGTGGCATAGAGCCCCCACCTGGGAGACTGATTAAGCTGCTCTTCTTGCTGCTTCACATTATCAAAGTGCAAAGCAACCATGGCATAGGATAGGATTGGAGCCCCTGTTCCTAGCCTTCAGCAGTACTGCTGTTCCAGAGTTGTGTCTCTCCTAACCAAAGGGTGGTAAAGATGCCATATTGTTTGAGCACTATAATCCCATAGAGACTTGATTAGATCTTCACATTTCTTTTTCTTCATTTAAATGTAGGTACTCAGGTGTCATGCAGAGGGGTGAGGTATAAGAATCTATACAGCTAGGACTTATAGAGAGAGATAATATAGCTATTATTTATACATATGGTTATTAATTAGTAGTAGTAGTAGTAGTATCATTGCAGTGAAGCCCAGAGGCCTCAGCCATGATTGGGGCCCCTTTTTCTTGACACTAACACATCTGATGACATAGTGCATGCCCCAAAGCTCATACAATCTAAAAGAAATAATAGATTTTAGGTCAGTTAGAAACTTGGTCTTCAGAGATAAAGGGCCTAATTAACTCACTGCTGCACATTGTCTCTAAAATTGATCTTTTGCTAAAATCCTTGGCTGGCATATTAGAAGGCTCCCCAGATGGAAACTACCAAATCAGTTTCATATATTACTTCTTCTCATACTGTTTTTACTGGCCGCTTGTTAATCTCTGATCAAATAATCTTATGAAAATAAATGTGTGTGTCCATAAACTCGATACCAGGCCATATAGATGAACTGGAGTCACAGACAACTTCCACTTAGTACAAAACTGTTTCAGTCCAGATGATCAGAGGTGATAACTAGAGACCTTATCACTATCTATCATTGCATTATCACTGACTTTGCTATATAATAGAGCTGCACAAATCTTTCAGAGAAGTTCCATGTCAGGTAAATTTCACCTGATTTGTTATTTGTTATTCAGCCCAAGTTTGCTGAAGTTTAGAATCTTCCAATAAGCCTGGGATGAATTTCAGATGTACTAAGGTTGAAATGCCAGATTCAGGGCATTGATCCGTCTCCCTAACAAGAACTGGGACTTTCCATTGTCTTTTGCAGTCTTCTGGTGTGTTTAGGGGACCTTCTCACCTTCAACCTGCTCCTCTACTGTTTCCAGCTGGCTCCCTTCATTCCTAAGGGCAGACAGCTGACCCACATCTCTATCTTCTGTTTTAGGGTGGTGGGAAGGTAGGCATTAGAACAGATTCCCTAGTACCTCAATATATTCTGGGGTACATGGGGTCTCTGGACAGGGTTAAGGATAATAAAGCTGGTGGTGACAGGATCAACAGCAGTAGTGTTGCTGTTGAATGGGGATAGGTAGCCCGCTATCTATCAATTAATTTATTTGATTTATATGAAGAAGTTTATGGTTCTTTGCCAGTTCCCACCAAATATAGAAGATGGGAGAGCAACCTAGCCCTCTGCTCCTAAGATAACTGGCAAGGGGGTTGCAGGCCAGTAAGACGTACCAGAATACTGCCAAATGTATGAGAGGATGTGCTGAGAGCTGCAGGGACTTGGATGATCCAAAAGGGAAGGGAGATCCTGGCTCAGGGTTTCATGCAGAAGCCATGTGAAAACTGGTGACTTGTAATAACCTTGCAATCCAGCTACAATGTGTTAATCAACCTCACAGTACATTAAACAGTCAACTTTATCTGTGCATCAATCTCTCTCAAAATAAGATGGGAAAAACAACATCGCAGCAAGACAGCCCAGAATAATAATTAATATGCAGTATTAAATCTCTCATAAGTGAAGAGTAAGGAAAAAGAAAGCTCAGTCATTACATTGGATTTAATTTGCTGAGGGAAACAGCCTTCACACCTGAGCCACAGTCACAGCTTGGTATTCTCTCAATTAAATCCATGCTTGTCTAAAGCAATGAGAGTTTGGAGGACAAGATCAGGGCACATGCTAATGAAATTCCCTGCAGAACAAGGGCATTAGGCAGAAACTATTACAAGGAAGAAATCACATAATCTGTATTTAAAATTCTCTCTTAAGCAAGCATTATAAAATCTTATTGAATATCAGATGTGGGCCACAATATTGATAATACAAATCAGGGAGTATTAGTGGTTTCAGCTTGTACACAAAAGTACACAAAAATGATCTTTGCATTTTATTTAAATAGTGAAAAATCCATAGTCTGTAGATTTAAACGTTTCATTAGATGAATCCAGAACGTATGTATATTTTCCAATTTACAGTACTTTTAAAAATGTACATTTGTTCTTTACAGGACACAGTCGCTAAAGGCTATTTCACGAGACATGTGTATAGTATTTTGATTGTTAACTCTGTTGGAGTCCAGTCTGATGAGAAAGGAAAAAAGCTGCTGCATTCCAGAGCCCACTGATATCTGCAGCTCTGCTCAACATAGACTATGTCTTTCGTCATGTCAAACTGCAGCATTAGGGCAACAAACCACTGAAACAAGTTATTCTGCTAATAAAGTTTTTATGCCAGGTCATTAGAATTTTTGACATTGTCACTTAGAGGTTGCATCTTCCAGAATTTCCAGAAACTTGCTGGCACTTACCATGTAGGTAGAAGGTAACTTGGTGAGAGTGATCATAGATTTCATGATTCTAAGCAAAGGAAGGACTGAGAGCAGCAGAATAAGGACAATGAACTTCAAAAAGCAGACTTTAACAAAGCCCTGGTCTACACTACGAGTTTAGGTCGAATTTAGCAGCATTACATCGATTTAACCCTGCACCTGTCCACATGACGAAGCGTTTTTTCAATTTAAAGGACTCTTAAATTTGATTTCTGTACTCCTCCCATGACGAGGGGATTAGCGCTGAAATCGACCTAGCCGGGTCAAATTTGGGGTAGCATGGGATAGTGTGGTCGCACTGTGAGGTATTGGCCTCCGGGAGCTATCCCAGAGTGCTCCATTGTGACCGCTCTGGACAGCGCTCTCAACTCAGATGCACTGGCCAGGTAGACAGGAAAAGGCCCGTGAACTTTTGAATTTCATTTCCTGTTTGTGCATGGCAATCTGCAGATGAGTGCAGATCTTATCAGCAGAGGTGACCATGATGGAGTCCCAGAATGGCCAAAGAGCTCCGGCCTGGATCGAACGGGAGGTACGGGATCTGATCACTGTGTGGGGAGACAAATCCATGCTATCAGAACTCAGTTCCAAAAGATGAAATGCCCAAACATTTGAAAAAATTTCCAAGGGCATGAAGGACAGAGGCTATAACAGGGACCTGCAGCAGTGCCACGTGAAACTTAAGGAGCTGAGGCAAGCCTATGTAAAAACCAGACAGGCAAATTGCAGCTCTGGGTCAAGCCCCAGACATGCCGCTTCTATGATGAGCTGCATGCCATTCTAGGAGGTGCAGCCACCACTACCCCAACCCTGTGCTTTGACTCCATCAATGGAGTAGCACACAACAGGGATGCGGGTTTTGGGGATGAGGAAGATGATGAGGAGGAGGTTGAAGATAGTTCACAGCAAGCAAGCAGAGAAACCATTTTCCCTGACAGCCAGGAACTGTTTCTCACCCTGAACCTGGAGTCAGTACCCCCCAAACCCACCCAAGGCTGCCTCCTGGACCCAGGCGGAGAAGGGACCTCTGGTGAGTGTACCTTTGTAAATATTATACATGGTTTAAAAGCAAGTGTGTCTAATGATTAATTTGCCCTGGCATTTGCAGCCAGTATAGCTACTGTTAACGTGTCTGGGGAAGGAGCAGAAATCCTCCAGGGACATCTCCATAAAGCTCTCCTGGATGTACTCCCAAAGCCTTTGCAAAAGGTTTTTGGGGAGGGCAGCCTTATTCCGTCCTCCATGGTAGGACATTTTACCACACCAGGCCAGTAGCACGTAGTCTGGAATCATTGCATAACACAGAATATGGTCCCGGTGTTTGCTGGCATTCAAACAACATCCGTTCTTTATCTCTCTGTGTTATCCTCAGGAGAGTGATATCATTCATGGTCACCTGGTTGAAATAGGTTGAGTTTATTAAGGGGACATTCAGAAGTGCCCATTCCTGCTGGGCTGTTTGCCTGTGGCTAAACAGAAATGTTCCCTGCTGTTAGCCATGTGGTGGGGGAAGGGGTGAAGCGATCATCCTAGAGAATTGGGTACGTGTGGGGGTGTTAGTTGGGTTTGTGCTGCATGTTAACTCGCAAACTGCAGCCCTTCCTTTTAAATTGCCAACCCATTTTAAATGGCCAACCCAACGGTTGCTTGGTATGGGAAATGAAGGCGCTGCTGTTTGAAACCATTCCCACATGTTATGAAGGTTAAAGAAGCCAAAAGACTGTGTTTTACTATGGCTGCCTGCAAGCCGAATTCTGTTGCCCAGCCCTGCGTGAATGATCTCTCACACCAAGCCAGTATACGCTCAATAAGAGGCAAAATGTGACCTTGTCACGAAAGCACATGTGCTATGTAATATTAACAGCAAGGTTTACCATGAAAGATTCTACCCAGTGTTCTCTAAAATTTGTCTTTTTAACTACTGCTCTCCCTTTTTTCCCTCCACCAGCTGCAAATGTTTCAATGCTCACACTATCTTCTCCTTCCCAGAGGCTAGCAAAGATTAGAAGGTGAAAAAAATGCACTTGCGATGAAATGTTCTCTGAGCTCATGCAGTCCTCCCACACTGAAAGAGCCCAGCAGAATGCATGGAGGCAGACAATATCAGAGTCCAGGAAACCACAATATGAACGTGAGGACAGGTGGCGGGCTGAAGATAATAAGTGGCAGGCTGAAGATGATAGGTGGCAACTGATATGCTCCGGTGTATGGTTGAGGTTCAGGAAAGGCAGCATGAGCACAGACCGCCACTACAGCCCCTGTGTAACCAACTGCCCTCCTTCCCAAGTTCCATAGCTTCCTCACCCAGAAGCCCAAGAATGCGGTGAGGGGGCCTCCAGGCACCAGACCACTCCACCCCAGAAGACTTCCCAAACAACAGAAAGCTGGCATTCAATAAGTTTTAAAGTGCAGTGTGGCCTTGTCCTTCCCTCCTCTCCCACCCCTCCAGGCTACCTTGGCAGTTATCCCCCTATTTGTGTGATGAATTAATAAAGAATGCATGAATGTGAAGCAACAATGACTTTATTGCCTCTGCAAGTGGTGATCGAAGGGGGGAAGGGAGGGTGGTTAGCTTACAGGAAAGTAGAGTGAACCAATTGGGGGAGAGTTCATCAAGGAGAAACAAACAGAACTTTCACACTGTAGCCCCCTGGCCAGTCATGAAATTAGTTTTCAAAACTTCTCTGATGCGCACCGCACCCTCCTGTACTCTGCTAACTGCCCTGGTATCCGGCTGCACATAATCAGAGGCCAGGTGATTTGCCTCAACCTCCCACCCCACCATAAATGTCTCCCTCTTACTCTCACAGATATTGTGGAGTGCACAGCAAGCAGTAATAAGAATGGGAATATTGGTTTCGCTGAGGTCTAGCTGAGTCAGTAAACTGCGCCAGCACGCTTTTAAACATCCAAATGCACATTCTACCACCATTCTGCACTTGCTCAGCCTATAGTTGAACAGCTCCTGACTACTGTCCAGGCTGCCTGTGTATGGCTTCATGAGCCATGGCATTAAGGGGTAGGCTGGGTCCCCAAGGATACCTATAGGCATTTCAACATCCCCAATGGTTATTTTCTGGTCTGGGAAGAAAGTCCCTTGCTGCAGCTTTTGAAAAACACCAGAGTTCCTGAAGATGCGAGTGTCATGTACCTTTCCTGGCCATCCCACGTTGATGTTGGTGAAACATCCCTTGTGATCCACCAGTGCTTGCAGCACCATTGAAAAGTACCCCAGTTAGGGAATCCCATTGCAGCAAAGCCATCCACTATGACCTTCATATTTCCCAGCGTCACTACCCTTGATATCAGCAGCTCTTTGATTGCGTTGACTGCTTGGATCACAGCAGCCCCCACAGTAGATTTTCCCACTCCAAATTGATGCCTGACTGACTGGTAGCTGTCTGGTGTTGCAAGCTTCCAGAGGGCTATTGCCACTCGCTTGTGAACTGTGAGGGCTGCTCTCATCCTGGTATTCTTACACTTCAGGGCAGGGGAAAGCAAGTCACAAAGTTCCATGAAAGTGTCCTTATGCATGCAAAAGTTTCGCAGCCACTGGGAATCATCTCAGACAAGCAACACTATGCGGTCCCACCAGTCTGTGCTTGTTTCCCGGGCCCAGAATCGGTGTTCCATGGCATGAACCTGCCCCATTAACACCATAATGTCCACATTGCCAGGCCCTGTACTTTGAGAGAAGTCTGTGTCCATGTCCTCATCACTCTCGTCACCGCACTGCCGTTGCCTCCTTGCCTGGTTTTGCTTTTGCAGGTTCTGGTTCTGCATATACTGCAGGATAATGTGTGTGGTGTTTATAGTGCTCATAATTGTGGCGGCGATCTGAGCGGGCTCCATGCTTGCCATGCTATGGCATCTGCACTGAAAAAAGGTGTGAAACTACTGTCTGGCTTTGCTCTGATGGAGGGAGGGGCAACTGATGACATGGCTTACAGGGAATTAAAATCAACAAAGTGGGTGAGTTTGCATCAAGGAGAAACACACACAAGTATCACACAGAATGGCCCCCTTAAGGATTGAACTCAAAACCCTGGTTTTAGCAGGCCAACACTCAAACCACTGAGCTAGCCCTCCCCTCTTCACAGAGGGAGAGAGAGGGTGGGGAGCAAATGAATTCAAATGAATATAAAATAAAATCTGGTCTCTTTCTTGTTTTGATCCACTTCATCTCTCTTATACATCTAAGGCTGGCAGCAGAGGGTCCAGTACAATTGTTAGCCATCGTCATCTCCTGGCTACTCGCCAGAAGACAGTGCAGTACAACTGCAGGCAGGAATGAATCTCCATGAGACGAAACTTAAAAAGAGAATGACCTGGAGTCACTCCCATTTATGTCCAGGCAACCTGACAAACCTCACTGAGGTCTGCCAGGAGCACCCATGTCTGCCCAGGCACCCCTGACCGACCGCACCAAAGTATGCTAAAAGAGCACCCAGGAGACGACGACGACGGCTATCAATCGTAATGCACCATCTGCTGCGAAAAGGCAATGAGCTGCTGCTGTGTAGCAATGCAGTACCACGTCTGCCAGCACCCAGGAGACGTATGGTGACTGTGAGCTGAGCAGGCTCCATGCTTGCCGTGGTATGGCGTCTGCATGGGTAACCGAGGAAAAAAGGCTCAAAATGATTGTCTGCTGTTGCTTTCATGGAGGGAGGGAGGGAGATAGTGGGGGCCTGACGACATGTACCCAGAACCACCCGTGACAATGTTTTTGACCCATCAGGCATTGGGATCTCAACCCAGAATTCCAATGGGCGGCGGAGACTGCAGGAACTGTGGGATATCTACCCACAGTGCAACGCTCCGGAAGTCAATGCTAGCCTCGGAACTGTGGATGCACTATGCTGAGTTAATAGTCTTAAGTGGGGGCACACACAATTGACTGTATAAAATCAATGTCTAAAAAATCAACTTCTATAAATTCGACCTAATTTCATAGTGTAGACATACCCAAACTCAAAGAACTGGAAGGTAAAGTCCCATGGGAAGAAAATCTAAGGAAAAAAGGAGTTCAGGAGAGCTGTTAGTTTTTCAAGGACAATATTAAAGGAACAAGAACAAACTATTCTGAGGTGAAGGAAAGATGGAAAGAACAGCAAGAACACAATATGGCTATATCAGGAGCCCTTTACATTACCTAAAAAAATAACAAAAGAATCCTACAGAAAGTGGAAACATGGACAAATTGCAAGAATAAGAACAGAAGAATAGTATAAGCATGTAGGGAAAAAATCAGAAAGGTTAAGACACAAAATGAGTTATATCTCCTTTGTTAGATGTAAGACAATAAGAACAGCTACAAATAAGTTAAGAGCAAGTGAAAGATGCAAGAAAGTGTAAGTCCACTACTTGTGGGAAGAAGAGCTAATAACAGACAAGAAGGTGTTTAATGCTTATTTTGCTGCACTAAAAGGGTTAATTATGATCAGATGTGTAACACAATTAGTTTTAACAATGAAGGGAAAGAAACACAAGCTAGAATAGGAAAAGAACAGGCTAAAGAATATTTCGATGAGTCAGAGGTATTCAAGTTGGCAGGGCCTAATAAAATTCACCCTGTATTTAAGAAATCAACTGAAGCAATCTCAAAATCATTAATGATTATCTTTGAGAACTTATGGCGAATAGGGGAGGTCCCAGATGACTGGAGAAAGGCAAACATAGCACCTGTGTTAGAAAGGGGAACAAAAAGGATCCAGAAAATTATAGACCAGTCAGCCTAACTTTCATCTATGGAAAGATATTGGAAAACTATTGAACAATCAGTTTGTAAGCACTTAGAAGATAATAGGGTGATAAGAAATAGCCAACATGGAATAGTCAAGAACAAATCATGCCAGACCAGCCTAATTTCCTTCTTTGATAGGGTTCCTGGCCTAGCAGATGTGCAGGGGGAGAGGAGGGAGCAGAAGATATGACAGATCTTGATTTTAGTAAGGATTTTGATGCATTCCCATGTAACATTCTCAAATGCAAACTAGGGAGATGGGTCTAGATAAAATAACTATAAAGTGAGTGCACAACTGTTTGAAAAACAATATGCAAAGAGTAGTTATCAATGGTTTGCTGTCAAACAGAGTATATATCTAATGGGATGCCACTGGGGTCTGTCCTTGGTGTGATATTATTCAATATTTTCATTAACGAAACTTGGATAATGGAATGGAGCTTATGCTTATAAAATTTGCAGATGTCACCAAGCTGGGAGGGGTTGCAAGCACTTTGAAAGACATGGTGAGAATTCAAAAATACCTTGACAAATGGGAGAATTGATTTGAAATCCACTATGCCTGGCTTTGGCGTAGCTTCAGCAGGAGTATAGTATCCAGTTTTGGGTGCCACAGGTTAGGAAAGATGGGCTTAATCTGCAGCTAAGCAGATTTAGGTTAAATTAATTTTACCAGGGGAGGTTGTGGAATCCCCATCATTGAAAAATTTTAGGAACACGCTAGACAGACATCTGCCAAGGATGGACTAGGTATACTTGGCCCTGCCACAGAATGGGTTGATGGACTAGATGACATCTTGAGGTCTTTTTGAGCTCTACAGTTCCATGATTCCGTGAATAGTTACTAACACAGGTAGGTAAGAACATAAGAAGGGTAAAGGTACCCTTTACTGAGCTCTTTGAAGGTATGCAAAACAATCAGCTACATCTTCAACTATACTCAAAATCAGCCTTGGTGTGACTTTGAGCTGTGCTCATGTACTGGCAGTGGTTTTCCTGAAATGTGTCTGTGTCCAGACCACAGACTTTTTCTCTGGATATGAACTGTATTGTATTCTATCTGGATGTGTGTGAACTTTGTGAAGTTGCTGTTTCTCAGTGCATTTGAGTTCAAATGAGGGTAGTTGGACAGTCACAGTTTGCATTCTGGCAACTGGTTCCACTTTAGTTTCTGAAGTACTGGTGCAAATTGGTATGAAGTTATTCAAACCCATTTAAACCCAAACCTTGACCAAAGGTCTTCTATGTGTAAGGGGACTGTTGCCCCCTTACTAACATTCAGTGGGGGTGTTTTGGTCGGCTAGCTCCCAGCATTAAAAGGGGAGGGGTCGATGGGAAATCAGGACCCTGAGACTGACAGTCCCCAGGAACAATGGTGAGAGGCCAATGCTCCAGGTCAGCCTGATTGACAGGGCAGGCAGGCTAATCAGGGAGACAGGAGGCCAGGGTGGGTCCTGTCCTCCGTGTGAGTTGGAATTGCCTGGGTCAGACAGAGTGGGGCTGAGCTAAGGAGAAAGCAGGGGCCCAAGCTGAGTTGGAGAGCAGAGCCATGACGGATCCAGAGGGACTAGAGCTGCAGCCACAGAGCCAGAGACGCAGCCCAGGGAGAGCAGATCCTGTGCTGGGAGCAGAGCTGCAGCCATAGAGCCAGGTGTGGTGAGCAACTGGGGCCAGCCAAGGGGGGGGACCTTGGGCAAAGGAGCCCAGTGCAGAAAGATACCCCCAGCCAGGGGTCCTTGCAGGCCAGGCTGGGAGGGGGATCTTAACCTGATAAGGGGCTGACGCTGGAATGAAGGGTCCCACCACCCAAAGCCCGAAGGTGTGTGGCCACCACCATTGCAAGTGTCCAACGCGCAGCATCCCTGCAGCACAGCCAGGGCCTGAGAAGGAGACCTGGGACCTACAAGGAACAGACTGCAAAGTGCCTCGATGTCCAGAGATGCTGTTTGTGATGTTCCCTGCCACAGAGCAGGGTGATGTGTTTTCCTTTAATCTTTCCCATTTTTCCTTATTCTTTTCTTTAAATTAATTGTTAGGTAAACAACTTGTATTTGCTTTAAATTGTATGGAATAATCAGTGGGTCAGGGAGGTGCCCAGTGCAGAGAGGGTACCCCAGAGTGGGGACACCCTAGCTCCTGTCCTAGGTGACCACAGCAGGGTTGGGGGTCGAGCCCCCAGGAATCCTGGGCCCAGCCTTGTTGGGGTTACGAGGACTCTGCCAGACAGGAGAGTGGAAGGGGAGTCCTCAAGGGCAGGGAGGCTTCTGGGTAAAGGAAGTGGGAGCGAGGACTCAGATCCTTTCGCTAGACCACTTCACCGGGGTAGTGCAGAAGCCAGGAAAGTTCCCCACAATAGCGGGACCATTCCCCCGCTTACACAGGGGCGGCTCCAGGCACAAGCACGCCAAGCGCGTGCCTGGGGCGGCAAGCCATGGGGGGCGCTCAGCCGGTCGCCGCGAGGGTGGCAGGCAGGTTGCCTTCGGCAGCATTCCTGCGGAGGGTCCGCTGGTCCCGCGGCTTCGGCGGATCTCCCGCAGGCTGCCGCCGAATCCGCAGGACCGGGGACCTCCCGCAGGCAAGCCGACGAAGGCAGCCTGCCTGCCGTGCTTGGGGCGGCAAAATATCTAGAGCTGCCCCTGCACTTACATGTGCTCTTTAACCATGGAAAAGCCTGATTTGTTGAAACTGAACTTTTTCAAAAACTTTGGGGTTCTAGTATTGAAGAAATCAAAAACTCATTCCACACTGAAGATGTAAGGTTTTGTCCAGCTCTACTCTGAACCTCTTCTTGCTCAAAAGTACTGGCATTTACTGACCTGTTTCAGCTAAATTTTAACCATCCTGCTTTCTTTCTATAGTGTGTGCTTTGAGTTCCAACAGTGAAACAAGTTTTGAAAAAACTATAAAAAAAAACCTTGTGTTGCAATAGAGGTCATTAAAGTTAATGGGACTGCTTTGATTTGTGCCTCAGACAAAATTGAGCATTTTTTATCTAGAAAGTCATGAACCTCAAAATTAAATACTAAGAGAGGAGAAGTATAACTACAAATTTCAAGACTCTAGGATGAGACTCAGAACCTGATACTGACTTCATTTACATGCTTTAAATCAGAAGCAACTCCACTGAAATCAATGGAGTTATATCACTGTAAAATTAGTGTGAGATCAGAATAAGGAACATGGTATTCAGTTCAGTGCATTTTTTAAATCTCTTATTTCAGTGGGAATAATAGAATAAGAAAAATTAGAGATGAAAAAGACCTGATAGGTCAATTAATCCAGCCCCTTGCCAGTTCAGGATTTCTCCACAGTGCATTATTTAGTCTAGTTTTAAAGTTCTAAATGACCTCAGTCCTCATTATCAGGATATTTTTCCTGATATTCATCTGAGATTTCCCATGTTCTTTATTTTATCCCCAACTTACAGTTATACTCTTTTATACCATCTCACATTTTCCCTCTCCATTCTTGGTGTACAGACATGTGATAATATTGAAACTGTCCCCGCCCTGCGGCAATGCCTGAACTTTGAATTTTCAGATAATCCATGATGTGGCTCTGGAAGAACAGAGTTCTATTTTTCAAAACACAACCCTGACAGATAAGATTTTGCTAAAACAAATTAACAATCACCCTATTTTGCATGTATCTAGTACTTACATCCTTCACATTTGCCAATATGCCCCCTTTGCAGACACCTCAATCACACTATACAGATTAAGATTTTTTTAATCTTTCAAGTTATTTTTGTTGCTCTTTTCTGAACTCTTTCCACTTTGTCTATAATGTTCTGAGATTCCTGATATTAAAACACAATATTTTAGGTGAAGTCTTACTTCAGGATAAATAAATTCCATGCTCTGTGATGTGATACCTCTTTGAATGCAGGTCAAAGTGGCACTGGCTTTTTTTTTAAGCTTCCATTTTCCATTGCAGGTTGAAGTCATAGTAATTTGTTTTCTCCTTTCACCTCTATGCCCCCTCCTTTCACCACCAGGACCCTTTCAGCATTACTTCCCATTGAATATCTGTTGGATTCTCTGTTTCCAAATGTGTTAGGGTTCAAACCTCCTCACCACTGAGAGTTTTTATTTTAAGATGATCCTAACATGACATCAATGAAAGTTGACACTCATAAAATAAAAGGGAAAATTATAAAACCTCTAGGCAATTATTATTATACATTTCAGTCTCCATACGTTTACACAAGACAGGCCTGTCTCTGGGGTATCCCATTGGTGCTTATTTCAAGTATTCTGCTTGATCTCAACTAGCAATGTTGAGCGTAATTTTGTGAGACCCCGAAAATAAGCAAATACAAGACAAATAGAAATGTTTTTGAGATCCTTGGTAATGTTGAGATTGCTGTGGTGTGGCAGTCTGATCACGGATTGTCCCTATCTAAGTCTGCAGGCTTAAATATGCAAAGGTAAGTATAGAAAGGAATATGGGAGAAACTTGACAAAAGAGAAGAGGATATAAAGAAAAGTTTCCAAGTGATGGAATACTTGGAATGCAAATGGACTTAATGATCCAATTTAAAAGAGAAAAAAATTAATTAAAAAAACTTCAGAATTCTAATATAATTGTCATAGAAGAGCTACATCTCCCTAAACCAGAATATGAAAAGCTGAGAAAGGAATGGATGTGAGAGGGATTTGCGGCTCTGTGTAAATCTAAATGACAGGGATAATTTTAACAAGATTTTAACAAGAAAAAGCTTACCTTATTAGGCAATAAAGTTTATTCTAGATAAAGAAGGAGGATGGATTGTGTTACAAAGCTCAGTAAATGGTCTGATTGTAGTACTAACCAATACTGATGCTCTCAGAAAAAGAACTAAAAACTACATCAGCAACAGGACTGTACAAAAATAAAAATGTGTAGTTTGCAGAATTTGATATGACAATGGGTGTCATTATTTGGCAGTCCTCAGTTTCCTCCCAAGTTATTTCAATGAAATGGCAAGGTTTCACTAAAAGCATGCAAAACCACAAATTTCCAATTTTTCAATGTACAGACCTTGTTCAAAAATATGTTCATTTTCAATAGAGGATGGGGGTTTTTGGCAAAGAAATCAGAAAGATAAAATTTTTGAATAATTTTGCATTGTGTTCTAACAATTTTGCACAGCTTTAATGAATGATCTAATGCTGACATTGATATATTTTGCCATAAAGAAGGCATTGCTTCCTGGTTTTGATGCAGAGAAACACCCATGACTCCAGTTGTAGTCAATGGAGTTTTCAGGTGCTTACCGCCTTTGACAATAAGACGTTAGGAGTGCCAAGCTTGGCATACAAAATGAGGGGGAACCTCTGAAAATGTTGTCCTTAATGCATTAGAGATGGGAATTAAATGTGATACTAAGAAAACAGGCTGATTGTCTAATAGAACTCATGAAGACTGGCACTCAGTTTCTGAATATACAAGAAGCAGTGCTATATCTGGTTATTTGGTCCAAATCCAGCAAAACTTTTTATACAGATTTTACTATACTCCTGCTAAATTAGTCTCCCTGAAGATCACCAACCAAAAGGTGCACCCATGGGGGAAGGCATGTTAGAACATATCTCTGTTTCTGCCCTTGAATAGGTCAGTTCTGAAAACAAAGTATATAAGGTGATGGCAGAAAACTAAACTCCCAGTGGTAAATGTAGCTCCAGAAAATATTCTCCTAGAATCACTTGACAATGACTTTAAGAATAAGTCTGTGAAAAATATATGTTTTTAGCAGCCTCCGAGCTTTCCAGCCTTTTATAAGGGGTTAAAATATCTATGGTTTATAGAAGACACAGAGAGACTTACAATAGTTATATAATTTTAAAGACAGATTTCCCATCAAGAGGCACCGAGACCACTTAGAGAGATATTAATGAGTGTGCTCTACAGCCTTAGCTAAGGGCCACGTGGCTTTTAGCTCATGTAGTAGAGGTTCATGCACTAAGCTCCAGAGGTCCAGTTCCGCCCACCGACAGCTGGTGCTACAAGATGGGACAAAGCACCACACCCAGTAGGTGACTATGCATTTATTATTCCAGGTCTAGAGAAGATGGGCCCAATTCTGCTCTAAGTTCAACTGAAAACTGGGTTAAATTCTGCTCTAAATTCACCAGACAGAAATCCAGAATAACTCTGTTGAAGTCAATAGAGCTTATTTGTTGTTGCAACACTGTAACTGGGAGAAGAATTTGGCTTAGTGAGGTATTATGAAGCAGTGTGGATTTTGCAAACTGTAAAAGGCAAATTTAAGGTTTGGTGGATAGGGTAAACTGGGTGCAGTCATGGGGTGACGAAGTATTATATGGCAGCAGGGAAATGTCTGGATTGCTTAATGGTTCATATTTAGACTTTCTAACACTTGAGTTTTTAAAGAATGTAGAATTTTTTTGCAAACAACTTAATATTGTTTTCTGAGTGTTAGCTGGACTCCAATAAGACACACATAAATCTCAACCCTTTTTTAAAACTGGTTTTTGTTTGGGAATAAATAAAAAATAAAACCATGTGTTATTTACAATGAATGCTACTGGAACTGCTATCTAGTATGTGAGAGACCTCAACAAAACTTTGTGATATATAAAGAAAGGAAAATGAAGCAAAGTTTGTTTCATTTGCTTATATTTGTTGTTAGGCTGTTTCTGATTAACATATCTGTGATTTTTCTGATCCAGTGGACAAAATAATCTTTTCTGTTAAAATATAACTGGCGGGGAAAACTCTTACGACACTTATCTCTTCCACCTTTGTGTTTGGACAAGATATTGTTTGCCATTTCCCATTCATGGGATTCCCTTATGGTTGTCATTTTTAATATACTATATTCCACTGCAAATAATTTTAAGATGTCTTGGGCACATATAATTTCACAGGAATGTCAGAAAAAGAAGCAAACATTTTGTTTTCCTGGGGAATGAATGTATATTTCAATGCAATGTTCTATGCATTTTAAAATCAGGACTCTTCATTGATACTCCCACTTTAAGATCTCAATTCAGTTGAATTGTACATGACATAATGTATACTTTGTAATACAGACAGAGGGAAAATGCAATCCAAAGACCTTCTCATTCCTTCTGATAATATTAGTTTCATGTTTTAAAGCAAGTGTATCTCTAAAACACACACAGCATTCTGAATTGGTATATGACCTCTGCTGAAACACCCTCCCTCCCCCATCTTACCTGCTTCATGCACTCTATGGGGAATAGTGTACTCTAGTGTCGATAAATTATTATATTTGTATGATTTATGATTATTATTACAGTAATACCCAGAAGCCTAATCAAGATCTAGGCCACATTGTGCTAGGCACTATACAAACACATTAAAAAACAGTCTCTGCTCTGAAAAACTGATGATATAAGAAACGTGACTGTGCAATTCAATTATTTAACATTCAAACAAATATGGCACTATAAGGACAGGAGATTCAGGGGAAGTGGCCTAGGACTAGAGACGGTTTGCTGAGTTAAAAGGGGTTAACAATGTGAGGTTCTACTCTGAAAAGTGACTACATAAAAATGTCAAGTATCAGAGGGGTAGCCGTGTTAGTCTGGGTCTGTAAGAGCAGCAAAGAGTCCTGTGGCACCTTATAGACTAAGGGTACGTCTACACTACGGGACTATTCCGAATTTGCATAAACCGGTTTTGTAAAACAGATTTTATAAAATCGAGTGCGCGCGGCCACACTAAACACATTAAATCGGTGGTGTGCGTCCATGGTACGAGGCTAGCGTCGATTTCTGAAGCGTTGCACTGTGGGTAGCTATCCCGTAGCTATCCCATAGTTCCCGCAGCCTCCCCCGCCCCTTGGCATTTCCGGGTTGAGATCCCAGTGCCTGATGGGGCAAAAATCATTGTCGCGGGTGGTTCTGGGTAAATGTCGTCAGTCACTCCTTCCTCTGGGAAAGCAACGGCAGACAAGCATTTCGCGCCTTTTTTCCCTGGATTGCCCTGGCAGATGCCATAGCATGGCAATCATGGAGCCTGTTTTGCCTTTTGTGACTGTCACCGTATGTGCACTAGATGCCGCTGACAGAGGCGATTCAGCAGCGCTACACAGCAGCATGCTTTTGCTTTTGCATGACAGCAGAGATGGTTATCAGCCATACTGCACCATCTACCAATCCATAAATTGGTAATAAGATGATCATGGCTACCAGTCCTTTTGCACTGTTCCATTTGCTGCTGTCATAAGTGCCCCTGGCTGCTCTTAGCCAGGGGCGCAAAAGCCAAAATTGGGAATGACTCCCTGAGTCAATCCCTCCTTTTTGGTATCTAAAAATAGAATCAGTCCTGCATAGAATATGGGCAAGTGTACTAGAGAACCAGAGAGCACAGCTGCTCTGTGTCAGATCCTGCAGAAATTATGAGCTGTATGCTATTCACAGGGGGTGCTCCTGCAACAACCCCTCCTGTTCATTTCATTCTTCCCCCAGCCTTCATGGGCTACCGTAGC
Organism: Mauremys mutica; assembly: GCF_020497125.1. Lineage (NCBI taxonomy): Eukaryota > Metazoa > Chordata > Testudines > Geoemydidae > Mauremys > Mauremys mutica. The sequence goes on along the minus strand of NC_059079.1, from coordinate 41,726,851 downwards.
ATTGTCCCCCCACTTGTGTGATGAAGTAATAAAGAATGCAGGAATAAGACACAGTGACTTGTTAGTGAAGGCAGCCTCCAGCTGCTATGATAGTCCAGACAGGACAGTAAGGAGTGCATCCCTCTGCTAGTTCAGGGGCACTTGAATCTTTTCTTTACACATGAAGGGTGGGGGCTGATGGAGCTCAGCCCCCTGTTGCTATGACGATGATGGATATCAGCCATATTGCACCATCTACCAGGAAAAATTAGGACCAGGCGACCTTGATCGACCTGTCCCAAGCAAGTTGGTATGGTATGGTTACCAGTCCTTTTGCACTGCCCCATGTGCCAATAGGCTGATGATGAGGACGGGTAGCAGTCCTATTGTACCATCAGCCACCCATGGCGGGGTGGGAGGAAGGATGTTGTTGTTGAGTGCTGCACCATCCCGTCTATCTGCAGCATTCAGTAAAGATAGGGTGACATGTAAAAGAGTCAAGACAGGATTGTTTTCCCTTTCACTTCTGGGGGTGGGTGGGGGGGGTGCGTAAATTGCCTAGCTATGCCCTGACCCACCGCGGACACTGTTTTTGACCCTAGAAGCATTTGGAGCTCAGCCAAGAATGCAAATGCTTTTCAGAGACTGCAGGAACTGTGGGATAGCTTGAGTCCTCCAGTCCATGAGCGTCCATTTGATTCTTTGGCTTTCCGTTACGCTTGCCACGCAGCAGTGCGCTGAGTCCCTGCTATGGCGTCTGTCTGGAGATATTTAAAAAATGATTTTGAATTTCGTCTTCTGTAACGGAGCGCTGATAGAACAGTTTTGCCTGCCCTTACAGCGATCACGTCCGCATCGTCCATGCTGGAGCTCTTTCTTTATTTTGATTTTTAACTGCATCACCACCCGTGGTGATCGGAGCTCCACGCTGGGCAAACAGGAAATATTCAAAAGTTCGCGGGGCTTTTCCTGTCTACCTGGCCACTGCATCCGAGTTCAGATTGCTGTCCAGAGCGGTCAGTGGTGCACTGTGGGATACCGCCCGGAGGCCAATACCGTCGATCAGCGGCCACACTAACCCTAATCCGATATGGTAATACCGATACTAGCGCTACTCCTCTCGTTAGGGAGGAGTACAGAAACCGGTTTAAAGAGCCATTAAAATCGATATAAGGTGCCTCCTAGTGTGGACGGTTGTGGCGTTAAATCGGTTTTACGCTCCTAAAACCGGTTTAAACGCGTAGTGTAGACCAGGCTTAACAGACATATTGGAGCATGAGCTTTCGTGGGTGAATACCCACTTGGTCGGATGCAAGATGTTGCATCCGACGAAGTGGGTATTCACCCACGAAAGCTCATGCTCCACTACATCTGTTAGTCTATAAGGTGCCACAGGACTCTTTGCTGCTTTTACATAAAAATGGCCACCTAGATTTTCATGTTTATTGTCTCTCCTTAATTTCCATATCAAAACATACCAGTCTGTAAGTGAAAAAGATTTTTTGTAACTGTCAGGCCTGTAGCCTCAATCTAAATTCAGAAAGTCAAGCTTGCATAATTACCAGTAATGTTGACACAGCTCATGTGTTGTGTGTGTGTAATTAGGTCCCAATTAAGCCAAGCACTTAAGCAGGTACTTAGCTTTAAGCACAAGATTAGTAATACACACATAGGCTCTGCTTTAGGATAGCACTTCAGCATGTACTTACCTTTAAACATGTGGGATTTAAGTACATGCTTGAAGTTAAGCATGTGTTGAAGTGCTTTGCTGAATAGGGATGAACTAAAAACATGCTTAAAGTTAACATGTGTTTTAAAGTATACAGCTCAGGGTAAAGACTCCATAATGGGAGCCTACTTAATCATTTGCAACAGGATGTGCAAACCAGAAAGAGTCAACTGACTCTCTTGAAGTTGTATGGGTTCTGCAATATTAACAGGAGTAAAAAAGGTAATAAAACTTAATTTTAGCACTAAAGCGAATCTAACTCAGAATACTCAACAACAGACCCTGTGGGTCAGAAGATGCCATTGTTGTACGCTGGAGTAACTTTCCTGACCATAACTCAACTGTACAAAAGATTTTAGTCTTCTGATTTACACCACATTTGTGATCATTTATGTTTGATCATTCAAATGAATAAAATGGTCATTGCAAATAAGTTATATGTTTTATTGAGGGAGAAGGGTGGAATACCCCTGTTCCATTTCTTTTGAACATCAGAGAGAACGGTCCTGTATTCTGAATCAAGGTATGAAACAGAGAAAGAACTTAACATTTTTCTTGCATTAGAATTTCATTTTAGCCACACTTGTAAGCTCTACATTTATAGTGATACCTGGAGATGTCATTCCAATTATTTTTTAAACAAAATCTTGTCTTGTTTTGTCATACCTTACATGAGCCCATCAAAGAATATTTTGACAAATCAAACACAGGCTAGCTTTGATGGGATTGCAAAACAACCAGAATCCTTTCACAAACATTACACATATGTCACTGATATTAACATACAAAAATGTAGCCTTATGATTAATTTAGGGTGCAAAATACGCTTGTCCCTAATAATAGGACCTGCTGAGAGTTGGGTTTAATTCACTTCTTATGCTCCAATTCCTTACACCCACCTATTTCTGAGACCATATTTCATATTATGCCCACATTTGCCATTCCTGCTACACATTTTGGGGGTTCGACAATTGTTGTAGGCATTTGCACAGATAGAAGGTTCTGTATACAATGTGGTTAAGGAAGTTTACATAGTTTATCACACGACATATTACTAAATCTGACCTCAGGTTACCCACTAATGTTAACTTTTATTAGGCATAATGTGGCCTTATGCTAACTATGTATCAGGCTAAATATTAGGCTTCAGGCTCACTGAAAAAGCTCATCTTTAAGTGTCTTTTGCTTATTCCTACTTGCATTGTAGCTTTAGTTCCATTTGCATTAATTTAAAAAGCATCTTAACTTTCTAAGATATAAATAGGCCAAAAAAGTAAGTGGTCTCCTCCTGCACAATACAAGGCCTGGTCTACACTACAAGTTTATTTCGAATTTAGCAGCGTTAAACCGAATTAATGCTGCACCTGTCCACACAACGAAGCCCTTTATTTCAATATAAAGGGCTCATAATATCGATATCTGTACTCCTCCCCGATGAGGGGAGTAGCGCTGAAATCAGTATTGCCATTTCAAATTAGGGTTAGTGTGGCCTCCGGGACCTATCCCACAGTGCACCATTGTGACTGCTCTGGACAGCAATCTGAACTCAGATGCACTGGCCAGGTAGACAGGAAAAGCCCCGTGAACTTTTCAATTTCATTTCCTGTTTGCCCAGCGTGGAGCGCTGATCAGCACAGGTGACCATGCAGTCCCAGAATCAAAAAAGAGCTCCAGCATGGACCGTACGGGAGATATTGAATCTGATCTCTGTATGGGGAGATGAATCTGTTCTATCAGAACTCCATTCTAATAGATGAAATGCCAAAACATTTGAAAAAAATCTCCAAGGCTATGATGGACAGAGCCACAACAAGGACTGAACACACTGCTGAAACTTAAGGAGCTGAGACAAGCGTACCAGAAAGCCAAAGAATGAAATGGATGCTCACGGAGAGGGGGCGACTGATGACTGTAGCTATCCCACAGTTTCCGCACTCTCCGAAAACCATTTGAATTCTTGGCTGAGTTCCCAAAGCCTGAAGGGTCAAAAACATTGTCGCGGGTGGTTCAGGGTATATGTCGTCACCCCCCCTCCCCCCCGTGAAAGCAAAGGGAAAAAAATCCTCTCTTGCCTTTTTTCAATGTCACCGTATGTCTACTGGATGCTGCTGGCAGATGCGGTGCTGCAGTGCTACACAGCAGCATCCCCTTCCCTTCCCTTGCCTTGTGGACGGCAGACAGTACAGTATGTACTGTCTGCCTTGTGGACGGCAGACAGTACAGTCTGTCATTGTCGTTCCATGAGTGCTTCTGGCTGGCCTCGGTGAGGTCAGCCGGGGGCGCCTAGGCAAAAATGGGAATGACTCCCGGTCATTCCCTTCTTTAAGTTTTGTCTAATGGAGATTCAGTCCTGCCTGGAATATCATAGCAGCTGGAGGCTGCCCTCCCCTCCCCTCCCCCCTTTGGTCTCTGCTTGCAGAGGCAATAAAGTCAGTGTTGTTTCAAATTCATCCATTCTTTATTACTTCATCACACAAATCGGGGGATAACTGCCATGGTAGCCCAGGAGGGGTGGGGAAGGAGCGAAGCAACGGGTGATGTTGTTGCAGGGGCACCCCCTAGAATGGCACGCAGCTCATCATTTCTGCGGGATGTCTGGGGCTCTGACCTGGAGCGGCCATTTGCCTCTCTGGTTCTTTAGTAGGCTTGCCTGATATTCTAGGCCGATGCCGGCCAGGAGCACCCATGACAGCAGCAGACGGTACAGTATAACTGGTAACTGTCATTGTCAACTTCTAAAGCAGCAGACGGTACAGTATGGCTGGTAAGCATCTTTGCTAACTTGCAAAAGGCAAGGGGATGCTGCTGTGTAGCGCTGCAGTACCGCGTCTCTTAGCAACATCAGTAGACACATGGTGACAATGAAAAAAGGCTGAATGGGCTCCATGGTTGCTATGCTATGGCGTCTGCCGGGCAATCCAGGGAAAAGGGCACGAAATGATTGTCTGCCGTTGCTTTCACGGAGGGAGGATTGAGTGACGACATTTACCCAGAATCACCCGTGACACTGTTTTTGCCCCATCATGCATTGGGATCTCAACCCAGAATTCCAATGGGTGGGGGAGACTGCGGGAACTATGGGATAGCTATGGGATAGCTACCCACAGTGCAACGCTCCGGAAATCAACGCTAGCCTCGGTACATGGACGCACACCGCCGAATTAATGTGCTTAGTGTGGCCGTGTGCACTCAACTTTATACAATCTGTTTCCAAAAACCGCTTTCTGTAAAATCGGGATAATCCCGTAGTGTAGACATACCCCAAGACTAATAGAATCAAAGAGATTCAGAAATTAATTCCTATTTAGATTAATCTTTTTATTTTGTTCACTAAAATACTTGGCTAGATTAATTTCTTTGCAGGGGAGCAGAGGGGAGAAGGAATCACTCCTTTGCCTTAATTCCTCACTTCTCTATTCTGGAGCCAATATTTTTGTATTTCTACTTTGAAGTTCTTCCATCTTCTCCCTAGGAGTATCAACTGTTGCTCCTATGGCAACCTTTCATCCTTTAACCAGAAGGGCAGGCTGCTATTGTTGTCAATACTGATCACAGTTCAGCCAGCAGGAAATACTTTAACAGCTGTAAAATTTTCCTTGTCTCTCCCTTGTCATCACGTGTATCACCTTCAAAATATGACCACTCAACTCTCCCAGGGAGCGAAAATCTTCAGGTTGTTCCTTGACCTGGTTTTATGCTCCACCCACTTCCCCAGTGGGCCCTCTAGTTAATCTTTCAGGGCCTAAAACTTGCTACTGCTTCACATAACTTATTCTGGACTTTTCAATTAATAATTGGAATTTATTTTATGGACAGGGGTTTTAAATTTTTTATTTTTAACTCTTTCTCAGTATTCTGATCATACCTGCAAAATATTCTTACTCTGTCTTTAAGACTTTTATCACATTCCTTCCATCTACATAGGGCAATCTCCTCTCTGCACAAAATTAAAGCAAGTCAAAGACCACCTTCAGGTGACGATGGTGGATCAAGTTGCTGTACGGCAATTTCATACCCAAAATAATGACTCCTATTCCAGTTTCAATAGAAATCAGTACTTCTATGCAATATAGAATTTTCATGCAATTCATATTTTTCTTCTATTGATTTCCATTGCTAGTATCCTGTTTTATTGAAACTATCCTCCCCACAATCTCAAAATGTCAGCACAGTTTACAAAATATTGCATCCTCTTCATCACTGAATTCTATTCAATTAAATGCATCATACCAGCAAGCTTTAAAACTGCAGAGCTGCCAGAAGAAAGTAATACAGAATAGGGACATTTCAATTTTTTGGATTGAGTTTCATTCAAATTAGGTAGATTAATATGGCTATTACTAAGAGGCAGTTTTTCAACAGCTGAAAAGAGCTCTGGTGCTGTTGAGTATCATTAATTTTCGATCAAGTCCATCTCAGATAATTATTTTATCAAAATGTATGATCCAACAGTTTGTATGACTTTCCTGAAATGTTGTAGCTACAATCAGAATAGCTGTTGATCACTTTCTATGTGGGAAGTGTATTTGTTAAGGCATTTCTTGAAAGAAACATCTAATTGAGACCCCAATTCTTCCCCATGTTGAGTAATAGGTTACTCCACAAGTAATCCCATTCATTCCCAGGAGTCTGCACAAAGAATAAGGTATTGCCCAATGTGAGTGAAGATGGCAGAACTGGACCCTAAGATTACCTGAGCCAAATTCATTTCTAAGTCAGGAGGACACTATTAAAAATTTATCTTTTGAAATTTCTTTCTGCAAGAAAACTTCAGTAAGAAACCAGCTGATCTTCAGAAGCTTATTCAAAAACACATTTTCTTCCACCTGGCCATATGCTGTTCAGGTGACTGGATAGTGGAGAGCTCATACAAATGAGTTGCCCTACTCCCACAGCATCTAGTGCAATAGAATTTTGTATCTGGGGCACTTGACTTCGTAGAACAAAATAGCAACTTCGTCAGGAGTGAAATTGCACAGAACCTCTAAACTGCATAAATACCATGACATTTGCTGCATTGATGGTTGCATCATGTTGTTGTATCATCCCGTCGCTATGTTGTCACATCACACGACACTGCAAGACAAACATTGCATGCAACATTAGGAGGATAGTGTCCATGATTATTTTTTGTAGCTGTGTGATTTCTAGACACACAATAGGCTAGATTGACTAGTCTATTGAGATTGCTTTGTGTCACTCCAGCACACAAAACAGCTTTGAAGACAGGTTAACGGGTCAATGGAGGATTCACCTGCTGGCCATAACAACTGTCTTCCTAGCTCTTAGCTTAGGAGACGTGTCTGGGGAAAGGATGCACGAATGATCTCTGTTTGCTGGGACTATCCATTGGGGCCACAAGAAGCAGGGTATAAAATTGTGTGGGCATAAAGTTATCCGTATTCCCATCCTTCCAGTCTTGTGCTGAGCCCTGCTCACCTGGACTAGAGAATCTGACCTAAGATCTCCTCTCATCCCTCACCTCTTCTAGGAGGGGTGAGAAGGAATGAATGGAGTGTTCCTTTCTCCCTGGTGCTGGCTGCAGGGAGAAGATGAGGTTTTCTTCCTCTTCTCCCTCCCCCCGCTTTGTTTGCTTGAAGGGACAAGAGAGGGATCCCAGCCCCTCTGAACTATGTGCTCAGCTCTTCTCATTCTGCCTTGTATGTGTCAGCTGGCATGCAGCGCTTGAGAGGGAAGCAAAAGGAGCTGTTCACTGACTCATAGTTACACACGTTAACCCACAATGCTGCTTATGGCCCTATGGATGAAAGTGAAGGATCACTTCCTGAGCTTGCTCTTCCTTTCACCCTGATCAGACATTAGAGTTTAAAAATCAGGAGTCACTTCAAAATAGCCTGGCTTTTAAAACAAAAAAAGTAGTCCTTGTAGAAGTAAACATGCTGGGAAGAAGGGAAGATCTTTCTTTTACACATCAAAGAACTTCTGTTCTAATTAGGTACTTATACCGTGCTCATCACCATTGTAACTGAGTGTCTTCCAGTAGTGCACTAAGCATCATCAAGTCCTATATGGAGTTTATTTACATCATGACCAAAATTCTTAAACTTAAATGTAAGCACTAAAATCTATATTCATACAGTGGGAGCTGCAGTTGTTCAGAAACTCTGAGAATCAGGCCACCTATTTGACCTGCTGATAATTTTTGGTGCCTAACTTTGGGAACTTTAAGTTTAATAACTGTGGCTTGTACCTTTGGGTCCAATGCTTCTTTAATGCTTTTTCTGGCTGACTGATATTAGAAATGGAAAGTGATGTATCCAGAAGAGTATAAGGGGAATCTGAGTCACAGTTCCCAAATCACAATGAACACAGAACACATCCCATAAGCAGCCTGTGCTGGCTCCACACAAACCTATTCTGACTTCAAGGTGTTCCCTCCTAGCACAATGCCCTGCAGGAGGCTGGTGTCAACAATACTCCTGTCCTCCCTCTGGATGAATCCTTCCTAAATTGCAGGGGAGAATAGGACTGTGAACAGCTGGTTCTAGGAGTTATCCATAAACCTGCTTTGGTGAGTCAGGCCCTACATATCTATTGAAAAGGATTCCATAGCCAGTGACTCAGACTCATGGATGCACTGTCAGGGCAGATCACCACAGAATAGTTTCAGAACAATAGAAATACTTTATCTCACCTGTACTTAAAAATCAGATTTAAAAGGGAAATGATTGAAACACGAAGAAGAAAATGAGCTGGGACTCTGTCGTAACCTACATTTTTTCAGTATTCTCCCTTTTAAATCAGTTCATTTTACCCAGTCATAAAAGCTATATAATCTTTGCGGGAGAAGCTATTTTTATCTTTTCTTCCCTATTAGTTCAACAGCCTGACGCTAGCCATGAGGTCTAATTCTGATCCTACATATTTGATTCTAATTTCTAAACAGGTCATCTATTTTGACTTAAATTAGTGCATATAAGGGGACATAATCCTCTTGGTTACTATAAGTTTAGATAAATAAAAGTAATTTTTTATTAGTATCGGGAGCCATTTTTATTGCTCAGCACTTGATAATGATGATAGAAACCCAGGGCACTTGAATAAATATTAAAAGGGTTTAAGTGACTCACACAAGTGGTACATTTGCAAAGAGCTGTAGGACAAGCTCTCTTGGAAATGGGCATGAAAAGTCACCAAGAAAGAGAGAGAGAGTTGCAAATCTGATTCCACTGTTTAGAACAAAGTTAACTGTAAATAATTGTATATGAATTCATTAGAGTCTCCAGTATGATATTAAATCCCCTCTCAATAAAACAGGTTAAAGCATGATGCAAAAGAAAGTGTTTCCTTTATATATTTATCCTTGTCTGCTCTGTTTTTCATTTTTCTTTGAAAGCTTTTTGTTGTTATGCCCCCACATCATTATAATAATATTAATAACTACAGTGTCCTGATATTAATGGCTGGGATCATCCCTTCCCACAGCAAAACCTCTGGAATGGTGCTCAAGGGGCAGTGTTTGCACCCTCACCCCCCATTCTGATAGACTAGGCCATGAGACCTGCCCCCTACAACCCTATGGATGCAAAGAGATGTCTAGGATACCAGAACTATGAGCACAGAGGCCCAGGTCTACACAACAGTTGTGTTTCCCAGACAGGGCTGGGCCACAACATTTTGGCACCTGAGGTGGGGAGCTTAAATGACGCCCCTGTGCCCCCTCGCTTGGGCTAAAACTTTGAAAGGTCTCCGTTCTGCCTTCTTCCTGTTCTACTCCTCTCAATAGAAATTCTTTGATAGCTTCCTTAGGAGAAAAAAAAATCCAAAAACCAAAACCCATTTTAAAATAGTGCATACAAAAACTCCTCTTCTTTTCACAAATTGTGAAGATCAAGACAGGAGAACCACCTCCACATATATTTTCAGCTCTCAGAAGCATCAAAATAAGCTCATGTGTCAGCCTTCAAACACTGCATCAGAAAAGCTTTACAGGAAAATTTCCGACATTTTTCACCAGCCCGAGAAAAACAACATTTCCAAAGACATGGGAATAGATTACTATAATTTTTCTCCTTGCCACATGAAAGTCTTTAACTGAAAGTTGGGTCTTAAAGTTCTCTTGTGCTGTCAGAGAGGACCCCTGGCAGGTGCAAATAAATGGCAGAGCAAATAGGTAGCAGTGCAATGGGCACAAAGCAGATGCAAAGAGGAGCAATGGTTCTGCAGCATGCATCCCCCAAAAGCCCATATACGGGTACTTGATAGGGTTACATCTCCACAGGATACATGAAAGCATGGTTGGGTTGGCAGAGGAGAAACTAGGAAGATGTCATATTTCCATAGCATTGTTTCCCCTTTAAGTTGCCTGTGGAGGATTTGACAGGGTTAGTTTTATTTTATGTTGTTATTTCCTGACATTGGAAATGTCCCTGAAGTGTGGGCTGGGTGGTGGTAGAGAAGCTCCTGAGGGACTTGGCAGATGTGTGAAGCCATCAAGCCTCCATACAAAAGCACATAGAAGTATCCTGAGATCCAAGCATTCCCCCAACACCCCCAAGATTGCAGGGTATGTTTGCGCTAGGAGGGATGTCCCACTGACAGCATGAGCTAAAGGAAATTCCACAAGCTGAAACTCTGATTCCTGGCCGGCACTTGAGAGTCTTTTTGAGGATAACCTGGACTTTGAGGGAGTCAGAGGTTTTGGGCCTATATATCTCAGAACTAAAACTGAGTCAGCCACAAAGCTATGAGGATGCTGGGGAAGAAGAGAAAGGTTACAGTCTTTTAAATGATGTTTTTATAATCTAGTTCACATGCCTGCATGCAACTAAAATACATGCTGAAACACTCATGACAACAATTCTGCACTTGCACTGCAATTTTAGATTTCCTGCCCAGCTGCTGTAAATACCATGGGCCAGATTCTTGGCCAGTGTAAATTAGCATAGCTTCTCTGAAGTGTTTGGAGCTATGCCAATTTTCATTAGCTGAGGATATTGTCATGGCCTACCGTTCTCAAAACTGGTCCTGAAAGGCTCACAGGAGCAGCCTGTTGGCAATAGCTTCCTTGAGACCCATGAAGCCCAGCCCCATTATGAGGCTTTACGCAGAGGGAATCCCAGAGCAGTTAATTGGCCTGCTGGCCCTAGAACATTAGCTTCCCCCTAATCCTAGCTTTAGCAGGTAAGTTGTCCTTTATCTTCCTCTGTGATTCCTCAGCAGTTTCATGAAGCTTTGGATTATTTGCCAATAGTAAAATGAGCTCTCTGGTACCATTCTACCATATCACTAGTGATACAATGCCTGACCACTTCCTTGTTTTTGGTTTCAAAGGCTATTTACCTAGGACAGTTCTCCTGAGTGGAGAAATCACTCATCTGCTAAAACTACTTATTTTCCTTTCATCTTGCTCTCCCTAGTAAATTCATGGTGTGAATCACATGTGTATAAACAGAGGTAAATTTTAAACATCACCACAGTAGGTATTGCACTAATTTAACCACACCCCTAAGAAGGTAGGGTTGTTTCTCAGCATGTCATTTATAAAGGAAATCAACACCATATTCCTAAAATAACTTTCCGTAAAACACAAAGCACTCTGTACATGAGTGATTCTAAGAAAACATCACTTTAATAAAGGTGCAACCTACTGTGGCTTGCTCTTTATCACTGCTGCTAAGTGATAATTACTGCCTATCAACATTAAAAACTTGCAGGAGCCTAAGGTCCCTGTAATCTCTTCATTTAAAGTATTTTGTAGTCCTCAGCTCATGCCCAGCATTTGCTGGTCTCCAAGCCATGTGTCTGTGTCAGGGATCATGCCTTTTAATAACTCACTTCTCTTACCCTGGTAGATCACAATGGGCTCATTACTCTAACCATATCCACTCCCACTCAGCTAAGAGGATCTTGAAAGTGAGGCAGAACAGGGTTCATAGGAAACCATGGCATTTTATAACAAGAAATTATTTCACCTGTTTAGAGACAAGCAGTGAAGTCTTGAAAGTTGAGATGTATAACACAAAAATAGCAAAACACTCTTGGAAGAAACAGGGTTCCCTGGGAAGACTGTCCATTTTGAAGCCATCTGTTTTTGAAGCTTCAGAGGTTCCCTTTCTCCTTCCTTCCCTCTTACCAGGTCATTTCAGCCTTGACTTCCCTTCTACAGTCCAACTTCTTGTCCTTCCTAGGACACTTCCTGTTCTTTTCCTTTCCCTCCCATTTTTAAGGACTCTCTGATATAGTCCAGAGAACTCCATATTCATTTCTGGCATGTTGTAGTGCCTGATGCAGTCTGCTGTGCACGAAGCCTCAGAACACCCAATTGAGAACAACAATTGAGGATTAGAAGGGCCCAGGACAAAACAAAGAAGTAGCTGAAGCCAGTAATAAGTCTTTAAAAGTATGGAGTTTTGAGGGCCTGGAATAGGGACAGGAGGCACAATGTGGTAGAGAAAGAAGAGGCCTGAGAGGAATGGAGATAGTTAACATGAGGAAGCAGCAGCCAGGTCCTGAGATGGGCAGGTAGGTTTTCTGAAACCAGCCTAATTCCAACTTTTTTTTTTAAGTGAAATTCAAGAAAAGCTTTGTGCTGGTTCTTGTGTTATTAAAAATCCTGACCTGCAGCTAATAACATTTCTGAGGTAAGCTATCTGAGTGGGGGTGACTTGCACATGTAGTCTCTCTGTGCCTACAACTAGACCCTTTCTGCTCTCCTCTGTCTGTGCTCTAGGTCTTATATCTGCATCTAATTCCTGATGAGCCCTCTTCTAGTGTTGTTAGTTCTCACAATTTTATCACCAGTCTTGCAATATTTGTTGTTTTCTTAAAGTCCCCGCTCCTGGAATGATGTAGGACTCACCGCTTTCATTAAAAAAAATATAAAGTGTCTTGTCCTCATGATTTTGGAGAAAAGCCAAAAATTTGACCTCTAGAAGGCTCAAAAGGCAAACAAATAGAACCCAAAGCTTTGGTTTAAAACTTGAGTTAAAAAAAACTCTCATGATTTTTGAAAGCTTGGGGTAGGCAATACTATCACCTTGGCAGAAATGTGTGTAGCTTCTGCTTTTTTAGGGCCTCAGCCAGCCTCCACTCTGAATGTGGCTTGCTGAAACCTGTGGTTCCACAGCTTTGGGCCAGCCTGAAAAGTCAAGCTGTAAAGTGTCTGCAGGGTGATTGCCCAGCAAGCACCAGCTGCAGCCTGTTAGAGTGAAAGTGATGACTGTAACTCTCTCCCACACAGTCACTTCACTTCAGCCTTACTCCACCTGCCCTCCATGCGCCTTCCTTTCTTCCCAAGTCCCCTCTTCTTAAAACCCTTTTCCTTCCCTACCCTTTGTACAACAAAACAAAACAGTAACATCATGGCACTAACAATCCATTACACTGTTCTCTATGTTGTATCCCTTTCTCTCACACTTGTCTGCTTAGATCATAAACTCTTACTATTTGTATGTACAGTAGCTAGAACAATGTGCTCCAGTCTCATGTGGGGCCTCTAGATGTTAATACACATATATAATAGGGACCTTGATTAGATCAGAAATAAACAGGGCCCCATCTTGCTCTCATTGACTTTAAGGGAAGTAGACTGGACCCTGACAGTGATGCTAAACTATGTATTTTTGTGAAAAATGTGAGAATGAAGAAATAAATAAAAGGGTATGGAATTAATCCAGTGCATTACATAGGCTGTGGCTGTTTTTTGCTCCTTCAACTTTAGTTTGTAAACTTCAATGTCAATTTTTGTTTGTTCTGCTATTTAATCGTTGTTACAAAATTTTTTTTCATCCCTTAAAGGACAAGTGAGTAAAGAATAAACCAATGACCTTGTATATTAAATGAGTGGGATCCCTATTCCTTTTTAATAAGTGTCAATCTTTCTCTGAACTACAGACCAGACATTTTTTCCAGTATAGTGTATATAGTTGATAGGTTTATTAATGAGAATTCCATTTTTTCAGTAGTTAGTTATATCTGAAGGTTATGGCACTGCAGTCACTTTTTTTTATTCCTGACATCTTATGTTTGTTCTTAGTAGTTTTTTCAGTTTAGGAGGATGTGTTTATTTCACTAATAATAAAATAATTGGAGATATACCAATCTCCTAGAACTGGAAGGGACCTTGAAAGGTCATCAAGTCCAGCCCCCTGCCTTCACTAGCAGGACCAATTTTTGCCCTAGATCCCTAAGTGGGCTCCTCAAAGATTGAACTCACAACCCTGGGTTGAGCAGGCCAATGCTCAAACCACTGAGCTATCCCTCCCACAGGCCCATAATCAGTAACCATTAATTAACTGTAATCAGTAACCATTCAGCTCATGATTTACATTCATAAACAAAATCAATTTGTTCATTTAGACCTAGTATTATAAGATGCCAAATCTATTTGTTCTGTTTGGAAAGGGCAGTGGTTCTACCATGAGAAACTGCTAATTTTAGTGGCTCCATAGAAAGCTAAGGCCATCTCTGGTGAGATCATGTAACTTAACACTAGTTCATGGGCCAGCTAGTCCTCCACTGACAAGTCCTCCCTTACCAGCTATGTCTCTGTAGCTGTACAAAGGAAGTCTGCAGCTTCACAGCACTGAAGGTTTCTACACAATAGTTAATGCAGCTGCAAGGATGAGATCTATTTATTACTTACACCTTCTCCAGGTGCAGATCCCTGCACCTGAAGTAGCAGCTGACTTCCCTTCTGTGTAGGTATAGGGCAATTTGTGAATTATCTCTCACACCTAGCTCATTGTTGTCACCATACAAACAACTCCATAATTCTCTTTGGGTGAGAGAATGAGTGATTACTTACATCCTAGTGGAAGTGTTGTGTTCCTAAACTCAGAAATCCTAGTTGGCAGCAGAGATCATGCAGTTTTCTCAGCTGAACTTCATCAAACAAAAACAGTCAGTACTAGATATGGTTGTGGGGAAGAATGCTTTTTTTGATTGTAAATCACATTTTAGAAGCATAAATAAGTGTTAAACAATAGACAAGAAATGGAAAGTAATGTTGATTAATCAGGTGAATATAGTAGACACCAATAATCCATTTGTGAATTTGAAAGTCATTTTAACATGTTACACATTATACTCTTATGTTCATTTTCCTTTGTGTTAAATCCAAAGGTCGCATTCCCCATTACATAGTAATTACTTCTTTCAGTCTGTAAAGGGATACTTTCTAAAGAACTGCTCAGATTTGTCACATTTTTCAGGGATTTGCATGCATTCTCCTTTTATGATCTGGTCCACCCTTGGTGTGATGTGTAGGCTGGCAGTGATGGTAAAACAGAGTGCTTGACTTTGATCTCACACTGGTACGAATTAGGAGTAACTCACTGATGTCAGTGTCACAATGCTGGTAAAAGTGAGAGCAGTATGAGGGCCTCAGAAAGACATTACAAAATTGTCTTTTGAAAATGGGATACATTTTGCTTATTGTAGCATCACACAGCCCCCCTCTCCGCTCAGCAGTTGAACACTCACTAGGTTGGTGTATTTGGGTCCCAGCATGCATCACCTATGTGCTCTTATGCTTCCTTTAGTCTGAGTAGATGGCAACACTGTCTCATCTTTTGGCCTCTCTTGTGCATTTGTAGGCACAGTTACCTGTTACCCCTTAACAGAAAATCTGACCCCACCCCAGCTGTGTTAGGTGTACAGAGCTAGTTCAGAGCCCCCAGACACTATAGTAGCTGAAGCACACCCTTTCTCAGAACTCCATCCTTGTGGGCCCTGCTTGTGTATTTACAATTTTCCTCTTTGAGGACCCATAATAGTAAAAGCAAACATACACTTTAAGAGTTAAAAAAATCAATTACTCTTTACTTTAGCTAATACAAGAATCTATAGAGCTAGGCAAAACAATAAGTGCCTGTATGCATTTCCCTACCTCAGTTTCCTCACCATTCTGGTGGTGGTCTTTAGGATTCCCTCTCCTGCGTATAGCTTCTCCAAATCAGGGAGTTTCTCCCTCTTCAGAAATCTGTTTTCTTTTTCTTTGGCAGGTACTACATTAAAAAGGACTCAGCTGCTACAAAAGCATGTTCCACCCTTATGCATAGGCCACTTCCTTCTCCGCAACATGGAGTTAGTTGTGTGTTTGTGCATACTTGCATGTATCTTCCCTCTCTCTCTGCTTCTTTTTCTCCCTAAAATGGGCAATGAGAGTTTCCTTTATAACCTCCGGACCCTTTATCAAGTGACCTTCTGTTCAGCCTCATCAGGTGATTCAAGTCCCTTGTTAGGTGATCTGTTGCTTAGTTCATTCCCCAAACCCTTTGGCTAGACTCTTAGAGAGAGGCAATGTTTTAGGGATGCACTCAAACCAGAGCTGTTTAACCACTCCTCTCCCTGAATTTTGGGGATTTGGATAAAACAGAACCTGTGTCTGAACACTCATTATTTTAGTTTCACAAACCTAAACTCTAACTGAAGTTTTGCAAAGTCCAAAGCCAAAGAGTATGCGTGGTTTGCCTATAGCACAGAGCCATTAATCCAGAGACTATGGCTCTCTGTGGGTTCAGCTGAAATAGAATAAAGATCTGAATCAAAACATCGACGTTTTGCAAAGCCAAAACCATCCCAGTTTTGCTGCTCTCAAAGATTCCAGTGCTATGAGATGCTGACTGACTTCTGCTGAGAGTAACTCCCAGTGCTGCTAGGATGTATACTGTAAGTAAAATAATGTTTTAGTGGCACAGATGCAATCTCACAGGGGTTCTTTCACTCCATTCCAACCCAAGTGACATTTCAGTATAACAAATATCGTTCTGTCCAGAAAAGCAAGGAGACTCTAGATCACTGATTTCTGAAGCCAAAGGAAGTACTGTGAAGTTGTCTGAAGAAGAACTGGATGAAGGAAAAATTTACCCCATTCCAAACTGGAATATTAACCCTGGGAAACTTAAGCAATCTGATCTACGTGAGATTTTAAAAACATTTGTCTTGCCTTTCTAGATTCCAGGTTTTCAGATCCCTCATGTTCTTCCCTCTTAGGCCCATTTTCACCTTTTAAAGTGTAGGCATTTTATCGACCATGAGAACAGATGGCTGCAGACTGGTTTGAGGTGCTAAAGAAGTACTCAAGGAAGACTTCCTTTCAATTTTCCTCCGTAGAATTTGACTTCCAATTTTTAAAAGATGTCTTTTTGTCTCAAGGAACATAAATTTGGCAAGTCAAATGTAAAAGCATAAATAGGCAGTCAAAAAAATTTGAAGAGCCATTAGGAAGTAACACAAACTAACAGAAAACTTTTTTAAGTACATCAGAAGTATGAAGTCTGCCAATCAATCAGTGGGGCCACTGGACCATCAAGGTGCTAAAGGAGCACTCAAGGAAGACCAGGTTGTTGAGGAGAAGCTAAATGAATTCTTTACATCAGTCTTCACTGCAAAGGAGGTGAGGGAGATTCCCTCATTTCACTAATCCTTGTAGGTGACAACTGAGGAACTGTCCCAGATTGAGGTGTCAAAAGAAGAAGTTTTGAAACAAATTTATGAATTAAACAGTAATAGGTCACCAGGACCAGATAGTATTCACCCAAGAGTTCTGAGGGAACTCTTATATGAAATAGTAGAGTTCCTAAGTGGTATGTAACTAATCATCAAATCAGCCTCTGTACCAGATGACTGGAGGATAGCTAATGTGACACTGATATATCTTTAAAGGCTCCAGAGGTGATCTTGTCAATTAGAGGCTGGCAAGCCTAATTTCAGTACCAGGCAGATTGGTTGAAACGATAGTAAAGGACAGAATTATCAGACACATAGATGAACATGATTTGTTGGGAAAAGTTGATATGGCTTTTGTAAAGGGAAATCATACCTCCCCAATCTATTAGAATTCTTTCAGAGGGTTAACGAGTATGTGGACAAGAGTGATCCACTGGGGATATAGTGTACTTGGAGTTTCAGAAAGCCTTTGACAAGATCATTCCCCAAAGGCTCTTAAGCAAAGGAAGGGGGTCTAAATTAGCTGTTACCACTCAGGGGAGAGATCTTGGAGTCCTTGTGGATAGTTGTCTGAAAAAAGCTGCTCAGTGTGCAATGACAGTCAAAAATGTTAATAGAACCTTAGGGGCCATTAGGAAAGGGAAAGATAATAAGACAGAAAATATCAGAATGCCACTATATAAATTCATGGTATATTCACACCTTGACTACTGGGTGAGTTCTGTTCAGCCCATCTCAAAAAAGACATTCGAATTGGAAAAAGGACAGTAAAAGACAACTAAAATGATTAGGGGCGTGGAATAGCTTTCATATGAGGAGAGATTAAAAAGACGGGACTATTCAGCTTAGAAAAGAGATCAGTGATGGGGTATATGATAGTCTATAAAAGCCCAATGGTGCAGAGAAAGTGAATAAGGAACTATTATTTACTCCTTCACATAATATTAAAAACCAGAGGTCACCCATTGAAATTAATAGACAGCAGGTTTAAAACAAACACAAGGAAGTACTTTTTCACAACCTGTGGAATTTGTTGCCAGGAGATGTCGTGAAGGCCAAAAGAATAACTGGATTAAAAGAATTGGATATGTTTATGGAGGATAGGTCTATCAGTGTGACTATTAGCCACGATGGTCAGGGATGCCACCCCATGCTCTAAGTATCCCTAAGCTTCTGACTTCTAGAAATTGGGACTGGGCAATGGGGGATGGATCACTCAATAAATTGCCCTGTTCTGTTCCTTCCTTCTGAAAGCATTGGGCATCAGCCCCTGTCAGAACACAGAATTTTGGGCTAGATGGACCATTGGTCTGAGCCAGTATGGCCATTCTTATGTTTTTATATGAATGGACTGAGGGATAGAATATGCACACGTCTCATTTAATCCAAACTGCTCAGATATTTGCTTTTTCTAATTTTTTTCTACTAAAATGCATCTGTAGAAGGGCTTGGCCGAGGCTCATCCCGCTGTGGGGTATCCCACCACCTCGCAATAGTTCGCTCTGGGCCCAAGCACTGGGTCAGGTTGGCCAGTAAACAAACAGTCAGCAGCTCGGGCCCTTAGGCAGGGGCTGAGCCAATAGTTCAATATGAGCCTAGGCCCTGGGTCGGGCGGGGCAGCAAACACACAGTCAGGAGCTCAGGCTTCTGAGTGTCTGGTGCAAGGGGGAGACTGCCACCTGTGAGTGGGGTGGCGGGGGGGGGGGAGATGCAGGCCCAGCTGCTCCACTGCATCCCAGCCTGGGTCCCTAGCAGCAGCAGAAGACTCGCTGCTGTGTCAGTGGGGATCCTGACCGCAACACACTGACATTGGTTCTGGCCCTGCTGCAGCCAGGCCAGGGTCGTCTGCCCCCGGGCTACTTCCGGTTCCTCGGGGTAGCTGGTGAGGGGTAGGCGTGGCTCCTCCTCGGGGTAGCTGGTGAGGGGTAGGCTTGGCTGGCCTGGCCAGTCCTCAGGTCGGCCGTGGCCTGCCGGCGTTCCCCCTCCCAACCCGGAGCTAGGCCACAGGCATCTGGTCTCTCCAGCAGCTGGCTTTCAAGTCAGCTTTGCAGCGGGGCTTTTCTACTTCCTGTCCTGTGCCATGACGGGGGCGGGCGCAGGACCCAGTGGTTCTGCCCACGTTGGTGCTAGGGGAGGCTCGTCCCTCAGTGGGGCTGTGGGGTATCCCACCGCCTCGCTACAGCATCATTGGACAATAATAAGTCTTCAAATGAATTAAAAAACTGGACAAGAAAAATTTTTCCACAAACAAGTGATATTAAGAGTACGGATGCTAGGCCTAGTGTGCAGGCACTGATGAATTTTGTGCCTCATGGAATGAGAAATCTCTTTTTGTTGAAGGATTATTTCATAAAAGCAGCAGGTTTTGATCTTTGACATTTTGTTACCACACACTTTTCAAATCAGCATATTAATTTATTTCCTAAATATTATGAAGCTTGTTTTATTCATTTGGATACGTGCGCCCTCATGGTTTTTAACAGAGGTAGAAATGCATTTAACAGAAATGATACAGACGTTTGTGTGTATTGTAATAGAAACATCCTCAATACAAATTCCTTTAAAAGTACATCGGGAATTCATTGTGTTTTGCAAATACAGAATTTGGGTTCACTACAGTATTTAGAATATGGCAGGCACTGTTTCCATTCTCAGCTTTTCACTTTACTTTATTAGTTTGACTTAATGTTTTTTTTTGTTGAGTGCCTACTAATTCCACATGTGACTACAGAAATTTTGCACAGACTGAGTACAGCATATAACATTCTTTCTCTCCTTAAGTTTTTGCTCTTTTCAACACAGATGAGTCAAACAGAACTGGGTGGGGTTTTTTCAGTACACCTGGGCGTCTTTATATATCAGAAGTGAGTAGTTTAGATCTTCAGGGTTTTCCATAGGCAATGATGCTGGAATTAAGCTAATTGATAGTGGGGGGTTGGCACACATATCCTGATGGTTAGTGAACTCTATGCGTAGCCAGGGCCGCCCAGAGAATTCCGGGGGCCCGGGGTCTTCGGCGGCGGGGGGCCCCCGCTCAGGGGCGGCTCTAGACCCCAGCGCGCCGAAGACCTGGGGGGCGGCATTTGGCTCCGGTTGAGCTCCCGCAGGCATGACTGCGGCAGGTCGACCGGAGCCCGGGACGAGTGACTGCGGCGGGTGCCGTGGTCCCGCGGCTCCGCTTGACCTGCCGCAGTCATGCCTGTGGGAGGTCCAGCCGAGCCGCGGGACGAGCGCCCCCTCCGCAGTCATGCCTGCGGCAGGTCCACTCGTCCCGGGCTCCGCTTGACCTGCCGCAGTCATGCCTGCGGGAGCTCAACCGGAACCGCAGGGGCCCCAGAAAACACTCGTGGGGGCCCCTGCAGGACGCGGGGCCTGGGGCAAATTGCCCCTCTTGCCCCCCCCTCTGGGCGGCCCTGTGCGTAGCTGCACTGATGCTGACTCCTAAATGTAGAAAAGGGCAAGCTGAGGTTTACACTGATAGAGCTCATCATGGTTTTATGTCATTTGGGAGAAATTCTGGCTTGTCCCAGATGTAGGAATCAGGATTGGAACAGTTACATTTATCAGTGGCCAATAACTCATGTTTCAGGGCTATTCTTGAGTATAGATAAATCCTCGGTAGCAACTCTTTTCTTTTGGACTTATTTTGTTACTAGTGAAAGAAAACTCTTTCATAAACACTTTCAACACAAATTGAGGTTTTTCTGCCCCTTACTCTACCACATCCTGCTGGAGTTTAACAACCATCTAGACATGTCTTCCAACACTCTACTGTCAGTTAGCTAAATCCCAACATGATTGCCTATGGAGATCCCTAAAGATATATCAACTGCTCATAAATCAAGGCACTCATAATCACTAGTCACTTTTAAACATTTAGGCCAGAGTGATTGTTCTATAGAAAATTCTAGACCTGTATTGGAATGGCGGATATCTTTTTGGAATGGGATGATTATTTATTTTTTGTACCAATGAAGTTTGTTCACTTTATTTTGCTTTGGCTTTTCAAAATATTTTCTATATGAATGTCATCTGACCAGGTTTTACACTGGTGTAACTTCACTGCCTTCAACACAGCTAATACCAATTTATGCCAGTGTAAATGAGAAGAGAATCAGGCCCAGCTGTGTGTGTGGAGGGGGGAATGAGTGGGGGAAGGGGTTATGAACATAAGTTTTAAAGGAAATACACATTTGAGGTTAATCTAAATAACTAATGAAATTTGGTTCTGCTAAATACAAATGTAGGTACATTTATCTGGCTGTTATACAGTATAACTCTTAAAGCCACAAGTTCTAAATATGGCAGGAAGCTTGGCTCTTGTCTCTATTCCTTAAAATTTTTTTATTTTGATTTTAGTATCCTTAAGTAGTCATTGATTTTTTTTTCTAACCTAATTTCATTTCTGACGTATTTAAGATCAAGCCAGCTTTGCCATCCATCTACAAATCACTTTGACTTTACAAGTCAGCTCTTCTACATAGCTACAAATCACTTTGACTTTAGTCAGGAAATTAGAAGGAGGTTTAATTTTTTGGAAAGTAAATGTAATTCTTAAATCACTTACCTCAGCCATCTTTTATGACTCAACTTGTGATTTTGTTTGCTGCATTTCCTGGCTCATGGACTCCATCAAGGTAATCTTACAATATATTGTAGCTGACTCAAATTCTGGCAATTAGATCAATTGTATTCAGTTTTTTCCTTGCAGAGAAAAATGCTTTGATTTAAAAAAGAATCTAGAATACATATTTTAAGGATAAAAGAAACAGCATTAAATTCTAGTGTGTGTAAGAAAGAGCCAGGTTACATACTATTAGAAAAATAATGTTGTACCTTCTACCAAAACATCTCAAAGCACTCTACCAACAGAAATAAATTTAGCCTCACCACAACCAGGTGATATAGGCAAGTAGGATTTCTCTAGGTAAAATTTTAGAAGCACATCATGGAAGTGACAGGAATCTAAGTGCTATTGAAAGTCAGTGGGATTACTTACATGCTTCTGAAAAAGAGACTCAAGTGCTTAATTCACTTGGGTACTCTTGAAAATTTTACTCAATGTGTGTTGTATCAACCAGACCAGGTACTAACAACTTCAACAGGACTTTATTTTTACAGTGGAATTAGGGTGACCAGATGTCCCGATTTTATAGGGACAGTCCTGATTTTTGGGTCTTTTACTTATATAGGCTCCTATTACCCCCCCCCCCAGTCCCGATTTTTCACACTTGCTGTCTGGTCACCCTAAGTGGAATCCTCTGTTCCAAGCTGCTGCTGCACCCTCTATAACTCTCACTTTCTGCCTCCTCGACTCCTCCCCCCTCCTTCCTGTTTCCTGTCCTTTGAGACTCCCAACAGCCAGTGCTCCCAGTTCTAATAATTACAAGCAACATCTAAACACCACAATTTAACTTGTCCAAGACCACTGAGGAAGTGTCTGGCAGAACAGGGAATAGACTCCCAGTCCAGAGTTTTAATTGCAAGATCTTTTACACCCATGCGGTTTAACAAGATGACCAATGGGTCATTCCAGACCTCTCTTAAAGTGGGCTATACATAGGACTCATTCCTACAAACAAAGATTATGTCTTCAGACACTTGATCAAAGGGGGAAAATGGATTTTCTAATTTATTTGATCAATACTCTTATCAAAACTGTCTCACATGATGTGGGGTTTCTAGGGATTCATTTATAACCTTTATGAGAAGTATTTTTATCAGGCTTGAGTCTTAATTTTTTCAGACAGATTCTAAAAATCATAAAGGCATCATAGTTGTGTTCATGAAGCTGTCCTGAGGCTGATGGGTCCTACGAAGAAGGGAGCGGTTCCTTACATCTTTCTGACATTGAAGTATTAAAAATGATGAATCATTATTCTATCTTTGACAGACACTGTCACTGGAAATTCATTGGAATCACAATTTGGTGAAATTATCTGCATGGAATCATATGATAATATATATTAACATGTGAATTTAAGATTCTTCATGCAGTCTTGGCTAACATTAAATGTTTACATCAACTTTAGGATTGCCCTAGATACTTTCCTTTTCAATCTTTTCATACTTTATATTTCATATTCTCAAGTTTACATCATTCAGGGCATTAGACAGAACAGAGGGCCACATTTTAAGAGGTATTTAGGCATGTAGATTTCAATGTGTTTAGGCACCAAAACTGCACAGATCATTCGCCCAAAACCAATTGGGATATAGGGCTTTGACAACAAATTCAGTATAGGATCAGACCATAGCTACAGAATAAAGCACTCAGGGGTGGCTCTAGCTTTTTTGCTGCCCCAAGCTCGTCAGGAGGCTGCCTTTGGCAGCGCGCCTGTGGGAGGTCCGCTGGTCCTGCGCCTTCGGTGTACCTGCTGCCAAATCCGCGGGACCAGTGGACCTCTTGCAGATGTACCACCGAAGGCAGCCTGTCTGCCGCCCTCACAGCGACTGGCAGGGCGCCCCCCACGGCTTGCCTCCCCAGGCACGTGCTTGGAGCGCTGGTGCCTGGAGTTGCCTCTGAAAGCACTAATCAACAGAAGTAAGGATGGCAGAATCTGGTCCTAAGATTGTTTTAGAACTGTGCAGGAAGATTAAAATACAATAGTTGTCTCCTTTTTATCTGCATGTTAATGGAAAAGAAGTATCTAAGTCAGGGATTTCTGGATTAGTCTGACACATTAAGGGTCAAAAAAGACATTTGTTGAGAAAACTGAAGTTCATTGAACAAACTGCAGAACCCCTGGAATATGTACATATCAACACCAGGCGTGATATGGTAACCTCTCAGTGTGATTTAAATCAGCTGTGGCAGGGCAATTTTTTCCTTCAGGCTGTTGTCCTTTCACTATTTTTGTTGAGCCATCAAATATTCTCTTGCACCTGTTTCACAAGATTATTACAAAGAGGGTGATTTCCTGCTTAAAATATATGAATAACTGTAGATTCTTTATCAATTGATCTGAAGACATCCCCAGCAGATATTTACAGAGATGACTCAGTTTTATTGTATATTTGACAAATTTCTTGTAATGTATCATTTATTGCGGAAGGAGAACTCATCTAATATAAGAAGAGAGCCGATACATTTTAAAGTGTGCATTGCTGCCAAAAAGCCTCATGCATATGGACTGACTCTGTGTTTGATGGTGTGCAACGGGAATACCAGATGTCAACTAATCAATCTATACACAAGTTTCAAAAACACAAATTGATAGATAAGAAGTTGCCCATTTTCTCCATGAGCTGCTGGAACAAAACCCGAGAACTATTGACTGACTACATTTGTGTAGGTGTTGTTATATGTTAAGCTAAATGGGCAGAGATACTGTAGGTGAAGCAGTTCTGTAAAAAATAAGTCTTTTTCTCTATGCCTGATGGGAGCAGAAAATCTCAGGGAATCTGATAAATATGTTAAAAAATGCACCAGGTGCAGGTTTAAAATGTTATAAAGCATTACATGCAAAGAATTGTGTACAATACCTCAAGATTTACAAAGGGGAAACGCTTAAATTTTAAGCAGCAGTTTTTCCCCTAAATCATTTGGATCTACACCAAAAAAGTTAAAGATTTTAAATATTTAGCAAGATGTATCTTTTAACCTTCACTCCTCTTGGGAGGCAATCTAAACTCTGCCCAAATCATTAAATGAATCCTCAATGGCCTCTGTACAATCAAAGCTTTTTATTTCTTTAGCATGCAAATGATACTGTTAATGTTTTGAAAATATACAGCACAAAAAATCATTTACCTGTCTAGATTCTGGGCTGCAATCTTTAACCTAGTTACTTTTATATTGCATGTGTATATATTAATTTAAAATTTAGTATTACAATTAGATTGCAAAGACAAGCTTTCTCTGAAAGATAAAAAGATTAGTCGTTTCCAGAAAGCGTATGTGCCCATATTGTGAACAGATAATGCAAAAAATAAAAAAGCATATTACCATGAAAGTGTGTCTTTTTGCACCAACTTTGTAATGGATTGTGAGACTCCACCTTTTCTGTAATTCCACTGGGTCAGATATTGAGAGGTACTGAACACACTTGCTAAATGTTGAAGAAGAGAAGAACACTTGCAGCTCTCACTGACACCAGTGCTTATCATGTTAGGATTTGGCCTATTGTGTGTTGTCAAAGAATAGTATTTAGCATAGTAAATCAGGCTTCATCTCCAGCAAAGCACCTGCCTTACTTTTCAATGCCAGCAGACTTGTGAGGATTCCTGGAAGACTTTGGGTGGTCTATGCTGCAGTATTTCTGGGAAAACCACATGCTACCTGTAAGCCCTTTTCCTGCAAATGCTTATGAGGGTGCTTAATTTTGACTCGGTCAGACCACTCATGTGTATCAAGTAGTGTACAACTTCAAACAAGTTTGCAGGATAAGGGTCTTAGTTTTGTATGGAGTGATTGCATGTTAATTTGTTGCCCATTCTTGATAGTTCCCAACTATGCACACTGCTGAGAAGTAGGGGAGCTTACTATTAACTGATCTTGTTTGGTATCACAGTGTAAATGGCTTTATGTGGTTTTTAGTGTCTGTCTCATCTTTGTCTTAGAAACAGTCCCAAACACCCAACTCCTCCAAACTCTGGGACACTTTGGATCTGAATCCAGATCCAATCTTTGTGATTGGCTTGTGTCTGTATAATCAGCAAAACAAAGGGCCTGATCCAGCCCCCATTAAGGTAAATATAAAGACTTCCATTGACTTTAATACACATAGGATTGGACCTTAAATTCCCAGATGTGAATACCTCATCACTTAAGGGAAATTTGGGTTGGGAACAGAATCAGAAACCTCTTCTTTATATGGCTGCACAGATTTTTTTCTAGTTCACCTTTCCTTTAAACATATGCACTTGTGTTGGCAATCACAAAAATATACCAGAGCATTAACAAAAATAAATTAAACCTTCCCTGCAACAAATATTTACAGTTGATCATAGTTCTCAGTAAAATGAAACAATAACATATTTAACATCTAATAAACTCTTAACAATGTTTCAAAAGAAGTAAGTTGCCCAGTTACCAAATGTATGCTTATTACTGAAACGTTGTTAAAAATCTTTGTTCCTGTTGTGGCACAAAGGAAATGGAAAGTCCTTTACCTCCCTAGGATTGGGGGTGAGGGGCAGAGAAGGAGCATGACTGAAAAGTGTTGCAGTCTGGCAATCCCAAACTGATGTGCTTTCCTTTAGGGGCCATATAGCTGGTCAGGTCTCATGCAGATCAGTTAGAGGGTGTGATTGGCTCCTGATGGTTCACTCTTGTTCCCATGCTGAGCTGATCTCCTCATGGAAGAGAGTCTTTGGCAATAAGTTATGTGCACAATATCTTTATTTTTTGGTTTGTTTGTTTTGTTTAAGGATTTATGATGATTCACATTCACAGATGCTTGGTAATGGTTTTAACTGTCTATCATTTACAACCATAGAAATCCTTTGAGAAACTCTTCACTTTCATGGCTCTTCACAGCCTATTTCTATCTTACCTATCAGGGTCAACTCCAATCAATGATGCCAGCCTCCACTTCGTAGTTAAACTTTCAAACAAGCACCTTTATGCTTTCTGCCCTGCTGACCCTCATACTTGGGAGGTACTTTCTGTAAAGCCACTTCATTGTTCTCCTTCAAATCCCTTCTTAAGACTATTCTTTGCTATGAGACCTACAAAAAACTTGACAACAGTTAGGCTGCTGGTGTGTGAGACCACAGCCTATCATGCTTATCAATATAGTCTCCTTGTTCATGGTACTCCTCCACTGATCTGTCTACATCAGGGGTCGGCAGCCTCTGGCATGCGACTCACCAGGGTAAGCACCCTGGGGGGCCAGGCCAGTTTGTTTACCTGCCACATCGGCAGGTTCAGCTGACTGCGGCTCCCACTGGCCGCAGTTCACCGTCCAAGGCCAATGGGGGCGTCTGGAAGCGGCGCGGGTGAGTGATGTGCTGGGATGGTGGACCGCGGCCAGTGGAAGCCGCGATCGGCCGAACCTGCCGACGCGGCAGGTAAACAAACTGGCCTGGCCCGCCAGGGTGCTTACCCTGGCGAGCCGTGTGCCAGAGGTTGCCGACCCCTGGTCTACATCCATCTGTTGTCTCTTGTCTTAAACTTACATTGCAAGCATGGGGTAGGGATTGTCTTTTTATTCTGTGTTTTGCGGAGTGCCTAATACAGTGGGGTCTTGGTCTAGGACTGGGGGGCCTAGGCGTTATGATGATACATATAATAATAAATAATGTACTGTACTGCAATTGATAGAATGCCAGCAACCGTTGTGGCATAATTCGTTGAAACCTTTACAGTTGTTATGCAAGAAAAAAATCTGACTTCAGATGTGCATGCACAATTGACTTCAGGGATGGATATCTGAGGATGGAACCTGTCTCTATTCTGGGTGTGTCACATATTCACACACCTCTGAAAAATACAATGTTTCCACTCTGATATATATAATAGGCACCAAGAAAGGGAAAAGATTACTGCTGGAAAGTAGGCTTTTTCTTGTTAATGAAAATGTTTGAAATTGCATGACTGGTCTACTGAGGAATTACAAAGCACAGATTCAGTCACTTTGTCTTTTTAAGACAAATAGACACAGATCAATGAAAGCTACAGAAAATAAGTAAATTTGAATATAGTGAGGTTGTTTTATTTAATCTGGTGCATTGAAAAAAAAAGTAAACTTTAATTACCCTATTCATGGTTATGAAAGAAATTAAAAATACAAAATACGACATGCTGGAGTACCATTGCCATGACGTGTTAATAAACTAGTAATCTGAAAACCTTTTTAATGTATTGGAAACAGGTAAAGAGTGTGATTTAGACTAGAGATTGGCCTAAAGCAAAACTTCATATGCAAACTTGGGTTCAGCTCTTAACTTTGCAGCTGGCCCATGTCCAATGGCCAGAGATGGGACACTAGGTGGGGAGGGCTCTGAGTTACTACAGTGAATTTTTTCCCAGGTGTCTCACTGGTGTGTCCTGTGAACATGATCAGGATCTAATTGCCATATTTGGAGTCAGGAAGGAATTTCCCCCCAGGTTAGACTGGCAGAGATCCCTGGAGAGGTTTTGCCCCCCTCTGCAGCATGGGGTCACTTATTGGTTTGAAGTAGAGCAAATGGTGAATCCTCTGTAACTTGAAGTCTTTAAATCATGATTTGAGGACTTCAGTTACTCAGCCAGAGGTTATGGGTCTATTACAGGAGCGGGTGCTTGAGCTTCTGTGGCCTGTGATGTGCAGGAGGTAAGAGGAGCTGATCATGCTGGTCCCTTCTGGCCCTAAAGTCTTTATCAGAGCTATGTCCCCAACTTGGAGTGGAAAGGGAGTGTTTTAAAATCCAAGTACATATGTTCTAGTGTCAGCCTTCTCTAATGGAGATTTGCATACTTTTTTTTTTTTAAACACAGCATGGTTTCCTTTAAGGAGCATTTAACTATTCAGTTTTCACTTGCCTTTCTCAGACTCCATTGGTCTCAAACCTGGGTCCACTGCACTCCACCTCACAGACAGCAGAAGTCCAGCTCCCAACCATGTGCACTCTGACCAGGAGAGCTCCAAGGCTCCTGACTGAGCCACAGCCCCTATTTAAATGAGATGGTCATGACCTGTGGGCCTCAAACCCAGATCTACAGGGTTCATAGGAGTAGCCACACTTCGTCCCTCAACTTAACAGCTTGCTGCTAACTACTGACCCATGAAGCCCAACCCCATTTTGAGGCTCTTCTCCTGACATCTTATTGATGGAGTCCCAGAGCAGCTGACTGACCTGCTGGCCCTGCTTAAGCCAGCAACAGGAACAGGAAGCTGTCTGTACAAGTGGGCTTCACCCTGCTATGGATGGCTGGTCTGGTGTTGACCTTTTCCTGCCTTCTTTCTTGGCCAGACTCTTGATCTCTATCTTCTGGTTCCTCGTGTTCTAACTCAGCCTGATTCCTGGTAACTGGCTTCTGGCCCTTGGAGCCTTGGGCTGTGCCTGATGCTAACCCTTAGGCCAGGCTGCCCACATTCTGACCCTGACAATCAGTGAGTATGAACTTAACATTGACAATTTGTGAAAGTTATCCTACAAACTACCAAATCAAATCCTTGAGGGCTTTGTTCAGTCTAAACTGGTCTCTGGCTACAGATAAGCCAACAACTGTTAAGAGGAGGTGTGAGAATTGCCAGTACCCCTATGAAAATTAACATCTGTAGCCTCATCAACTCCCCCACCATTCCCCACAATGAACCCTTCCAGCTATCCTTTCTTCAACTAAGTTCCCCTTTGCTTTCCCCATTACAGGTGATCTTCAGGTAACTTTTCTCCCTGTTTTCTAGGTCTCATGAATTTCCCTACCTTCACTGGCCGCCTCTGTTCGCCCTCCCTCTTGCAAGTCTCCTCTGCCTCTTCTCCTTGCTGGTCTTCTTTCACTGTTGCTCCAATGCCTTGCATACTTGCTTAGCTTCTGCTTCAGTGTACTTCCCCTGCCACTTTCTCAAACTCCTTTTCTTCCTCCTCTTCCTCCTTTGCCTTCTGCATTACACGCTGTACTGCAATTTGTATAAGGCCAGAAACCCACCACTTATTTCCTATCCACAAGATCCTTTGAAGTGGTGTTGTACAGAAGCTGCTGATGCTTACTATTTCTGAACTGTGTACAGTGGAGGGTATATCCCTTCAGCTTCCCTACACTTTGAGTGGTACCGAAAGAGATTTCAGAAAGGAATGTGGCTGCTGCTTCAGATTTTATGAACTTACAGAGGACAAAAGTGGGATAAAGGATTAGCTAGATCATGAGAAAGAGAGAGAAAGGAATTGTCAGGAAGGTATTGAGACACACGACCTGCCTAGTGCACGTATAAAATGGAAGACAATGAAGAAACTTATCAAGCAGCTATTGAAATATTATTGTAGATGGTGAATCTCAGGGTGGATAAGAAAGGCAAATACTGTCAGGAGGAGCATTTGGTATCTTTAACCGAAATGTAAATACAGATTTATCACAAGACTAATCATATAGAAAAAATGTTCAGTGGTGGAATACAGCATATTTAGCATGGTTCTGAATACTGACCCTAAATGGTAGGGGGGCTAGGCTGTGAGGTGAATCCACCCACGCTGTGAAAAACATTCTGCTTTCTCTCTCATTGATATTTTATATTATTTCTTGCTTTCCTTATTCTAAAATAAAAGTCACTTAGACTGAAAGTATCTTTTTTTTCTTGTCTATTGATAATATTGCACCACAATACCTGCTGTCGTATGTGAGTGGCATGCCCATGATTGTCCTTTTGTGGTATCTGTTCCATTTGTTTTTTCTCTTTTCTCTATTTAATGTTTATTTTCTCTGTATAAGTCATGACACATAATAATCAATTTTATTTTACTTGGTAAAACAACAGCAATAAGAAATGTCCAGCCTACATAACTACATATTTTCATTTCTTCTATAAGCATTATTGGGGCGATCTTCAAAGGCACAAATGGCTGTTACATGCCCATTGAAATTCAACTGGAGTTAGGCACCTAACTACTATTCGCTTCTTTGGCCTGGTCTACACTAGGACTTTAATTCGAATTTAGCAGCGTTAATTCGAACTAACCGCTCAACCGTCCACACCAGGAAGCCATTTAATTCGAACTAGAGGGCTCTTTAGTTCGAATTTGGTACTCCACCCCGGCAGGTGGAGTAACGCTAAATTCGACATGGCTAGTTCGAATTAGGCTAGGTGTGGATGGAAATCGAACTTAGTAGCTCCGGGAGCTATCCCACACTGCACCACTCTGTTGACGCTCTGGACAGCAGCGTCCAATCCGAGCTTGGATTCTCTGCCCGGCCACACAGGAAATGACCCGCGAAAATTTGAATTCATTTTCCTGTCTGGGCGGTTTGAATCTGACGTTCTGGTTGCACATCGGGGCAAGCTCCGCAGCACCGGCAGCAATGCAGAGCTCTCCAGCAGAGGAGTTCATGTAATCTCTGAATAGAAAGAGGGACCCGGCATAGACTGACCGGGAACTCTTCGATCTGATCGGTGTGTGGGGCGAGGAGTCTGTGCTTTCGGAGCTGCGCTCCAACGAACGGAATGCAAAGACCTACGAGAAGGTCTCCAAAGCCATGATCCAGACAGAGGATACAGCCGTCATGCAACGCAGCGCCGCGTGAAAATCAAGGACCCCAGACAAGGCTACCAAAAAATCAAAGCGGCCAACGGACGCTACGGAGCCTGCCACCACTGCCCCACCAGTGACCATGGACTCTGATGATGGGACAGTGTCGACGGACAGTTCCTCGACGATGTTCACGGACGGGGAAGATGAGGAAGGGTTTGTGGAGGACGAGGCAGGCGATAGCGCTTACAACGCTGGTTTCCCCGACAGCCAGGATCTCTTCATCACCGTCACGGAGATCCCCCAACAACCCTCCCCGGCCAGGAACCCGGATCCTGAATTAGGGGTAGGAGCAGTCGGTAAGTGCTTTAACCATGTTAACTTTTATTCTTAATATAACAGGAATCTGAAGTGTGTGAAAAGGAGGTCTCTGTATATATGGTGATAGAACAGAAATCCTCCTGGGAGAACGCCACGAAGCTCTCCTGCCGTTAATCGATAAGCAGTTCCTGGGGAGAGCTGCCTTATTGGGTGCTCCGTGATAGCACACTTTTCCGCGCGAGGCTTTCATGCGGTATTCAGGGAGCACTGCCTCCCAGAGCACGGCTGCATAGGTCCGTGGTTCGTGCTAGATTTCACGCAGCAAGCGCTCTCTATCTCCTTCAGTGCCCGTCCTCACGGTGATCTCGCTCGGAGACTCCTGCATCTAAGTAGGGGAAGAAATGTTACGTTACGCCTGGTCCAAAGTATTTTTAATAAATAAACGGACAGACGGCATAGCACAGACTCAGCACGCAGCTGCGTGACGAGCGTAACGGAAAGCCAAAGAATCAAATGGACGCTCATGGAGGGAGGGGGGAACGAGGATGCAAGGTATCCCACAGTTCCTGCTGTCTCCGAAAAGCATTTGCATTCTTGGCTGATCTCCAAATGCTTCTAGGGTCAAACACAGTGTCCGCGGTGGGTCGAGGCATAGCTCGGCAATTTACGCACCCCCCCGACCACCAGAAGTTAAAGGGAAAACAATCCTCTGTTGACTCTTTTACATGTCACCGTATCTGTACTGAATGCTGCAGATAGACGCGATGGTGCAGCACTCAACACCAACATCCTTGCTCCCCCCACGCTATGGATGGCTGATGGTACAAAACAATGGAAATCCATCCTCATCATCAGCCTATTGGCACATGGGGCAGTGCAAAAGGGCTGGTAACCATGACAACCGTACCAACTTGCTTGGGACCGGTCGGTCAAGGCCGCCTGTTGCTAATTTTTCATGGTAGATGGTGCAGTATGGCTGGTAACCGTCCTCATCATTGCAACAGGGGGCTGAGATCCATCAGCCCCCACCCTTCATTGTAAAGAAAAGATTCAATTGCCCCTGGACTAGCAGAGGGATGAGTGGCTCCCTCCTCCACACCCCTTAATGTCATCTCTGGACTATCATTGCAGCTGGAGGCTTCCTTCCACTCATTTCTCACAAACGACTACCTGTGTCTTATTCATGCATTCTATATTACTTCATCACACAAGTGGGGGGACAATGGTATTGGAACCCAGGAAGGCTGGGGGAAGAACGGAATGAACAGCTGGGGTTGTTTCAGGAGCACACCCTGTGAATAGCGTTCTGCTCAAAATTTATGCAGGATTGGACAGAGAGCAGCTGTGGTCTCTGGTTGTATGATACAGTGGTTCTCTAGTACACTTGCACATAATCTAGGCAGGACTGATTCTATTTTTAGATACCCAAAAAGGAGGGATTGACTCGGGGAGTCATTCCCAAATTTTGCTTTTGCGCCCCTGGCTGATCGACCAGGGGCACTTATGACAGCACCAAATGGCGCAGTGCAAAAGGACAGGTAACCATGACCATCTTATTACCGTCTTCTTACCAGTTCATGGTATGGTAGACGGTGCAGTATGCCTGATAACCATCGCTGCTGTCATGCAAAAGCATAAGCATGCTGCTGTGTAGCGCTGCTGGTCCGCCTCTGTCAGCGGCATACAGTACACATACGGTGACATACACAAAAGGCAAAATAGGGTCCATTGTTGCCACGCTATGGCGTGTGCCAGGGCATTTCATGGAAAACGTGATCGAAATGATTGTCTGCCCTTGCTTTCCCGGAGGAAGGAATGACTGGCGACATTTACCCAGAATCCACCGCGCAAATGATTTGTGCAACAGCAGGCACAGGGGTCTCAACAAAAAATTCACAGAGACAGCCTAGACTCAGTTAATTGTTCGCAAAAAAGTATCATTGCAAGGAATTAACTAACTGTTTCCCATCTCACAGCTTCCACTGTCTCCAGACCTTCCACAGCATCCCCCTCACAGAGGCTGGCGAAGATTAGGCGGCGAAAGAAAAAGACAAGGGACA
Source organism: Mauremys mutica (assembly GCF_020497125.1). Classification (NCBI taxonomy): domain Eukaryota; kingdom Metazoa; phylum Chordata; order Testudines; family Geoemydidae; genus Mauremys; species Mauremys mutica. Next base: position 41,693,242 of record NC_059079.1, on the reverse strand, counting down.
CGATTTTCGATGAATGTGTGGGCTGCTACCTAGCCGAGGCGGACCAGCAGAGGCAGTGGAGGGAGAAAGTCTCTCTGTACCAGCGCTCACACAGCGAATGGGAGGAGAGGTGGCGTGAGGAACACAAGCAGGCGAGTCAAGCAATGCTTGTACTACTGAGGGAGCAAACGGACACGCTCCGGCGACTTGTGTATGTTCTGCAGGACCGCTGCAGGACAGAGCCCCCGGCAGTATCTCTGCAACCGCCCTCCCCCGCCACAAAGTCACATACCCCCCTCACCCTAAATAACCAGGAGGATGCCCGCCCTGGGCCGTGAATACTGTCACTGCACCCCAGCAGAGTGCTCAAGTAACCAAAAGCTCTCATACCCTACGTTTGCATAAGTCCTTCCCTTCCGGACTCAAACAAGTCCCAATCCCAGTCCCATCCCATAACTGTGTACTTAAGTAATAAAAATACTTTGCTGTTAAGTACTGTTTCCGTCATGTTTCCTCACTGAAGACTGTGTTTGAATGGGGTGCGTGGGGAAGTGCGTTGCTAATTGCATAGGACAGGCACCTTTCGCAGGGTACAGACACGGGGGCCGGATCAGCAGCGGGTAACACACACAGTGCAGTCAGCAGGCACCGTGGTCGGTATGGGAGGTGGTTTCCAGGTTCTGTGTGGGCGGTGGGGATGTGACTTTTTAGCGGGGGAGGGCGGGTACAGATCTTATACAGCAGTCCTTGTTGTGGACCGCTGAGTCACGCAGCAGAGGAATCTGTATCCGTCCTCCTCCGCCACAAGGCCACATAGCCCCCCCGCACACAGAATCCCAAAAAGGAGGGATGGCAGGCTCCGTTGAAACAAGCAGTCCGGCAATGCGGACCGCTGTAGGAGCAGGAGCCTGTCATTCCTTGAGTTTAGAGGCGGTCTTTACATCAGCGCACACCCTACCCACCGCAGTCTGCGTTCCAGTTTCGACCCTTTAACGAAAAGTCATGAATAAAGAAACCTCTCCTCAGTAACAGTGTGACATGTATTTTATTTTTACACGTGTCTTGGAAGTGGAGGAAACGGGGAGAACGGGGTATTTAACCGAAGAGGAGAGTCAACAGTAACTGGGTAAAGAAACAGGGGCAGGTTCAGCTTCTCTGTAAAGAAACTGAACAGTCACAGGTCACGCTGCTCGCTGCTCGCTGGTATTTAAAGAGTTCCTTGTCGCTGTCCCAGGCGCCTGTATAGGGCTTCATGAGCAAGTGCATTAGCGGGCAGGCTGGGTCACCGAGGATCACTATAGGCAAATGCACATCCACAACAGTTATTTCGTGGTATGGGAAGAAACTACCTTCCAGCAGGCGTCTGAGCAGCCCACAGTTCCTGAGAACACACGCATCAGGAACCTTGCCCGGCCATACGACGTTCATGTTGGTAAAAAGGCCCCTATGGTCCCCCAGTGCTTGCAGAACCATTGAAAAGTAGCCCAATTTCTCAGCAGCTGAATGTGGAAGAGGTGGACGATAAAGTGCGAGGAGGAGAAAACGGCGAGGATCGCAGCGGGCTCCATGCTTGCAGTGCTGTGGCGTCCACGCTGTCACTGACCAGAAAAGTGCACGAACAGATTGCCCGCAGGCGCTTTCAGGGAGGGAGGGAGTGAGGGCGTGATTGACGGTTCAATGACGACAGTTACCCAAAACCACCCTCGACACATTTTTTCCCCCAGCATGCATTGGGGGGAAATCCCAGAATTCAAATGGGCAGCGGGGACTGCGGGAACTGTGGGATAGCTTCCCACAGTGCACCGCTTCGAAAGTCGACGCCGGCCCCGTGAATGTGGACTCAGAAGTTCGAATTAGTGTATTTAGTATGGATACACAAATTCGACTTCATAAGGTCGAATCCACAAATTCGAATTAAGTAGATTCGAAATAGTCCTGTAGTGTAGACAAGGCCTTTGAAAAGCTCCCCGATGTAACATCTGAGATATGGTCATGCATCCCAGAGAGTTCATTTGTTTTGAATGCAAACCCAGCCCTTGTCGTTTGAGGGCCTGATGTATTCCTGGTGCTCCACCAACAGAGCTGTGGGCATCACCAGCAGAAAGTCCACCTGGAGCGGGGACACTGTGGTGCTGTCAGGGACCTTGGATCAAGCTTGCATATCCTCGAAAGTGGGGATGGGAGGCTGAAAGAATGCAGGGTTGTGGAGGTATGAGGCAGGGAAGGAGGTGGAGGACATCTCTCAGAAAGCTGACAGTGCTTCAGCCAGAATTTATAGCTTCTCCTCACCTTGTATAGTTCCACCTACCCTCATAAGCAACTTCAAAGCCTACCAGTGCCATCAATTATAATAAAATTATAAGAATTAATTCATAGAATTGCAATTTGTATTTCTTACATATGCCAAATACTTCTATGTCTGTATTCTATATTTTCAGATTTATTTTTTAAATGCAGGAAAGATCCAGTCTCAGTGCATTGTTTCTTTACTGTTGTTGATGACCCTGCTGTTTCAGCCTCTTGTTTTCATTCAGTTTGTTTAGTGTTTTCCATGTGTTCTATGATTGTCTGCCTTCAAACGTAATCTACAACCTTGCTGCATCCAGTACAGAACAGCACATTACCAAGAATGTGAAATTTGTCCTTACCAAACTCAAATCACCATTAGAGGTGATTTTTTTTTAACTTTAATTACGTATGGAGACTGAAGTGAAATATGAGGTGCATTACAACACAAACCCCTTATGCTGTTGAGTAACCTCTATACACCAAAGCAGTTTTTTGGAGTATGATTAGCTGTCTAATCTTAAAATGCATTCAAAAACCAACCACAAGGGAAGGGTGTGTGCATTGAATAAGTGACACTGGTACTTTCAGTAAAATTTAGTTAATGTGTTTATTTTTTCACAAAATATAAAAAACTAAAAATTCTCAGTTAAAAATTCAAATTCTGCATTTTTGTGAGGCAAACAGATTTCTAGGATCCCTGGTGATCTATGTGAGATGATTTGATGGTCTCAGCTCAATGTCTAGTGGGCAGATGTTCCTATCACAAGAGCTATCATCTGAATTGGCACCCTTGTTGGCAGAGAGGCCACGGATTGAGTAGATGTAGGGACTGAACTACATCTTACTCTCCAGAACAACAGTGTGGTGGTCCCTCTAAAACAAAATTGGGGCACACTGGCAGGGTGTTTGCATAGTCAACGCCCCTGCTGAACTCTTGTGTGAATAAATGGAGGAATTCAGTTACCAGGACTGTCAAACCAGGACCATCAGTGTTAAAGCCACTAGAAACAAAACATAATCCTTGGCTGAGTGCTCTGTTTTGACTACTGCATGACATGGCTCCAGACATATAATTCTCCTTAAAGTAATTGTTCAATGGGAAAAGATAGCACAACAGAGTCCTAGAGCTATCATTACTAGAACAGATGAGAAGGGGAATTTCTATTAATTTCAATAGAGGTAATGCACAGGCAGGGTATTCAGCATGATTTTAAAATTGAAAGTGGTGAATCTGTTTAAAAATATAATAGTCTTATAAATTCCAACATGATTCCATGTCTGAAAAGTAAACAGAGGGAAAATGAAATGATCTGAAAAGAATGGTGGTATCTGTCAAATAAGTGGAACAAACTTTTCTCCATGTTCATGTCCAATTTTAATTTTCTTTATCTATAGAAGCACTTGAAGAACCACTCTCTCTAAAGAGAAACAAGATGATGATTTTATAAAGAAAAGTCTTCAATTAAGAAAACAACCTGATCTGGTGAGGAGCATTTTGAGCGATTATAGCAAGATATTTCCATAGCAAAGAACTTGTTAATAAAACTTGGTGATGGCAGTGTTTTAATGAAAGTGCATAGAACCCAAAAAGACACAACTATAGAGTTTATACCCACTCCTCAAGTGTTTGAAGAAATCATCCTTCCCCTTCATACCTTACACTTTATCAGTAGTACTATGACCCAGATTTTAAAGATAGTTAGGTCAAAAATCTCATTTCTGAAATGAGATTTAGGCTTCTAAATCAGCAATGCCTAAATACCTTCAAAAGGTTGAGCTATATATGCTTATGACAACAGCAAGATATTTTATAGTGTATGTAGAATCGCTTACAGAGGGCCAGGATTCTTCTCTCTTACACTTATGAGCACCTATGCAGATATATAATACTGCTGAAGCCAATGGCAGTAAATTTGTGTACAGCTTGGCCTATAATCTTATGATTTTAATTGCTATTGGAAATTACATCAAAATAGCTCAAGGTCACGATTTTCTTTCTTCTATAAAGTACTGGAAATCTTAATAGAAACATCCTAACATCTGAACGGGCTTTACACTTGATTTATTAAATCAAAGAAATCACACAGCACTTCTGTTAGTGCATAAGTATTGTTAACAACATTTTACAGGCAGAGAAACGGGGCAGTACCCACATTTTAACCAAATTATGGAGATTTGTAGCCTGTTTTAATTTAGAATTTTAAGTTGGTGAAATAGAGTAAGTGCAAAATGTTGCTCAACCCCGTGTCTCTGCAGAGATGAGCCTGCAAACTCAGCTCTCAGTTTTAATATATTTGGGCATTAAAACTACATTTCCCCGCCACCCCCCGACACAGTAACCTGCATAGAAAGTACCACAATAATTACTTTTACAAGTACCGATTTCAACACTTACATGGGAGCGCTTATTAATTATACCTTCCAATCATTCATTCTATTCTGAATATCTATTACACAAGAGGGCCAAATCTAGAAGTCCTGAACTCAATATTTATGCAGTCCCAATGCAGGTAAAACTTCTATTGGCCTCAATAAGACATTTGCCTGAGCTATAATTGAGTAAGCCCTTCAGAATCTAGACCCTAGTGGAAATATAAGAGCTGAATTTAAAAAGAATTGCCCTGAGTACGCAGAAATGTAGCAAACAAGGGGTGAGGAAGAGAATTCATGGATCCTAGGTTTTAAATTATTAACTCCTATCTGAATTTATCTTCCACCTTCCCTTAAAAACTTTTAACTTAAATATTTTGAAAGAAATTGCCTTCATTTGTACTGGCTTGGTGTCAATCAGACTCATACTACCCTTCCACCAAGGATGGAGGTTGATGGCTTCCTTTAGCATGCTAAATGGAATCCATTTACTTTTCTGATGACTGTTCAGTATCCATATACTATACAACCAAGCCAGTGACTGACATTGCTAAGGGTGGCCAATGCAAAAGTCCAGGGACAGTGTTTCAACTTTGTGAATCAAAATTAGACTCAGCAAACTTTCTTAATGCTAAACTTACAAAGCCAGAACTGTTACAGTCAGCTTATATGGAGCCAGCATTTTGACTGCATAGATAACCTATCTTCAGGTAGTTTAGTTAAGTCATTGATAAACATTATTGATCCATATGGGAGTGCTTTGAGTTCTTCACATAGTATTTCACTTTTCTTTGTTTTTTTCTTTCAAAAATGGTACTGTACTTAGTATTTCATCCAAAGTAGGGCATTTGTGATTAACCCACAAATACAGGGATAGTCCACGTAAATCAAATGATCTCACACATTACCTATTCATTATTATTATTATCTTGGTATTACCATAGTACATACAAGCCTTAGTTGTGGACTCAATTGAACTTATGTAGGTACTTTTTTCTTTTCAGCATAAAAAAAATGATGTTAGAAACATTTCAAAAGGGGCAAGAGGGCACAGAATTGTGGAAGACATATACAAATGCATTTTGCAGCGTTGTCAGCTCTCATGATTTTATTGTAACTCTAGCAATTTGAGGCTGTGTGAGCTTTTTCCACCTGTGTCATGAAAGGCTGCAACTCGTGAATTTTCTCTTATTCAAAATGGTCACCATCTCATATTATTGTCAATGGGGTTGAAGTCAGTAAGATGGCTATCTGTGTGTGGAAGTGAGACTACCCTTAAAGTTGATTGCCAGTTCCCCTCTTCTCAATGGGATTCTAGCCCCACTCACAGGCAAAATGGCTGCCACTGATTCAGGTGCCTTGATAGGACACTGATACTGTGAGGAGCTGCAGACACTGTGAAAAGTGTATGAGGGAAGCAGAGCATTGGAGGGAACAGGAGGCAGAGGTAAGGATTGTAGGGGGATGTGGCTATAGGATGGAGGCTGAGGGAATGCAGAGGAGAGTGATGGGGTAGGAGATGGAGGGATTGGATGGCAGATCCCTCAGGCTAGGGGGTAGTGGTGGAGAATGGCAGTCTCTGAGAAGCCGGGGAAGGCAATGTTGCCAACTTGCAAACTCATCACAAGTCACAGGATTTTTGAGTCTGCAAATGGAGCTATTGCAATGATGCGAGAAGCAGCCCTCCAGGGCTGGGCCGATGGTTGAGTGCTGTAGAAGAGTCTTGGAGTGAAAGACACAGATCAGCCCTTTCACTGAGCCCTGCCTTCAGGTCTGGCTCTGCAGTAGAGAGAGCATCCTGGGGCAGTGGGAGGCAGGCGACTGGGGAGCTGGGGAAGTGGTGCAGCTGGGACTTGGCTCGAGGAGTAATTAGCAAGGGGTCTGCCCACCTGGATCTAAAGGTAGTATTTTGGTCATACTGCCTAGGGAAGGTGGGATGTGTTGCTGTTGGAACCTAGACAATGAAGTCCCAGAGCAGCAGGAGGCAGAGAAGTGTTGCTGCTGGGACAAAATAGTAATAGGGGAACTGCTGTTCATTTCCTAGCTTAAGGGAGAGGAGGGGGTAAATGGAGTCTCCATCTGAGCAGGCAGGGAGAGGCATGCATTTTTGTGCGCATTAAAGGTTGACTTTTTTTTTTCCAATCTGATGTTCTCATACTCTGACCGAGGAATAGAGGAGAGTTACAAAGTCAATTGCAGACTTAAAAAACATGATTTGGTTTTTAAATCTCAAGATGTTTTTGGCCAATGTCATGATTTTGATCTCTTGAGGCTGGCAATACTGATTTTTGTCACTATGCCTCCCCTCTTCTCTATTTTTCAGGTAGCAAATATTCTACTCTTATAAGAAAGATGCTCTTGTAAGTTTGCATATTCCCAGTTTAATCATGTCTTTATTTCAGAGCAGTACAAATTAAGGCTAGATTGACTGCTTTAATTTTGAATTGACTAGATTTGTTGGTTTCTCAGGCTGCAACAGCAATCACGTTAGGCAGTATGGCCCCAATACTACCACTGGATCTAGGTTGACACACCCTTGTGCTTGTATGCAGCCCATTGGCTTTGGTGGGGCTCTTGGGAGAGCAAAGTGTACATCTAATTGCATGATGGGATCCAATTAATGTTTACCCGCCCTTCAATTGACCCATAACTGAGCAGGGGCAGCCCCTTCTCTGGTTGTCAGGCCCATATGGCCCCAGCCCTCCAAACTCAGGGAAGAATTAAACTGCTGCAATGAGACAGTTCAGCAGCTGGTGGGATCAGAGGGCTCAGACCAGATTTTGTGGGTCAAAGCAGCTGCATGTGTAACGCTGATAGACCCTTGTTGGTGCCGGGTGGGATCCAACCTGGGACCCCTAGAGCTTAGTGCATGAGCCTCTACCGCATGAGCTAAAAGCCAACTGACTCTCAGGCTTTGGCTACACTTACACTTCAAAGCGCTGCCGCGGCAGCGCTTTGAAGCGCTAAGTGTAGTCAAAGCACCAGCGCTGGGAGAAAGCTCTCCCAGCGCTGTCCGTACTCCACCTCCCTGTGGGGAATAACGGACAGCGCTGGGAGCGCGGCTCCCAGCGCTGGGGCTTTGACTACACTGGCGCTTTGTAGCGCCGCAATTTGCAGCGCTGGAGAGGGTGTGTTTTCACACCCTGCTGCAGCGCTGCAAATTTGTAAGTGTAGCCAAGCCCTTAGCTAAGGTTGTAGAACAGACTCATTTAACTCTAAGTGGTCTCGGTGCCACTAGATGGGACAGAACGCCACACCCAGAAGGCGTGTGGGTTACATATGCACAGTTCATAACTAGGTGTGCAAAATCAGTGGCCGACTGGAGGCTGGTTGTTAGGTCAGCACAAATGTACATCACTATAAATCACTGAATAGGTGAATGGCACACAAAAGCTACTATACGTATTCTTCAAGGAAACAAATATTACTTACACCAATAGCAGGAATTTATTGGTACGTCCAGAGGAATGAATATAAAATACTGTAGGAATCCATTTTTTGGCCTGGACCAGTGGAATCCTTTTTAAAATGTACATCACCCTGTGTTTCATCTTCCCCAGAGTATAATTCAAAGCCTAGAAAAATATAATTTCTCGTTATTTTGTTTAATCATTGACACTTTACATTTAATCTCTAACAAATATACGTGACCCCATCCTAGCTGAAATGTTTGTCTGTAGTTGAATATTAACATGGCACTTGCATAGCCCTTTACTCTATATCTTGAAATAGCTGGTTTTATATACAATTCATGTCAATCAATTTAATTCTTCTTTGCGCTTTAATCCAAAAGCATGTATAGTCATTTTTTCTCAAGGTTTCCTTACCCCCTATCCCCCTCAAATCCCAACCACACAGTTATACTGTGAGGTACCTATCCAATAAATAATTGCCATATTCTGAATGTAAATCATAAAACCAATATTCTGTACATATATTAAAAAGATTTATCTCATCTAGTAGGTTCAAAAGTGACCTCTCTTAACATTGCATCCTTCATCACTCTCCATCACTGACTTTCTATCTAGATACATTTATGGTCCTCATCGCCAGAGTACCTGGAAACTTCACAGTCATTAATGGGTTTTATGGAAGTATTATCCCCATTTTAGAGGTGAGGAACCGAAGTATGGGGAAGAGTAAACTAACTTGCTCAAAGTCTTACAGAAAGTTTGCCTGTGAGGCTGGAACTGAACGAAGGGCTCCTGAGTTTGTCCAATGCTCTTCCATTAGATTATCCTTTCCCCCCAACTAGAGTTCTTGAAATAGTCTCATATGTAACAGAGTGAATAATTCCTAGTGTATAATTTATTCAACTTTCATTTTTCCTTCTGTCCATAATTGTATTGAATTTTCCAAAATATTCACTGAACATTTTTCTGAGTGATTCATGGTATATAGATTATTTGTGAGCAGTTTGTTGTGACTATTAAATATTCAGAATTAGAAACGTGAGTGATTTTGATTAGACATGTAGGTCATCTGGTAAGTTTCTGCTTCCTCTGAATGAGTGTAACTCTTAGAACAGACTTCTGGTGTGGATACTTCTGATTATGAACTCTAAACTCAAGTTCTGAAAATATTCTATAGTAATTTTCTGAAAACTGGCTGTTTTGGCAGGTAGTCCTGCCAACAGACTCATTTGCTAGAATAAAGTACAGGAAGTGGACACAATTGTGTCCAATATGGGGTTGAAGACAGCCTACATGTATTTGTTTAAACGAATTCAGCATAAAATACTTTGGATTATATGGATCTGACTGGCACAGAGAAAGAGAGAGAGAGTAGGGAGCTCATCTGTAATGGGGTCTATATACCCCATACTGAGCTTAGATGGGGAAGGAGAACCTCTCCTGTTTACAAGCAAGCAGTTTGATTACGCCCCCATATAGCTACCAGATCTGCCAGTCATGGAGACAGGCACCTATAGATGCAACCAATAGAGGAAACAAGACCCGCTATAAAGGAGAGAGTATTGAGGTGGCAGAAAGGCCTGGGACAGCAAATGGGAAACAGGCCTGCACCAGGCTACCTCCAGGAAAGTAATCAAAAAACTGAAGGAGACTGCAAGCCCTAAAATTTAAAGGACTGCTAGGCTTAATTAGAGGTAAAATTCCAGGTATTGACATGATTGAAGACAAGCTAAGGAAGGTCAGACAGGAGAATGTGGGGCTCCTCAAAAGACCACACCAAGAGACTATGATGGCCTCAAATTGGTCCTCAACCTTTGTAGTCAATGAGAGATTTGGCATTGGCCTCAGTTGGAGCAGGATTGGGGTCTTGCCTCCTGACTGATACATGCAACAAAACTGTTGTGTTCTGGAGGGAGACTTACCGAGTTGTAACATCTTTGCAGGTAATATGTATAGGACAGGTGGGAGGAAAAGAGGAAAAATTAAGGGGAGCCTCTCAGGAAGTAATGGGGAAAATATTTACATTCCTGTCCAGTAATTAGTCTTTATCTTTTGTTGCTTTTTAATATTTCTCTCAGTCAGTTGGGCTTTAAATGGTATCATTGGTTCAATATATCATATCAGAGTGCACATTAGGTAGCTATAAAAATAGCTGTTTTTCCCATACTGACTAGTTTTCCTCATTTCATATTTTATAAATAAAATATGGAAAAGAGACACATTAAGGTGAAACTAATTTTTCAATATGAATAACTAAGTGAAATCTCTTCCTTTGGAAAAAAAATTAATCCATTAAAAATGAATGACTATTGATCCTACATATTTCAGTCTTCAGGCATCAAAGAGAATCCATGCCGAGACTAAGCAGCAATAGTCCTGGGAAGATCTAGACCACTCCAGTAGTATGCCGGCTTGATTTGAAACCAATGAAATATACAACCTAGACAAAAGAAACTCTGGGACAGGATCTTTGTGGATGGGGAAAATGCTGAGTATGGAAGCTATGCTCCCACCCTTCAGCAAATACCCTCTGTTCAAGTCTCCCTCTGTAGTGAGAGTTTTGAATCTTTCAATGAAAATATTAAAGCTGATTCCTCAAATAATGATAGATTAAAAAGATGAACCTGAGACACAATTACCTGAATGTGATTTGTTTATGCTAGAAGTCTAAATACTAAGATGGGTGAACTTGAGTGTCTTTTTATGAGGGTATTGATATAAAAGGCATCACAGAAACTTGGTGAAACAATGATAATCAATGGGATATGGTAATACCACGGTACAAAACATATAGGAATGACAGAGTAGGCTGTGCTGGTGGAAGAGTGACACTATAGGTGAAAGCATAGAGTCAAACACAGTAAAAAATCTTAAATGAATCCAAACTGCACCATAGAAATTCCATGCTTGAATAAGAATATAGCAGTAGGAATATATTACTGACCAGGATAGTGAGTGTGAAATGCTCTGTGAGATTAGAGAGGCTACAAATATAGAAAATTCAATAGTGAGGGATTTCAGCTATCCCTATACAGACATTGCTCAGGCATACAGGAGTGAAATCAGAAAGGCCAAATCATCACATGTAGAGTTGCAGCTAGCAAGGGATGTTAAGGCCTGGTCTACCATGGGGGGGATCGATCTAAGATATGTTGACTTCAGCTATGCTATTGTCATAGCTGAAGTCAACGTATCTTAAATTGACTTAGAATCACTTACTTCGTGTCCTCGCGGTGCGGGATCGTTGGCCGCTGCTCCCCCGTTGACTTTGCTTCCGCCTCTTGCCGAGATGGAGTTCAGCAGTTGACGGGAGAGTGATTGGGAATCGATTTATCGCATCTACACTACATGTGATAAATCGATCCCTGATTGATCCCTACCCGCCAATCTGGCGGGTAGTGTAGATGTACCCTAAGAGTAACAAGAAGGGTTTCCTCAGGTATGTTAGCAACAAGAAGGTGGTCAAGGAAAGTGTGGACCCCTTACTGAATGAGGGAGGCAACCTAGTGACAGAGGATGTGGAAAAAGCTAATGTACTCAATGCTTTTTTTGCCTCCGTCTTCATGAACAAGATCAGCTCCCAGACTACTGCACTGGGCAGCACAGTATGGGGAGAAGGTGACCAGCCCTCTGTGGGGAAAGAAGTGGTTCAGGATTATTTAGAAAAGCTGGATGAGCACAAGTCATGGGGCCGGATGCACTGCATCTGAGGATGCTAAAGGAGTTGGCGGATGTGATTGCAGAGCCATTGGCCATTATCTTTGAAAACTCACGGTGATCAGGTGAGGTCCTGGATAACTGGAAAAAGGCTAATGTAGTGCCCTTCAAAAAAGGGAAGGAGGAGGATCCGGGGAACTACAGGCCAGTCAGCCTCACCTCAGTCCCTGGAAAAATCATGGAGCAGGTCCTCAAGGAATCAATTCTGAAGCACTTAGAGGAGAGGAAAGTGATCAGGAACAGTCATCATGGATTCACCAAGAGCAAGTCATGCCTGATTAACCTACTTGCCTTCCATGAAGAGATAACTGGCTTTGTGGATGAGGAGAAAGCAGTGGACATGTTATTCCTTGACTTTAGCAAAGCTTTTCATACGGTCTTCCACAGTATTCTTGCCAGCAAGTTAAAAGTAGTATGGGCTGGATGACTGGACTATAAGGTGGATAGAAAGCTGGCTAGATTGTCTGGATCAATGGTAGTGATCAATGGCTCCATGTCTAGTTGGCAGCCGGTATCAAGCAGAGTGCCCCATGGGTCGGTCCTGGGGCCGGTTTTGTTCAGTATCTTCATTAATGATCTGGAGGATGGCGTGGACTGCACTCTCAGCAAGTTTGCAGATGACACTAAACTGGGAGGAGTGGGAGATACGCTGGAGGGTAGGGATAGGATACAGAGGGACCTAGACAAATTAGAGGATTGGGCCAAAAGAAATCTGATGAGGTTCAGACAAGGACAAGTGCAGAGTCCTGCACTTAGGATGGAAGAATCCCATACACTGCTTTAGACTAGGGACTGAGTGGCTAGGCAGCAGTTCTGCAGAAAAGGACTTAAGGGTTACAGTGGATGAGAAGCTGGATATGAGTCAACAGTGTGCCCTTGTTGCCAAGAAGGCTAATGGCATTTTGGGTTGTATAAGTAGGGGCATTTCCAGCAGATCGAGGGATGTGATCATTCCCCTCTATTCAGCACTGGTGAGGCCTCATTTGGAGTACTGTGTCCAGTTTTGGGCCCCACTCTACAAGAAGGATGTGGAAAAATTGGAAAGAGTCCACCAGAGGGCAACAAAAATGATTTGGGGGCTGGAGCATGTGATTTCTGAGGAGAGGATGAGGGAACTGGACTTATTTAGTCTGCAGAAGAGAAGAATGCGGGGGGATTTGATAGCTGCTTTCAACTACCTGAAAGGGGGTTCCAAAGGAGATGGATCTAGACTGTTTTCAGTGGTACCAGATGACAGAACAAGGAGTAATGGTCTTAAGTTGCAGTGGGGGAGGTTTAGGTTGGATATTAGGAAAAACTTTTTCACTAGGAGGGTGGTGAAGCACTGGAATGGGTTACCTAGGGAGGTGGTGGAGTCTCTTTCCTTAGATTTTTTAAGGTCAGGCTTGACAAAGCCCTGGCTGGGATGATTTAGTTGGAAATTGGTCCTGCTTTGAGCGGGGGGTTGGAGTAGATGACCTCCTGAGGTCCCTTCCAACCCTGAGATTCTGTGATTCTATGGGTACATGTCACCTCAGGATGGGACGCAGAGAACATTTCTAGACACCATTAATGACTGCTTATTGGAGCAGATAGATCTGGAACATGTAAGGGGAGAGGCAATTCTTGATTTAGTCCTCAGTGGAGTACAGAATCTAGTCCAAGAGGCGAATTTAGCTGAACCACTCACTAACAGCAACAATAATATAATTAAATTTAATGTCTGTGTGGGAATACCAAAGAAGCCCACCATAGTAGCATTAAACTTCAGAAAGAGGAATTACCGGTACACAGAAATGAGGAAGCTAGTTAAATGGAAATTAAAAAGAACAGTCACAAGATTGTAATGCCTGCAAGCTGCATGGAAACGTCTTAGAAACACCATAAATAGAGGCTCAAATTAAATGTATACCCAAATAAAAAAAACATAGAGGACCAAAAAAGTGTCACCAGGCCTAAACAACAAAGTAAAAGATCAGTTAGAGGCAAAAAGGCATCCTTTAAAAATTTGAAGTTAGATCCTACCGAGGAAAATAGAAAGGAGAATAACTCTGGCAAGTCCAGTATAAAAGTATAATTAGGCAGGCCAAAAAAGAATTGTAAGAGCAACTAGCAAAAGACTCATTTTTTTGCTGTTAGTGTTTAAGTACATCAGAAGTAGGAAGCCTGCAAACAATCAGTGGGGCCACTGAATGATAGAGGTCCTAAAGGAGCACTCAAGGAAGCCAAAGAGAAGCAAAATGAATTCTTCACTTGATCTTCACTGCAGAGGATGTGAGGGAGATACTCCTATCTAAGCCATTCTTTTTTAGGTGACAAATATGAGGAACTGTCCCAGATTGAAGTGTCAGAAGAAGAGGTTTTGGAACAAATTGATGAATTAAACAGTAATAAGTCTCCATGACCAGGTAGTATTCACCCAAGAATTCTGAAGGAACTCGGATATGAAATTGGAGAACTATGAAGTGTGGTATGTAACCTATCACTTAAAACAGCATCTATACCAGATGACTGGAGGATAGCTAATGTGACACCAACTTTTAAAAAAAGGATCCAGAGGCAATTGCAGGCTGGTAAGCCCACTTTTAGTAGCACACAAACTGGTTGGAATTATAGTAAAGGATTGAATTATCAGACACATAGATAAACATGATTTGTTGGGGAAGAGTCAAAATGGTTTTTGTAAAGGGAAATCATGCCTCACCAATCTATTAGAATTCTTTGAGGGGGGTCAACAATTGTGGACAAGTGTGATTCATTGGATGTAGTGTACTTGGAGTTTCAGAAAGCCTTTGACAATGTCCCTCACCATAGGCTTTTTAAGAAAAGTAGGCAGTCATGGGATAAGATGGAAAGTCCTCTCATGGATCCGTAACTGGTTAAAAGACAAGAAATAAAGAGTAGGAAAAAATGGTCAGTTTTCAGAGAGGTAAATAGTGGTAGCTCTCAGGGATCTGTACTGGGAACAGTGCTGTTCAACATATACATAAATTATCTAGAAAAAGGGGTAAACAGTGAGATGGCAAAATTTTGCAGATGATACAAAACTATTCAAGATAGTTAAGTCTGAATCTGACCACAAAGAGTTACAAAGGGATCTCAGAAAATTGGGTGACTGGGCAAGAAAATGGCAGATGAAAGTCAATGCTGACAAATGCAAAGTAATGTTCATTTGAAAATATAATCCCAACTATGCATACAAAATGATGGGGTTTTAAATTAGCTGTTACCACTCAGGAGAGAGATCTTGGTGTCAAAGAATCATATCACCTCGAGAAGTCATCTAGTTCAGTACCCTGCATTCATGGCAGGACTAAGTGTTAGCTAGACCATCCCTGACAGGTGTTTGTCTACCCTGTTCTTAAAAATCTCCAGTGATGGAGATTCCACAACCTCCTCCTAGGCAATTTATTCCAGTGCTTAACCACCCTGCCAGTTAGGAAGTTTTTCCTAATGTCCAACCTAAACCCACCTATGCTGCAATTAAGCCCATTGCTTCTTGTCCTATCCTCAGCGTTGAGAAAAAAATTTTCTCCCTCCTTCTTACAACAACTTTTTATGTACTTGAAAACTGTTATCATGTCCCCCCTCTGAAATGTGGCACTAAGAACCGGACACAATACTCCAGCTGAGGCCTACTTAGCGTGGAGTAGAGTGGAAGAATTACTTCTTGCCTACAAAACTCCTGCTAATACATCCCAGAATGATGTTTGCTTTTTTTTGAAACAGTGTTACACTGTTGACTCTCATTTAGCTTGTGATCCACTGTGACCCCCAGTTCCTTTTCTGCAGTACTGCTTTCTAGGCAGTCGTTTATTTGTCAATACAGTAGTTCTCTGAAAACAGCTGCCTAGTGTGCAGTGGCAGTCAAAAAAGCTAACAAAGTTAGGAACTATTAGGAAAGGAATAGATAATAAGACAGAAAATATCATAAAGCTACTATATAAATCCATGGTATGTCCACACCTTGAATACTGAGTGTAATTCTGGTCATCCCATCTCAAAAAAGATATTAGAATTAGAAAAGGTACAGAGAAGGGCAACAAAAATGATTGAGTATAGAACAACTTCCATATGAGAAAAGAGACTGGGACTTTTCAGTTTGGAAAAGAGATATTTTATTTACACCTTCACGTAACACAAGAACCAGAGGTCACCCAATGAAATTAATAAGCAGCAGGTTTAAAACAAACATAAAATACTTAACATACCACAGTCAGTAAGCCTGTGGAACTTGTTGCCAGAGGATTTTGTGAATGCCAAAACTATAATAGAGTTTAAAAAGAATTAGATAAGTTGGTGTAAGATAGGTCCATCAATGGGTATTAACCAAGATGGTCAGAGATGCATCCCTATGATTTGAATGTTCCTAGACTCTGACTGCCAGAAGCTGGTAGTGGAAGAAAAGGGATGGATCACTCAATGATTGTCTGTTTTGTTCATTCCCTCTGAAGCAACTGGCATTGGCCATTTTTGGAAGATGGGATATTGGGCTAGATGGACCGTTGGTCTGATCCAGTATGGCTGTTCTTATCTTATGTTCATATGCCTGTTACTAAGCAATACAGAACTATTCCATGTGATAAACCAAAAGTGACTGAAGTTTCTTAATGCCATATGGACATTATGGGACAAATTAATTTCTGGTGTAACTCAGTAAAATCAATTGTTACACTGGGGATGAATTTGGCCCAATATCGTTAAATTAGAAATCTAATAGTTACACTTTTACATGTTTTAATACTTACACTTTTCTTTTGTCTACTGTAGAAGGCCTGGGGATATTTTCAAATACCATAAATCTCAGTATTGGGTTACTTGATATCTCTTATCCATGAAATGTTTTGCCACAGGCGAACTTTCATCTTCTTCCTGAGTATGTCTTTGTGATCTGACATTCTGACTTTGAGATCTAGGTATCTCACCAATATACATTAGGCCACAAGGGCACTTAATCATGTAAACAACAAATTCAGTGTCACATATAATCCTTTGTCGAATGGCAGATTTTTTCCAGTGTATGTTTTGATCATGATGAAGGGAATTGCCTTTTATTATAGTATTATACCCTGCACATTCAGAGCAGTGAAAGATTACCTATATGGGCTGTAATTAATTTTTTTCTCTTGATTTGTGTATGCACTAGTGTCAGATTAGATTATAATGCTTCTCTGATTTGGGTTTTTTGCACATTATAAAAGGAATAAGGTCAAATGCATCCAATAATGTTTCCTCTGTGGAAAGAATGTATCACTATTTCTTCATTATGTTGTTAATCCTTTGAGATAGTGGAATGTGGATGCAAATGAATGACACCAAAAATCTTTTAATCCTGACTCATAACTCCAGTGTTTAATAGCTCTTATCAGCTGATTGGTGGTTTACAGTGAGTATCAAAATGTCCTGACTTGTATTTTGTGGTGTGGAATGGAGGTCAGCTGATAATGAAGATTACATCTTGCCTAAACGGTTTCCTTCCTTTTAGTAGTAGTAATTCTTCTGAATGAAAATGATCTTGTCAAGAGGACAGGCAGTTTATTGCATATTGGTGTGTAATGGGATTTGGGAGAAGATGTGGCAGTTACTCTCACAATTTCAGCTCTACTAGCTAGGTCAGTATGGCATGGAGTTGGATGACATTTGACTAGAATAATTAAGGCTCAACATAGAGTGAACTGTAGAACCCAATAGTTACAATAGCATGGTTAGGTGGTCAGGTGCAGTTGCTATTGGATGAATTACACGGAGATAAATTTATCAAGATATGAATTTTGGATAATACACAGATTCTGATGGGGTCAGAACCTCACCTAGTGTAAATTATCATAGCTCCATTGATTTCAGTGGAGCTGTACTTGAGGGCCCTCAGGGTTTACCTGCACAACGTCTTCCCTTTAACTGTCACGTACCATGGACAGCCTATTGCCTCAATGAAGGGTCTTTTCCAATTTTAGGCCCCAAGGACTTGCAAAGTGCTGAGGACCCTCAATGCCCATTGGCTTCCATGGGAGTGCTCAGCACCTAAGTCTTGAGACCCAGTTCAGGAAAGCATTGAAGCACATGCCTAAATTTAGTTCCCTTGAAACTAAGCATGCGCTTCAGTGCTTTCCTGATTAGGAATGCTCTTAATTGAGACCTATGGGCCTGATCCATTGTAGGTAATGGAAGTCCCTCCACTGGACTTTGGATATAGGCCTAGGAGAAGAGGGCATGAAGAAGAAATACGTTTTCTGTAAAGACTTAAAATGCCACAAAATATTGTACTAAATAATAATAATGAAAAGGGATATTCAGTGCATTTCATCTTTATCTCTTCTTCAATCTTTATTTCCCAACTTCTGTACTAAAAGACTCTAGTTTAGCATTTCGTACCTATTTAATGCCTGGATAAGTACCATTTAATCATTTGTCCCTGGCCAAATGTGTTCCCGTTAGGCAGATTTTATTCCTATACTCTCCCAACTAAGTAGCAGACATTACCACGCACTATCATTAGGCTAAATAGATTTCCTGGGAGATGTCCCAATAAATGATTGGATTGATGTGTTCCAATTAAGTGCCACATATTGTATTTTACTAATGGTACAGAAACAACCAGGTCTATCCTTTGACAAAAATAGAGAGCTTTAAAATAGAGTTCTTAGGAATTTGGGGGTCCACTGATACTGAGCTATAGTACAGTATGTTAAATATGACCTGACATATTTTTCAGCAATTTGAGTGAGCTCAAGTAAGAGAGGTTCCCTATCTTATTGTATCAAGGCAAATGTGATTAATGATTTCTGTACCTTAATCTGAGCACACAGCAAAAGAAAATGGCACACGCTGAGCATTTTTTTTTAGGTTTGTGGTAATCTCACTGTGACAGATCAACCCTAATCTGCAATAATGCATGTCTGATATAAATTTGAATTGATGTTAAGAGAATTATAAGAATAGGTGATCTGTGTCACTTTACAGTAAGATGCAAAGCAGATGGAGTTGGATACCTACAACCAGGGCAATTAATATACAAAAGCAAAGTCCTTGGGCTAAAACCAAAGATCAGATGCTCTTGGGGTGACAGAGGAGATTTATTTGGGAAAAAAAGTATAAAAAAGGTGCAGGAAAATAAAACCAGGAACATACCTTTTTTACTCAAGAGCAGTGATTACAATAATGAATAACAAAGGAAAACAGACAATGGACTTGGCCAGAGTTACAGACTGTACAGAGATATGTTTTTTGTTGGTTTTTGTTATAATTAACCAGACACACAAGAGAAGCCAGAAGAGTATAATGGAACCGTGAGTCTCCTATAAAGGGAATCTAGAAACAATACACAGTGTCTGTAACATGCTGCCTGGCAAAGGGTCAGAGATAAAAAGGACCAACTGAGGAGAGAAGATGCTATCTTTCAGTGAAAAACAAAACCTTACACTTCGAGTACACAGATGGTACCTATCTATAAGCTTGATCCTGTGCCCATTGATTTCAGTAGTGTAGATTTGGACACTAAGCAGCATTTGCAGAGTTTAAGGCTAAATATATCACAAATATATTTTCTTTGCTTTTTTTTAAATAAGATTTTCTCTTCCTGTGTAATCAGTCTTGTTTTATTACAACCCACTTTGTTTATACTGCTTCAGCATTTCACACAGCTGGGCCTGGAGAGGAGAAACAACCTTCACTCTCCTAAGAAGGAGTACTCATAATGGAAGTGGGTCTGAAGCCTACCCTGCTGCAGATGAAGTCAGATTTACCCAATGAGTCCTGTGTTGCAGGCTGAGGTGGATATTATGTATTCCAGTCATCCTGACCCTGTGTAGAGAACCATGCACACTCCAGGTATTCACAAGCATATCTCCTCAACCACAGAATTCAGCCTCTGATTAGAAATGTAATAGAATTTTTGCTTAAATTAAATAGCAGACTTTATCATATGACTGAATTTGTGACTAGCATGATCATATAGGGCCCAGTCTGAAAATGTTACCTATGTGACTAGTCCTTATGATAGGCAGGAAGCACTTGCTCTGGTAAATTCTCACTAGGTCAAATCCTAAAGATCCTCATTCAGGTTTTACTCAGTCAAAACACCAAATGAAGCCAATGTGATTTTTTTGCCTGAATAAGGAGTTAAGATTTTGGCCTGTTTTGTGTTGGAATTAGTTTACTAGCCATGTTGATTTTAGTGCAGTTTGGATGTTTAATTGAAAGCTAAGAAACAAGTGGAGTCTGTGCTAGTGTTTTTATTATGAAAATCCTTTCATTTCCAAAAACAAATGATTACAAAAAGCTATATATTAACCCTTTGTTCTCACTCATCCCGATCGTTAGGCTGAATGAACAGAAAACATCAGAGTTAGAAAACCTCAGTTTCAGCACCAGGCACCTAAGCCAGCACTTCCTTTTTTTGTACCAATCATGTTTAATAAGTTCAAAAACATGTCAATGAAAGTGATTGTACCCTTGATGTAAATGTAAAGGTTAATGTAGAAACGGCTATGTAACACTGTTTAAGCTACTCCTTGTCAAATGACATTCTGCTAATGACTTTTCAACTACAAGTCAGACCATTTAAATCCAAGGTTCCTACTGCACTTATCCAGTATAAACAGGTAGCTAGATATAAATACTTAAAGGCTGGAGGTGAAATAAATAAGATTTTTTCTTTTCTCTGGGAGGAGGAAAAAAGAATCTGGAAATGACTATCAAAACAGTAACTACTAATAAACTGAAGGAAGAATAAAAGAAGGAATATTTTAATTTGTATAGGTCAGATGTTATTCAGCAGTAGAGATTAGCTTCTTGCAAAGTTTTTAATAATATATGTAGGAAGATTTTAAAACTTGCTTGCCAGAGACTTTTTTTTGCCCTTCCCTCCACCCCCAATATGTTAGATTTATAGTGAAGCACATCACACTTTTTAGACTAATTCAAAATGGATTTTTAGTCCAAACACCCAAACAAACCATATTTTTCAAATGTGTTAAAGAGGGGAATAAAAAAATTCATTCTTTTTTAAAGCCATAAATTTTCCAGGCAGTCATGATGAAGAGTTTTTTAAGAAAAAAGAAAGTTTACACTGAGAAATTTCAGGATGTGCTTTATATGAAGCTGCTTTGGAAATCCAGGATCAATCCTCATAATCTGATTTTAGAAATACATCAGTGTCATTCTGTATTTCTATCCCCCCCATACACATCTAAAAGAATGATTACTCTGCTTTTTAAAAAAAAAGTAATTATTTTTCCATTGAGGTTAAGGCTGCAGATCAAATAGGTATTTTCCAGTCAAGTACTGAAATACTTTTAAACTTATTACCTAACATCTTCACAAGTAGAAAATGATTATCATTAATATCATTCAACGATCTCTGTATTATTGAGGCTATCATATGTATTTCCTTATTAGCCCAGTGTCTAAACACTGTAAAATGCTACTAAATAGCATGCATTTTTTTTAAATAGACTGTTAAAATGTTTCAAATCAGGCAAATTGGAAATGTAAGATAGAAAATTGTAAAATGACCAGTGGTTAGGAAAAAAACTTAAAGATAAAGGTATAAAGACCTACTATATTAAACCCTTAGGCTATGCACCTTATTTATACAACAAAGAACATCTACAGAATAAGCAACCAGTACAACAAACAGAGGTATGACTAATAGATCGGTATGAATTGCTTGTTTTGTATTCCTCTCATATCTCACCTTTCCCCAAAGCAGAGAAAATGAAAGAAAACCCAGCCTCTCTGCCATTCATCCTTCTCAGGTCTGGTACACAAAAGTTACGATTGTTTAATTTTAGCCTCAAGCAGTATAGGGTATAGAGCTGTAGGGTGGTAGGTGCCCCTTCTAAACTAAATCACCCACTCATGATTCATTTACTTCCTTTGTCTGTTCAGGAAAAGACAACAGGGAAGGTCTCCAGAGGTAAGTCTCCCATTTGTAAAATGGTAACAACAATGTTTAAGAGGAAGATTTTAAAAGTGTTTGGAGCCTTACTTAACAGAGGTATTGTAAATCTCAATCTATTAGTGTTCATCAAATGCTTTGAGATCCTCAAATGGAAGATGTTATAACAGTGCAGTGTATTATCACTATATTCCGTGATTAAAATGCCCACTCATGTAGGTCTCCATAAGCTAAGTATAGGTGAAGAGTCTGCAATCCAGTAAGTATAGTGTTCTGTCACTAAAATGCTTGAATAGGTTTTAATAAATGTTGCATCTGGTCCTGTTGTCCTAATGCACATATAATACTCATTGTTTTTTGTGGGAATATATGTGCATGCATAAAATCCATAGGATTAAACCTTTCACCAGTGTTATATTGAAGTCCAATGGAAAACTAGGCATTTACACTTTCTGATCTAAAGGTATATTGCTCTATTCAATTAGATGTTTCCTACATAGTTGTTTCACAGTTTTAAAATGGATAATAAGCAAATCCT
The DNA here is from genome assembly GCF_020497125.1 of Mauremys mutica. Lineage (NCBI taxonomy): Eukaryota > Metazoa > Chordata > Testudines > Geoemydidae > Mauremys > Mauremys mutica. Next base: position 41,671,059 of record NC_059079.1, on the reverse strand, counting down.
CAAGTGTGAAATTCACCCCTGTGCAGAGAATTAGTGCAAGTCCTGTGCCCCACTCAAGTTCCTCTTAAATTCTATTCTGAGGGCTTGAGTGATGCATAGGTCTTGTGCTGGACTTCTGTACAATGGAGAATTCATCCTAGCAGACTATAGGTATAAACCTAGCCCTTGACCTTGCAAATACTTATGCATGTGCTTTGACTTTACTTGTAAAAGTGTGAGTAGCCCAATTGATTTATTATATGTAGCCATATATAGCACTATCATTTTTGTACAAGAAATGAGAGCCAATATTTTGCTAATGATTTCACCTTTCTCTGTATTAGTAAAGCACTGCAATTCACTTTTCAGCTTTGATTATCGTGTTTGATAGGCCTGTGTGTAGTGTCAGTTGTTACTCAACTTCTTCATGTCAAATTGTTTCTGTCCTGCTGCTGTAATTAATGGTAGTCCTTGGGCCTGTGACAATGTGGTTCCATTGTGTTACATATCCATAACTTGGAAATGACAGAAACATATACCATGTCTGATGAACCTGAAAGTGAGAGTAGGTAGGAACAAATTTGCTAAAAGGTTTATTCCAGTTGACAATCTGCCCTTTGTGACATTAATAATGCTTCAAGTATGTTGATTATAAATCAAGATATAGCCAGAAGACATCATGGGGAAACAGTAGAATCCTGTTTTAGTATCCCTACAGCTGATGAACAAGGTAGTTTTTAGTTTAGAGGATAGAACCATTCCCTTTTGACAGGAAACTTCTAGAAGTAATAGCAGTCAGCATCTGGCTGTATATAGTGATTCAAGCCAAGAGTTTCCAGGACAAATCTGTGAACTGAATATAAAGTCTGATCCAAAATCTAAGGATGTCTGTTGGAGTCTTTTCATTGACTTCAGTGGACTTTGGATCAGGCCCTTAGAGTGGCTTACTTCACAGGGTATGGTTATGCCTTGGGAAGCACAAGTTACTGGGACTTCTTGGGGCAAATGTATTGGTTTGACTCAGGCAAAACACCTATTAAGATCTAGTAAATGGGTGTCTTTTAAGGAGTAAGGATTTAAGTGACTCATAGCTTTTGCTGGTCTTCTCTACAAGGGTGAATGTCAGTCCTTTTGAGCACTGTGCAGCTCCTCTTGCCCGGTTGGCAAGGAAAGGCAATCCCATGAGATGCAGAGCTTGAAATGGATGCCTAACCTAGTCCCAAAATGATGATTGCTTGCTTTACTTTTGCTTGAGTTTCTGCCTTAGAATGTAATGGCCCTTAGTCTAAAAGTGAAATTTTCCCCACCCACAAAATGTTCTTTTCCGGAAATGTGGTGATGGCTTGTATTCCTTTCAGATATCAGTGCCAATAGCTTTGCCTGCTTTTCTAGTGTTTGACATATGGAGCTGTGAGCACATGTGAACACTATTCTGAAAAGAGAAACTCTGCCCCCTGCACCCCAAGAAAAAAATTCTCCTTGAAATACAGAACATGCAACAATAGATGGAAAAAAATGAAAGGAGTCAAAAGACAAGACAGCTGTTACATTTTTCTAGCAGGCAGTTGAATGCAACCGACGTACGTGGTAAATCTATATTGTTTCATTTCTTTGCACAGATAAACATGTAGTTCAATAGAGTATTTTACCAGAAATCTTGAGAGTCCTAAGATCTGCTGAATTAAGGAAATTTTGGGCCAGGGTATTGTTATGTCCTAGGGGCAGCCGGTGTAGGAAGCAGTCACTTGAGGCCAGAGAAGTATGTCATGTCCTAGGGGCAGCCGGTGTAGGAAGCAATCACTTGAGGCCAGAGAGCAGACAGCTAACCAAAACCTCCATTTTATTTACAGAAACAGAGAGCTCACTCAGCCGGTTGAAACCGGCTGAGCTATCCCTTAATAGTCTAACTCAGTTGCCATAGTAACAAAACCCATGACAACCAAATACACAACAGGTATCAAGGAGGAAACACTTATAATTCCCTTCAGCTTTCCATTCATGCCCACTTTGTGTTAACTCCTGTATCAGTAACTCCCACAAATCTTTCAAGTTCTGAATTAAATGACCTATTGCAGAACAAGTTCTGTACCGAAATCTTGAGGACAGGCAAAAAGTCTATTCACAGCCCATGTTAAGCCTTTTAAAGCAACTTTATCTAAAGCAATTAAACTTGCTACTCATTCTAAGGTGGTTAATTTTCTTTCAGTGCAATTCCCTTTAAAATAAATGTGAGTTATGCATATCTATCAATGGGACGTGAGACCCCAAAATGTTAAGCAACATGTGAATTAGGGAGACAACATGCTTAGAAAGAATGCCTGGTCCAGACTTTGAACTTCACAGAATCTTGTCACCTCCATCAGGATGTAGTTTGCAGAAAGGAAGAGGTCTAGCTAAGGCAGTTGAGAAACTATTTGTTCCCTCTTTATTGAAAACTGTAATACAGTTCTTGAGAGTAACACACAGGATGGCTAATACAGCCGCTTTTGTTACTGGTTATAAGGACTGGTCAGACAGGAAATCATAAGTCTGACAATGTAATATAATAGAGGTGGGGGGAAATGGATACTCTTTATGTAAAAATACAGAATGAGCCTTTAGGAGATGCAGATGATGCATTTTACCGTTTCTACTATCAAGAAACTAAAAACGAATTTCCAACTATTCTCCTCTAACTCTTTTGATTAGACTTCCAATAACAAAAATTACATGCCCACTGCCAGGAATCAGGACCTGCAGCAGAGCCAGTCTCTGGGCAACCTAACAAATGCAGCTGGTCTATAGTAAGCTGCCTGATTGGCTACACCAGCTGATTGGTGGGCAGGGCTGGATGAAACTTTTGTAGGCCCTGGTGCCTGGACACAGCCATGCCCCTGCTCAGCCTCTTCCCTCACTTGGCCCCACTCACATGGGGGAGGGGGGCGGAGAGGAATGAGCAGGGGTGGGGGAGAGAAGGGGGCAGAGAGGAGCAAACAGGGGGCAGGGTCTCCGGGGGAAGAGGCTGAGCAGGGGCTGGAGGGCAGGTCTAGCGGGGCCATGGTCCTGGTGCCATTGTAAACCCAGTACTGTCGGTCGGAAGAATCAACAGACCAGCTCTTAAACTCAGCAACAGGAGCTGTTCAGTGTCTGTTCAAAGCATTTGTCCTCAGTTGTAATAGCTCCTGAAGCTGTATGTTCCAGCTCCACTCAATGGCAGTTCCCTAGCCTTACTCAATATAATCCATCCTGATCCTCTGCTCTGGTTTCTGACTTTGGACACTGCCTTAACTACTGCACCTGAGTGCCCATGTCCTCGTCGCTGACACCCGCTTTACGTATAACACCCTTCCTCAGGTCATATGCAAGTCCACTGTTTCCCCCATGTTTAAATCCTTCTTGAAGATCCACTCTGAAATGCTGCCTCTGGGGACACCTACCTGACTGATAGAGACAGGTATATTGCTAAATGTTACTTAATTTGCCAAGATGTGACCAAGCACATCCTTCAACACTTTATTTTTTCCTGTGGTGTACACATTCCCTTAAACTTTTGTTTGCCAGTATGTCTGTCCTTAGGTTCCTGGGGCAGGGACCAAATCTACATGTCTGTCGGGAAGCACTTAGTACATTATAAACTGGGACAGCATATGCTGTCCCTTGAAGGGAAGTTAAAGGTGGGGCACAACTCTAACCCCACTTCAGCACTGAATAAAGAGAATTTGGGGGCTTGGACTTCCTGAAGGGACATGATGAGTGGCAGCCTAATACAGACATTATTATAAAAAAACAAATACCATCATCGCATTGGCTAACAAGAATCACGCTTTGAATCACTTAACAGTTTCTGTTAAAATCTTAATTTTAAAAAATATTCTGTCAAACCAGACCCTTCTGTGGTCCCTTAACATTTGTTTCTTCCTGTTGCCCACAAACAAATGAATCTGGGCTTACTGCTTGGATATTGTTGTGATTAGGTTCCTCTCTTCTATACAAACTACCCTTGGCTATACCGCTATCTAGTAGTATTAAATGCTTTATTTCTTTACATCTGAATGATCCCTGTAACATTCTCAGATGCTGGACTCTCTCTGCCTATCTATCAGCTCCACTTGCCCAGAGGTGCCTGCCTTGCCAGGGGCTGGAAGGCCCCAAGAGTTCTCGTTTGTCTTGTAATCTCCTTTTATTACTAGCTAAAGCTGCGTGCATCAGGCCCATTGACATTTTCACCTGCTAGTCTTGTTCACAAAAACAGATAAACAAGACCTCTTAGATAAAAAAAAGATGGTGGCCCTAGTTCCCACAGTTTTATGGCTATAAAGAAAGATCCTATTTCTTGTCAAATGCCGTGATAATTTTTTTTCTGCATCTGCTCTCACAATATCTTTTGAGAGTTACGTATTTCTTTCATCCCTCGAGGATGAACCTAAGATTCTGAGAAGCAACTTTTTTTCTCAAAAGAAATGATCTTGTTCATTTCAGGAGGACTTCCCCTGCCCCCCCCCCATATTCAAATTAAAGAACATTCATTATTTCTGATACCTTAAGAATTATGTTATTTTCTCCTTCTTGATATAAAGAGCCTTGTGTGTTCTGTACTAAAATGCTCTCTTTCGGTTAGGGATGGTGTAGAGTTTCTTATGTTCAATATTAGTTCTTAACTGCTCAGCACATGGTCCTAACAAATACTATATTAGCTTCCTTTTTTACAAAGGCAACCTATTTTTGTAGCAATGTCATGATCAAAATTCTTGTAATTTACTTTTAGTACAGTACCTCATTAAGAGAAATGGAAAGCTGATTTTACAGTCTGAATTGGTACTTACATAATATACATTTCATTGACAGAACACAAATAAAACATACTTCATTGATACAACACCCCAGTATAATTTTTAATAAGCAAGAGTTCATTGTATTATTCCAAGCAATTTGGTCTGTGATCAAAGTATTGACAAAGACTTTTTAAAAACCCTGTCTGTTGGACATATTCTCCTACATTTCTCTAAAGCACTTACAAAATTTAGGACTAATTACCTCTGTCTCCTTCAGAAACCTTTAACAGAGTGATTGGACCCTTTAAGAACCTGGGGAGATATGGGGGACAGGGAGTGACCAACCCTGTCCCAGAGAGAAATCCAGCAGGCAGGTGCCCACACTCTGAGCTGGAAAATATAAATGAGAACTCAGCTCCAGGCCACTTTGGAACCAGGTGTTAAAATTGACCCATAATATACCTTAGTCCTGCCAACTGGGAGTGGAAAACATAGAGTAGAGGATTACTTGCCCAGTTCTTTTGGCCAAGCACTTTCTGAGATATCAAGGATTAGTGCGCATCCTGCCTGGAATTCTAATTAGTGGGTCCTAGATCAGCCCATAAGGACCTCTTAACTCCTCTCCCATTAGTGGACACCCCTTCTGAGGGGATTGGGATAGACCTTTTTGGACCCCTAGAACCGAGGTCAAGTGGATGTCTATTAATTTTAGTAATTGGAGGCAGTGGCCTTGCACCCTGCAGCCACATAGACTATAGCATGTGAATTACTGAAAGTATTCTTCCAGGCAGGGATCCTGAGAGTCATCCTGACAGATCAGGGCACAGCCTTTGTGTTGCTGCTAATGCATGAGGTGTGGTCCCTTCCGAGGGTCCACTTGACAAGAACCTCTCTCTACCATCTGCAAACAGATGGGTTGGTAGATGGGTTTACCATATGTTAAAAGGAATGTTACAAAAATTTGTAGCTGCTGAGTTTTGGAATTGAAACAAGATGTTACCCTATTTGTTTGTGATCAGGGAAGTTCCACGATCTTCTATGGGCTTCTTGCCTTTTGCATTGCTATATGGGAGGCAGCTGTGGACTATACTAGCCCTCCTGCATGAGTTATGGCAGGAACAAGGCACCATAACCCCTAACATAGTACAATATGTCTTTAAGTTAAGGAAACACCTAGATCTGGAGGGGACTTTGCCAAGGAGAACTTGCAGGCAGCACAGAGGTCCCAAGAACAATACAATAATAGAAAGGCTTGCCTGCAAGTTTAACAGCCAGGTGCCTGAGTGCTTTTGCTGCATCTTTCCTTTGAAAAAAAGCTGCTGGCAAAATGGCAGGGCCCATCTGAGGTCCTGAGATGCAGTAGAAGATGGACTGAGATACATTTGGTGGGGAAGTGACAGAGATCCTAAATATACCATGTTAATGTTTTAAAGCTGTGGAAAGCCCTAGAGGCTTATTTTATCCACTCTCTGACACAAGAACTGGATGTAGGGTCCAAACTGGTGGTCCCAGAGCCACACACACAGAGGAAAAGCTTTCTTTCGCATTACTGGAGGAAGTCAGCGAGCTTGCTGGGGACTTTGCTGATGATTATTCACCCAGACTCAGGAGAACCCATTTGAAGGGCCACTACCAGATTCCAGAACAGCTAAGGAGAACTCTAAGAAGGGAACTGCCTAGTATGCTCCAATTGGGGCTAACTGAGGAATGCCATAGTGAATGGTGTAGTCCACTCATGCTGGTCCCAAAACTGCACCACAGTATTTACTTTTGTATTGACTGCTCCAACATAAATGGAGTATTTAAATTTGATGCACATCCTATGCCTCTGCTGCATGACATGTTGGATGGACTAGGGAAGGCCCCCATATAACAATATTAGATCTTACAAAGGGATATTGGCAAATTCTCTTAACCCCAGAATCCAGGAGCCTGACTGCATTTGCCACACTTTATAGCCTCTACCAGTTTCAAACCCTTCCATCAGTCTTCATGGGGCCACAGTGATATTTCAAAGGCTAATGAATAAGATAGTCTTATCCCACCAGGCTTGCACTGGGGCTTACCTAGATGATGTAGTAGTTCATACAAATACCTGGGACAGAGCATGTCCAGTGAGTTAGAGCGGTGCTCTACTCCCTCAGGGCAGTGGACCCCCTGCCAACTCTGCTAAATGTCAGATTGGTTGTGCAAAAACAGAATACCTGGGATATACCCTGGGGAATGGGAGAATCCAACTGCTAACAGACAACATAAAGGCCTTTGTAGAATCTCTAGTCGCACCACTTAGCGACAACTGAAATCTTTTGGGGGGCTGGCTGGATACTATTGGTGGTTTATATCCCAGTTCTCAACAATTGCAGTCTCTTTAATGGACCTTCTGTGTAACAAGGCACCTGGTAAGGTACAATGGACTCCCGCATGTGCAGATGCATTTGGAGAAATGAAGTGAAGTGTTTGCAGCACATCAGTTTTATGTAGCCCAGACTGTACTAGTGACTCCATCCTACCAACATGCCTCTGAATGTAGGATGGGAGCTGTCCTGTCTCAGGTGTTTGAGAATAGGGAGCATCTTATATTATATTTGAGCAGAAAACTCCATGAACAAAACTATGCAGTGATTGAAAAGGAGTGCCTGGCAATAAAATGGGCCATTTTACTCAGAGTACCCTTCAGCTTCATTACCAACCATCCTACATGCTAGGGGGGAAACGAATCCCAGGTAGTCATGATGGTACCTAGCCCTGCAGCCATGTGCATTTATAGTTGGTCACCAGTCTGGAGCCATTCATGTGAATGAAGACTTTTTTTCATGGGACAATGGCATTTGGTGGATAGAGTATATCCCTGATGCCACTCTTGGGGGAAGGGGCATGTAACAGGATGGTCTGCCCCTTTAATAGCCCTGGGAGTAGGGACAGGGAGCAGCTGAACCAGCCCCAGAGAAAAGCCCAGCAGACAGGTGCTGGGAATCAGCTGACACCTTTATCAATACTTCATATTGCCCCATGCTCCCAGCTGGACAATATAAAGAAGAACTCAGCTTCATGGGTGGAGGTGGGGGAAAGACCAGAAGAGAGGATACTCTCTGGTAACCCAAGTAGGAGGTGGCAGGCAGGCCAGCCGGCCAGCCAGCCAGCCAACCCACCCCCATGATCCAAAAGGGACCTATCCAGTAGCTAATGGAGGCCAGAGGACCCCAGTGTGAACCGCCTAAGAAGACTATTGTTTGTGTTACTTATTGCACATTTTTCTCTTTGTTTGTCAAGACAATAAACAGAGACCTGAAGAAACGGACGCTGGGTGGGGCTGACTGTCTATCCCCAGCTGGTCACTACAGCCACCAGCATACAAAACCATTTCTTGGGAAACCGGAAAAAGAACAATTTAAATTTTACCACATGACAATGATTTCTCTAAAGCCGCAGGCAACATGTCTTCAGCAGTTACCAAGGAGAATGACCCCAGGACAGCAATGCAGAAATCTTACTGAGGGTATGGCTACACTTGCAGCTGTATAGCGCTGGGAGTTAAACCTGTCTTCGTACAGCTGAGTAGGGAAAGCGCTGCAGTCTGTCCAAACTGACAGCTGCCAGCGCACTGTCGTGGCCACATTTGCAGCATCTGCAGCAGCATTGGGAGTGGTGCATTATGGGCAGCTATCCCAGCGTTCAAGTGGCTGCAATGTGCTTTTCAAAAGGGGGGTGGGGTGGAATATGACAGGGAGCGTGGGGGAGAGAGAGAGAGTGGATTTTTGGAGCTGACACTGTCAGCAGCTGCAAGTTCCGACCCCCTCCCCCACCCCCTCTCTCGCTCACTGAAAGCAAACAGCAACTGTTTTTTTACCCTCACAGACCAGATAAGCAGCTGCTGCTGAAACGGACCCCCACTCCCGCCTGCCACACTGCTTCTCTCCTCAAGCTCCCTCCCTCTCTCCCTCTCTCTTCAAGCAAACACTAGCTGTGGGCGTTCCAAAGGGAGCCCCCCAGCCCCTGCTCGTTCACAGCAAATAGTAGCTGTGTTTGTTTTTTTGATAGGCAGCTCTGGGAGCCCGGAGTTCACAACAAAACAAAGAGAGGCATCACAGCAAAACAAAGAGTGGAACCTTCACTTAAAAAGATTATGGGAAGCTTCTGAAGGTCAGTCACAATGTACTAAGATTATTCCCTGTTTACACTGGCGCCCCAGCGCAGCAGCAGCAGCGCTATACTCTTTATTCCTCTTGGGGAGGTGGAGTACAAGCAGCGCTGTAGCCACAGAGATACAGCGCTGTATGTGCCTTGCCAGTGTGGACGGGGAGTGAGTTACAGCACTGTTGGTGGCTTTATTGCGCTGTAACTCTCAAGTGTAGCCAAGGCCTGAGTGTGTGAGAGTCAATGCACTGAACAGGTGACTTAGCATGTCAAATCACAGTTCTGATGAGATCTACTAATTAGAAAAGGTTGTTGGCTTTAAAAGGGGATGTATGTGCATACATACGTGACATGCATGTATATATTTTTGACACATACATAGAATAAAATCAGAGGTTTTGCAAAACATGCAAACTATTTAAAAAAATAGTACAAGGTTATGTACTATTACATTTCTGTAACTGAAGCCTTTTAAAAGAAAACATTCTAACTACCATGAAATCTTTACCCCTATCACTACTAGAGCAGCTAAACCCTCAAAAAGTGAGGTGGATGCAACTTGACGATCTGTATAAGTTACATATTATTATGACAATTTTTTACTCCTCATCTCTGCTTCTCTTTCACACTCCGTTGTTCACTCTTCGCATTCTCTGCTCCATGTTAATTTTTTCTCACACTCTTTCTCTCTCTGCCCATTGCTGGTCCCTTCATTCAGAGTCTCTCCTAAGCACTATAAGAAACATTCAGTATTGCTTTAGCTTTTTGAGCCCATGATGTTCAAGCAGATTTAAAATCAGGCATCATGATTACACTATTACTAACAATGCCCACAGATGGAACAGAACTAAACACTTGAGGGCTGGTTTTCAAAAACATGGAATACACATTTGTAGATCTCGATCCTGAAAACATCACACCTGTACTTAACCTGTGTGTGTAACTAGTCTCATTAAACTCACCTGCTGAAGAGCAGCTAATTAGTGTTAAATCATATGCACTGTGGCAAGATATTGATCTTTACCAAGCTACTTATGATAAATAAAGTTTTTCAAAGGGGTCTTATCTTGAATTGCAACCTTATGAATTCAGTTTTGCTTGTCCAGATTTTTTGGATTTGTGTAAATTGCATATGCTTATAGAAAGTGGCTAGTTAGACGTTTGAACAAAAATTCTCTGTGCCCAGAACGTCTGGAAATTAGGCCTTTAGCTACCTAAAGGAGGCTGATCTTGCAACATGAATGATTCCAAATCAACAGTCCATCCTTATTCAGCAAAGCACTGAAACGCACACTTCAATCTCTTTGCACATTGACTTCAATGGAATTAAGCATGTGCTTTGCTAAAGCAGGATGGACTTAAACATGTGCTTGAAGGCTTTGCTGAATTGTGGCCTATGGGGTTGATCCTGCTCCACTGAAGTCAATGGAAGCAATGCCTTCGGATCAGGCAGTATGTGTACTAAGCATAGAAAGATTAAGCCTCTGATATGTGTGTGCAAATCCAGTTTACATGCACCAGTCAAAGTTTTAGGTGGCACCTTCAATTTTAGAGGCTATTTTTGAAAATCTGTCCTTTAGACTATCATTTTACTGTATCCAAACAGACACTTTGCTACATGCGTTTTATAATCCAGGATATACATGTGCCTGAATTACAGTTATAATAATGCCTGTCCTTTTCACCTATATACCACCAAATATATGAGGATCTCAAAACACTTTCTAACAATTAATTAAACTGTATATTATTCCTAAGAGGAAGCTAACTAAAGAGTACCAAAGATGGAAAAACTCCATATGTTCCTCTGCTCTAGTTGATTTGTTCCCATTAAGATTATTTCCACAGTAATATCTTTAGAAAAAAGAAGTCTAGATAATCACTTAGGCCATCATGCAAAACAACTAATCAAATCCTACCTGCTCACACAAGATTCAAATCTCTGTTGAAGACATAGTTAATTTTTAATGATTTGTCTCAAGAACTAGCTTAACTTTTTAAAACTAAAGGTGATATTAGCCCATGAACGAATGACATCAGTTGAAAAGTACTTTTTTCTTCAAGGTGATTGATGTAATTTTCTATTAAAGTGACCTTTGCTAGAAATGTTTTGACTGTAATGATTTCCTGTCCTTTTTGCTCAGCAGTCAGAACAGCAGAACTGACATAAGCCTGTTTCAGCCACTTGATATTAAAGTGTAAAGGGAAGTGAGCTATAAAGTATGTATGTCTGTATGACAGTGGTGGCAGTGCATACAGGAAAGTGGCAATGTTAGTTAGCTGTAGAAATGTAAAGCCTCATCCTGTGAGGCACTGAGTACCCTTGACTTCCATTTTAGTGAATGGGAGTTGAGGAGGCTCAGGACTTTGGACTATTGGGACTCAGTAGAAAATACAGTGGAACTGTTATTTTAAACTGATACCACTGGACTTCTGAGCAGGAACTGTTGATCTTGGGTGGATTTTACTTCTAATATGTAAACAGAGCAACTCACACTTCTATGTTCTGAATGATCTCAGTAACCAAGCTGTGCTGAGCATTTAGCTTACAGCAAATTTTTAATTTACCTTTATAAAAATACATTTTTCTCTCCCTGAAATCTACTGGTCTTTCCTTACTTGCACAGTATCATACTGTTCTATCATAAACACAAGAAATATCAAGGGCTGGAATAAGCTTCTGGAATCTATATCATAGAATGTTACATTATGGTACATTTTCATCAAAATAAGAAGTATCAGTGAATTTCACTGAGAAGGAAATGAATTCTTGAAAGAAAAGTCAAAACTTTGTTCTCTACAGAATGTTCACAGCATCTTGTGAGTTAAAGGTTTTGCTAGAAGATCTAACTTCATTTTCATTTTAGAGAAGAAGCTCACCTTTCAAAATGAGAGACCATATTTATTACCATCTGGTTTTTAACAGAAGATATCTTTTGTTAATGAAGTGCATTTGTTATCATATAAGATCTCTGATTTTTTTTCAGGAAATAAACCAAAAGTACAAAACAGGAGAAAAATAATAGGATCTGGTCAAAAATAAGGTTGTAATTATAAGACATTCTACTACCAGGATTTATCCCATATACCATATGGCTTATCTAATTAGGAAGAACACTTTTATTTTTCATCTTTTAATCTTTTAAGCTGAATATAATACCTTAAGTTCTATTGCACATATTACCGTACTTCCAAACTGTGCCTGATTTTGCATCACAATCCTCCGTCTTCCTCAATATGCTCCTTACCCGCTTGTTAAGGGCTGGGGTTAAAATAAATTATAAAATGTCTGCCTGATGATCTTACAGCTGATCTTTCTTTTAAAACGCTTCCTTTATTCCAACCCTTTTAGCTGTATAACCTCAAGGTTATATTTCTATTTTTCAAAAACTCCTCCTGGCTATGACCTTTGCCCCTAATTTATAGTTGTTGTCTCCAACTTCTTACGCCTGTGAGGTGATGTGACTATTGCGTTATTATTGTTGTATCAGGTATCTTGAGCACAACTGGCATAATGTTAAGAATAATTGTTATTATATGCAATATTATATGCAACTTTTTATTTTTTTCTCAATACATTTTGCTACTTTAGGAAGACCTTTAGCTAGATGGTCTCTATAGCTGGCCAAATCCTGTTTGCTTTCCATATGCTAGTAATCACACTGATGTCAATAGGACTATTTAGCATGAGGATGTTGTGAGGATTTGCCCCAGAATTTTAGTTTTTTTCTTTTTCGCTACATTTAGTGCTAGTAGGCCCCAAAGCTGCAAACTGCTAATCATGTGAAAGAATCCAATGGAAATCGATGGGAACACTTGATGGCCCTAGGCTAGGGCTAAGACCCTACCCCCCACCTATCTACCTACCAGTTCACCAACTTCCCCCTGTGCACATGCCCAGCTCTGCAGGCAAAGCCTGCTGTGGTGGGCTTCTCAAGTCTCCGCCTAATGGAGTGAGTCAGTGGGCCAGAGCAGGGAGCTGGGCCCAGGCCAACACAGTGGGACAAAATGGAACTGCTTCTGCTGGGGCTAGCTCTCCAGCCCCTGATTATCTGTGATCTTCAGTAACTGAAGATTTTTTCTATTGTGAAATTCACTGTCAGGCAAAGCATCCCCACCCATACTACTTTTTTATGCATGAATTCATAACAATGTCAGACACCCTTGGAATCAACTTATTTTTTAATAACAAAAAGTCCAGCCTGTCCTCTTTGAACTACCTCTGTATAGTAGCTTATCAATAAATCATTCAAATGATCTTAGACATCCACTGCAAGGCTGAGAAGCTACATTTTGTCCTCACAATTCTGTTTTTAAAGTTACTTATTCATGGATATGTTAATATTTATACTGATGACATATTCAGAGTTCCTTTGGCCCCAACCCCTTAAAGTAGAATTCAACTTCAATTTAAATGGAGCTCTAATTGTTACCTTGTAAATTATCTTATAGAATGATTTCTGTTTATAAACTGGTACTTATATAGAAAGCCAGAATCAAAGAATTATCCATGTATTTGTACACCTATTGATATTGTGGATGTCTGCATATGAAAGTAAAAATTTAAAACAGACCTTCCAAAAAATGCTGGTCTATAAGAATGGGGTGGTGGTGGTGGTGGTGGGGAATCAGACCAGGATACTCCCTACTTTAATTTCATTCACCATCAAGTAATCAATACTTAATTCAAAGGCCTTATAGAACAGACACATCTTGCTCCACCATATTCTGGCTTTGGTGAAGTACAAGTGGGAACAAGTTTGACAAGGTGCCCTCAGCTGCCAAACATTCTCTGCAGTTCAGTTGCGGAGACAGTGTTTCACCCAGATTGAGAGGTGGTCTTGGGGACATCATAGCCAAATATTACTTTAGTGGGAGATAAGATATGTCTATTATTAGGCAATATCACTATAGAGAAGGTAGAAGAGGTATTGGGCCAAATTCCCAGTCAGTGTAAATTTACACCACTGAGGCTATGCTGACTTACACCAGCTGAAGATCTTTCCAACTGATGTCTGGTAGTTAAAATGGGGATGCTGAGGATGAGAATTTGGGGGTTCAAACCCTGGCTGTGCCTGACTCACTCTGTGGCCTCTCCAGCTCTCAATCAGGAAAAAAAGCATCTTGTTACAACCATCTCACACAGGGGTTTTGGGAGGCTTAATTGATTGAATGCTTGTAAAGCACATGGAGAGCCATAGATAAATGGAGGTACAACACCCTCTGAACACTTCAAAAGCAGCATTTAACAGGAGGTGTTCCTGAAGTGTAATTCATTGTCACCAATATCTTAAAACTCCCTGCTCAGGGCTGTCTTCTAAAGCTGAATTTGTGAGTAAGCATAAAACCAATTTGCCATGCTGTTGTCTGTAAGGTACTTTCCTCCCTACATGGTGAAAGGGGGAGGAAAATAAAGGACATGGTTCTAGTTTGAAAATATATTAAATTTACAGTATCAATTTGTATAAAAGGGGATTATGTTGCTTAAATAAGGTAACATGCTATTAGCATCAAACTCAGGAATCCTTTCATCATATAATTTTACCATATTAAATATACTATTTTATTTATGTATATGTTCTGCTTTCTATATATACATAAATATTGCAGCAAAATACCTGCAAATAATGCAGTGGCTGAAATTGATGAGATTATTTGCCGTCACAGCCTCTGCTGTGTGAACTCCCTCAAAAGGAGCCTTTGTTTCCATAGGCAACAGAGCTGCTGTGGCACTATGGATCAAACGCATCCGGATTTACTTTCATGCCCCTGAGGTAAACAGTTGCCTGCTGCACTACATAAATACTAAAAGAAAAACTCTCTTGGTAAAAGACCTGACCAGCATGAACTGAGGGTAACTACAGGCTGCTCAGAAAAGCCTAACTCAAGCAGCTCAGTGATAAAGGTTCCCTAGGAGAGTGCTACATTCACTGCCATTTTTGCCATTTCTGTCATTTAGTGCTGTAACTTTTTGTCTGATATTCACTGCTTTTATATCAGCTTAGAGACACAATAGAAAATCATTAAAGTGATCATTTCCTCCCTCCCCACACCTTTAAAGAATGTCAACATCCTTTTTCAGAAAAAAAAATCTCTTGTCTTGTTATATCAAGGTTTAATAAGAGAATTGTAAAATGTTTCAGAATCGATTTGATCCTAGACCTCTGGGTAAATGCTTTAGTTTGTTCCTAATTGTAAGCCAGTGTTTTACCATTGTTAATAGAAATTGTTTGGCATTACATTAGCTGTTTCATTTATGTGGAACCAGATTTTCAAAAGTAATCAGCACCTACATGTGAAGCTGAAAGATCTCAGCACCTAAACAGGGGTCTAAAATCTCACTACTTATTTTAGAGTGGTAGCCGTGTTAGTCTGTATCATACCTACCTACATGCCTCCAGCTTTCATCCAGACCACATCACACGATTAATTGTCTAAAGCCAAGCTCTAAGATACAACCACATTTGTGACAAACACCTACAAGATTTCTATCAAGTGTTCTTAAAACTTCAATACCCACCTGCTGAAGTGAAGAAACAGATTGACAGAGCCAGAAGAGTACCCAGAAGTCAACTACTACAGGACAGGCCCAACAAAGAAAGTAATAGAACGCCACTAGCTGTCACCTTCAGCCCCCAACTAAAACCTCTCCAGCACATCATCAAGGATCTACAACCTATCCTGAAAGATGATCCCTCACTCTCACAGATCTTGGGAGACAAGCCAGTCCTTGCTTACAGACAACCCCCAAACCTGAAGCAAATACTCACCAGCAAATACTCACCAGCACACAAGAACAAAAACACTAACCCAGGAACCTATCCTTGCAACAAAGACCATTGCCAACTCTGTCCACATATCTATTCAAGGGATACCATCATAGGACCTCATCACATCAGCCACACCATCAGAGGCTTGTTCACCTGCACATCTACCAATGTGATATATGCTATCATGTGCCAGCAATGTCCCTCTGCCATGTACATTGGCCAAACCAGACAGTCTCTATGCAAAAGAATAAATGGACACAAATCAGATGTCAAGAATTATAATATTCAACAACCAGTCGGAGAACACTTCAACCTCTCTGGTCACTCAATTACAGACCTAAACGTTGCAATTCTTCAACAAAAAAAACTTCAGAACCAGACTCCAATGAGAAACTGCAGAACTGCAATTAATTTGCAAACTGGATACCATTAAACTAAGCTTGAATAAAGACTGGGAGTGGATGGGTCATTACACAAACTAAAAACTATTTCCCCCATGCTAATTTTCCCCCAACTGTTACTCACACCTTCTTGTCAGCTGTTTGAAATAGGCCATCCTGATTATCACTACAAAAGTTTTTTTTCTCCTGCTGATAATAGCTCACCTTAATTGATTAGTCTCCTTGGAGTTGGTATGGCATGTTTCATGTTTTTGGTGTATATATATTTTCCTACTGTATTTTCCACTACATGCATCTAATGAAGTGGGTTTTAGTCCATGAAAGCTTATGCCTAAATAAATTTTTTACTACTTATTTTGATGCCTAAATGGGAACTGAGGTCTTCTGAAACTCTGACCCCAGCCATGTGTTCTGAGCCCTTCTATAAATTCAAGGCACTGCCTCAGTATTTGTGAATGGAATTTTCACCTGTAGAATTGGTGATTGGAGAATTAGCCATCAGCTCAAATTGCAGTTACTCTGATTTGTAGACAGAACTGCAGATGTTGAGAGGGTGTGGTTTGTGACCACAAAAGAGAGAAGGCCTGTTTAGAAAATACTGAACCTTTAGATTTAATGGAAGTGCTCATACTTGCTGAATCATGTTTAAAATAAATTTTAATTATAAATGAATGCACATGAATTATGACCTTTAAATTAAAAAAAATAGATAGTTGTACAGGAAACATGAACCCTGCAGATCAAAGAGAAATGTTAACTATTGGTAAATTATAGCTGAATTTGCTGAGATTGCTTATTCATCTGATTAAAAATGTCATTCTGTGCAATTTATATTTATAGTATTTTGCATTTTCTATTTATCTTGCTTATGGATATTTTCTCTCCAAGTTAAATTTTCACAGGTGTCAGCCATAGAGGTACTACATGCTTCAAGGACTCAGTTTGAGAAAAGCCTAATCCCAAATTAAATACACAAAATTCTGCAGCAGTTGCTATAAGAATCTGATTGATTTGATTAGTTTTTCTTTTAAAATTGCCCATTGCCATGAAATCTGGACACTTTACGTCTACTAAAAATAATCCAAATCTTCAGAGAATATCTGGCACCTTAGTATTGAAGACACACTAATAAATATACAATCCATGGCTAAAAATGTTCTGGAGATTATTTAAACACTTGAGAGGGGAAAGTCAGCACTTACACTGCATCCTGAAACTTATGAAATAGAGAATCAGGGAGAACAGGTTCCAGAGGCCTGGGCCTTCCATTGGAAAAGCCTTGCCTTCCTTAGGCAGTTCATCCTCAGGAATCAATAACGAGGCTGTCACAAAAGGCTGTCACAATCTTGACTAGACATGGAGCAATTTCTCAAATAACTGAGTCCCATACCACACTGGTCCCACCCATGATGTTTTGGACTCAGCAACACACACACACACACACACACACACACACACACACCACCATGAAAAGTGTCTCTGTCAAGACATGGGCCTCCTGTAATCATTTGCAAGGGCCTCAATTTTCTTCCTGTTTCTGCTAGACTAACTTTTCTCTTCAAAATAGCTGCTGCCAGGTGCTGTCTGCCCTCCTGAATCTGGAAGGGTAATGGAAGGTGGGGTGAGTTAGGATGGGATGCTATCTTTGCCTCAATTATTCTCTACACAAGAGGGGCCTATGAAAGTCACCATGTCCTGGAAATGTGTGATAAATATCTCAGGCCCCCCTGCTTCTTGGGGCAGAAACCTTTGGATAATTACTGATGCATAGAATTCAGAGTAGCAATTTGTCGAGGTTTGTATCCTAGTCCTACTCCTTTTCTTTCAGTTAATATTAAAGCTTTTCAAGGTCAGGAGTGACATACTGGTAATGATGAGCCTGAGGTAGGCTTATGTTAAATTTGTCCTCAGTGGTCAGGTTAATCTTTTCATTTGTGTTTTTTCCCTGTAAATAAAGACATTGCCTGTGCCACAGAACTAATCTTCCTATTACCTCCCTCCCCTCCTCCCACATGGTCTATTTTTCTTAGTCTCACCCGTACTTTAAAAAATAGAAAATGTAACTGAGGTGCTGCAATAAGCTTACATCAAGTACTTTATTTAGCAAAAGTTAAAGCTCTGGTTATGAAGTATTTTTTGTAGGTGTATTGGTCCCAATATATTAGAAAGTCAAGGTGGCTGAGGTAATATTTCTTACTGGACAAGCTTTTGTTGGTGAGAGATACAAATTGTGGTCTTACCGAGAGCTCTTTTTAAGGTCTGGGACTGCATCTCTTCCCCAACAGAATGATCTGGGGAAAATGGTTTTCTGTGAGTGGGGATGATCCGACTCTTGGTTATTCTTTAATCTGCATCCATAGGGAATATCATCCTGGTTGGGACTAACATTCTCTAGAGAACACTGATATTGGTGGTGGACAACCAAAGTCAGAAATCTTATTCCAAAAGATTATTGCTCAGTGAAGTATCCTAGGCAATGATTTCCAAAAATCCACAAAGTATTAGTTTCCAAAACAAGGGAGTAGAGACTGGAAGTTATTAGGGCATCTTGCATGCATCTCAGTGAAGTGACAGTCATGTCACAGATCTGTTGTGATACTTTACTGCCAGTTTCTAGCATGCCACATTCTAAGTGACATGGTGAGTAACACAGTGACACTCACTTGACTGACAAGCATGCCATATACCCTACAGTACTGAAACCTTCTCAGTTAATGGATGGACAATTTAACTTTATATGTTTGCACTCAGGGTGTTAAACAGAGCAAGGAGAAAACTGTACTGAGAGCAGACAAGAAGGGACTTCTACTTTTTAATTTCTCTTTCCATTCTCCAGTTTACGTGTAGCCTAGTAAATATGCAATTCACATGCCTTCAGTACAATATTCCACCCTTTTTTCTTTGGAAAATAGTAGTGGAGGTACACAATATCAGAGTTTCCCAGCAGGTGAAATTTTACACATGTAACTCAGGCCTTGTCTACACTGCAGAGTTTTGTTGACAAAAGTTATGCCGCTTTAATTTAAGCGCTTTATTAAACTGCTGTTGTGTGTCCACACTGCGCAACTGGCCACACTGTTATGCTGTACAAAGCACTCGGGATCTTTTATAGAGGTGTAAGCAGAGTCAGGATGAGCCCCACCCTGACATCTGGTGGTAAATTATGGGGAGTGCAGAACGAAGTTTAAAGTGTTGCATTGGTATTTTGGTTATTTGCATGGGCACTCCCACCCCACTTAGCATACCGCAAAGCAGCATGGGATGGTTATTTTCACAGCTGTGAGAGCCCCAATTTCGTTGTTATTGGGGCAGGAGGAATGAAATGTCACCCTGATTGGGTAAATGGGGAACTACAAAATTGTCTTGTGATGGGGGGTTTCATTGTCAGCTGGATAGCGCTTGCTTGATGGGGCACATGAGTTCCAAAACCCATTGAAAGGAGAGAGGCTGGGGACAGATATCTGTACTGAGTGGTGCAGGCTTCTTGTGTGAACCAGAAGCACCAGTCCCACTGGTGCCTCTCTCCACTGTGGAATGTCAGAGTTAATTTTTGATTCCCTTAAGAATCTAGATACAGGTTACTGAGCTGAACTCACTGGCACTGGGGCTCCCCTACTATGAGCTGGAATCACTAAGAGCTGGACTTGCTGAGCTGAGAGCACTGAGTACTGTGCTTACGAGTGGGGGAGCCTGAAGCAATACCGTGGAGCAGAGCAGCTGGCAGAGCGGAGTGGAGCAGTTTGTGCAGCCCTGGGTGAGTGGAGCCAAGCAGCTCGTGAGGACGGCTAGAGTGGCTCACAGGACAGCTGGTGGACCAGAGCAGCTGGCAGAGCGAAGCAGCCCACAGAGCAAGCGGAGCTGAGCTGTTTGCGGGGACGACTAGTGGAAGCAGAACCCCACAAAGAGGCAGGGCAGTTGGCCCTGAACCCACGTAAGGTGCCCCTTTCTACCCAGGCTGGGGAGGAGGACCTCTGCAGAGAGACTCTTGAACTCTGGGGCTGCACTGACCCGGGACAGAGACTTTTGGATTGTGGGACTTTTGGGACTGTGGGTGATTTGGGAGTTGCTGGACTCAAGGGCCCCGAGAGAAGGACACGGCCCAATTTGCTGGGGTGGGTCTTTGCTCACGGTTTGACCTATGAACTCTAGTTGAGGTATTTTCCCAGTTTAATGCTTGTTGTTTATCTCATGTAATTAAACCGTTTCTGCTACACCAAGAGTCTGTGCTTGCGAGAGGGGAAGTATTGCCTCCTCCAGGCGCCCAGGGGTGTGTGTAAGATTTTCCCAGGTCACTGGGTGGGGGCTCGAGCTGGTTTGCATTATGTTGTGGGGAAGGGACCCCTATGTATTGAACCCGGCCCTTGCTGCTATTGTTTCGGCCCGGCAGAAGGGTTACAGAGGAGAAGGCAAAAATTCCGCGTTTGTTGAGAATACAGCAGTTAGCACATGCTTTTTAGTCATACACATACACACACAGAGAGTCCTGCCAGTTGATGTTTATAGTTACCAGTCCAGAGTCTGGATCAATCTAGTGGCCAGCCAGATTGGTCGCAGAGGGGAGCTGGGTTCTGTCAGTCGCGAGCCGATGCTTCTGGCGTGTGACAAGATGAACCCAAACCCTGTTCTTATAGTCTTTTTTCTCTGTTGAAGTCTATGGATTTTGGTGTGTCAGTTTCTGACCCGTTACTTCTTAAGTGGTCTAAACATTCAAATACACCTCCGAGAGGGTCATCCTGTCCTGGTTTAGATTTAATCAATTGTCCTTAGGGGTGCCAGCCTTCCCCTCAGGGTTGTCAATCTGCCCTTTCTTCATTATGGATGCACATTGATGATGTCATTAAGTCTCTTCACTCCGTCTTCTTTGAACATTTGGCTATAATAATGGCCTTCGCACCTTATCTTTTCCTGATGCATATATTCCTCATTCACACAAACAGTCTTTCACAGTTAAAGGTATACAGCAGTTTTTATGTTGAGCAAGAAAAGGCATTGTAAATTAAGCCTTCCTAAATCTTATAATCAAAACAATTTACATTGGGGTCCAGGCCTTCAACGTTCTGCTAATCTCCTTAACTTAGACACAGTAAATACAGTGTGGGGAGGGATAGCTCAGTGGTTTGAGCATTGGCCTGCTAAAACCACAGTTGTGAGTTTGATCCTTGAGGGGGCCATTTAGGGATCTCATGCAAAAATTTGTCTGGGGTTGGTCCTGCTTTGAGCAGGGGGTTGGACTAGATGGTGTCCTGAGGTCCCTTCCAAGTCTGATATTCTGTGATCTTGTCTCTTACTTTCTAAACCTTAAAACAAAGAAATGTATATTTAGTTAGAGTGCTTAATTTGTAATACATATAGGAAACCATAGTAGACATTATAACTTATCCTAAAACAAAAGGGTGACCATAATAAGTCATAAGGATATGACTGTTCTGTTCTGTCATTCCTTTCTGCTATTCAAAAAGGGTGGCTGGCAGGATAAAATCAAATCATACATTAATTCTCATAGTACAATTATAAAATCCTGCTTCTACAACACCATGCTTTGGGAAGGGTTTGCAATGCCTCATGGGGCAGGTGCAGCATCACATGGTGCAGTTTTCTCAACTCCATCTTCCATGGGCATCCTACTAGATTGCCAGCTGCTTTTCAACTGAAGTGGGGGTGGGGGTGGGGGAGGAAGAGAGAACCAGTATGAGTTGGGGAAGTGTGTGAGAGACTGTGCATGGGGGGAATGGATATGTGAGAGACTGTGTGTGTGTTGGGGAAGTGGGTGTGTTGCCTGAACAACCAAACTTGGAGGGAGGGGGACCCCTCATATCAGCCCCCGGCTCTTCACAGCAGTCTCTTCCCCTTTCTCCCACAGCAGCAGCCCACTCTGCCTGCCTGCCTATGATTCCAGGAGCAGAATCCTCAGCAGCTCTGTGAGCTCTCCAGGCTGAGGAATGTCAAAGCTTCCTGGAGCTTTGAAAGGGCATGCCTGCAGGGCAGCTGACTTCAAAACAGTGAGCAGATGGGTCACAATGAGCATTCTGGGATACTGGAGGAGGCCAGTTATGTTGTCGACATAACGAACGGCACTGGCACTTTGTCGACAAAACTTTTGCGCAAAAAGCTCTATGTTTCTCACTCAGGTGGTTTTATTTTGTCGCCATTGCAGTGTGTACTCCTCCACTGTTTTGCTGCCAAAAGCTGCCTTTTGCAGACAAAATTCTGCAGAGTAGATAAGGCCTCAACCACCAAATTTGAAGATAGTGTATTGAGGTTGCTGATGGGCAAGTGTTTGCTAACAATTGTTTCTCTGCCTGGCTAATAAAAGTCTGGGTGACTAAAATATCTTTAGCACAGGCCACAAGCTGGGAGCAAAATTCTGTAATGGTCAAACCATTCCTGATAGCTATTGTCCCTCACCCCCTCCTACAGTTCTTCCTCCAAGTTTGCTTGCTATTTTATGCCATTGGACATATGCAAGCTGCTTCCAAGCTACCATAAGGAAAAGTCTAGAGCTTCTCCAGGCAATTATAAATACCTTTTGAAGCTATTTATTACTCTTTTTTAAAAGGATCCCGACTCTCATAGGTCACGTCCCCCTGAGCTTAGCTGCCTTTTGAGCAGCATAATGTAGCTCAATAGTCACTGTCATTTTTCAACTTCTCCTGAAAACATTAATGTAGGTTCCTGTTTTAATTTTTTTTCAATGGAAAGGGAGAGCTGAGAGTGGTTGTTGAGCCACAAACTGCTGCTGGAAGTGCATCTGAGATCGGGAAGGGAGCGGGTGGGGATAGATAAAAGGATAGTTTAAATGCAGACATTTCTTTCCCTCTAGTCCCTTCTCTCCATCAGTTCCCAGCTCAGGGATGGATTCAGGATAAAGGGCCAGTATGCAAATAAATTGGAGGGGCTCAAAAAAATGGAAATACAAACTGCTAGACTGGCAGGTAGGAGCTGGGCAGGTAGAAGGAGCGGAGATGTTGCAGAGGCGTAAGCACATCAGAGCATTTGGGAAGCTGCAGGACCCTCCCCTAGCCTGAACTACAATCAGTTTGCAAAGAGGTTTCTTCCTTTGGGCCCCACGTAAAATGGACTTTGGTACTAATCTTTCCCCGCCATCACATTTCTATGCCACAGATAGTGAGGCAGTGATTTTTTTATAAAGCCCTTTTTAAAAACTCTACTGAAAATGTGATTAGATATATTCAATCAACTGAGTTCAAACAACAACAATTAGAATGAGTGAAGAAAAGAGAAGTTCTCTGTCTGTTTCCATTCTTCTCTTTCCTCTTCTATCTGCTTCATTTAATTGGCTTTCTCATGAAAATTTCTGGGTTTGAAGGACGAGAGAGGAAAAAACTATTTGGACTATTTTACAAAAATAAATACATAAATAAATAAATCTCATTTTTATGACTCATCCAATGTGGGTGCATTTGTTTTATCTGAAATGCAGGGCAGTATTAGCCTTGAGCTTGCCCTCTCTAGGGAAGAAATGGAGAGAGATTATATTCTAATGTGTGAGTCTGAGCAAATAAACAAACTGAGATCATTCCTGGGAGGTGGGGGATGGGTGAATGTGTATGCATAGCACAGGATCAGAGGGACTTTCCCCTCTATATCTGAGAGAGATTTACAATCTTAACTCATCTTAAAGTATTGGGATAGTGAATTTTCTTTTAGAAACTCAATTGCATATCGATAGTGATACAACCCCTTATGGCCCTTGCAAGCTGTGCAAAAATGAAACTAATTTCTCTTAAAACCACCTCCCCAGCTTCCGATGTCATTTTTCTCCCTTGTTTCATCCTCACATGTCTCTCTGTTCTGCTCTTCACTGTACAGTGCTCTGCTCAATGCTTCCCCATTGTGGTTATCTACATTAGAACCTCTGGGACACTGCAAGTGAGAGTGGAGGCCATGACAATTTTGCAAGGTCCTATGGGTGGTGGGAAAGCAACATGTATTCATAAACCATTTTAATAATTAAACAACACTTACCCTGTTCCACCATGTTTAGCCAAAGGCAGCCAACCTAATCTACACCAAAACACAGAAAGAAGCTAGCAGCTTCTAGGCCAAATCACTATGGAGTTATGACAAACCCAATGATGTTAGGAAAATGTTCAGGAAGGGAGATTGCTGCATTTTTAAAAATCCACATCTCCCTCTTCTAACATCCAGCCTCAACAGTAATTTGTTTCCTCCTTCCACTCCCCTCGCTGTACCTTCTTCCAATCCTGCCTGTTATACCTGGCATCTCCTCCCACTTCCAGTATACCAGGTCCTCTCTCCCTCATTCAACAAGTGGCTAAAGACTTACTTCTTCTGTGAGACTCCAACAGAACAAGGAATAAATACAATAAAATATCTATGCCAGCTCCTTCCCTGTCTGTGCATCTTGCTTTATGTGTCTGTGATTTAGGCCCTGATCCTGCCATCGAATCCATGCAGATGGTGCCCTTGTTTCTGAGCGGCCATAAGGGTACATCACATAGATCAGATTGCAGAACAGGGCCCATCAACTGAAAGCCCACCCAGGCAGGGGCTGTCCAAATGTGTATTGTACAGTACTAGCTTCATCCTTAGCTATTCAGAGAATAGATTTTCATAACAGGCACATCAGTAAATTTGGATCACTCTGCTTCCTGTTGCATTCACATGACTTTGATACTCGGAAGTAAATAAGTGCATTATAGGCAAGCAGCGTGTTTATACAGATATTGCTCTAAAAATCCATGTTCTAAAAGTGTATTCCATTGCTTGAGACAGAATAATATTATTGCCTATTTTTCCCCCTAACCTTATTATACTCCTCTTCCCTTTCCTTTTACCTGCATTTGATTTATTTCTCTTTGACAGATATTCTCCCTATCCTGGGGGCTTATGGTAGCCTAACTTGACTGTCTGTCTTTTCATTTCTTTTAATGTCAACGTTTCATCTTTTTAAGGAGAAATAAAACACCTGAAGAGGTTGAGCTAGATTAGTAGCATTTTAAATACTGCAATTCAACAGTATTTAAAACAAGTCACTTAATGTGGATTTTTTAAATAAAAATATTAAACAAAATAGATACTTGTCTTAAAACACCCCCCATCCCCCCAAAAAAGAGAACATCAAGAAATTGATCTTTCTTTTGGATCTGGGTGATGTTATTTCATAAATTGAATGTCATCATTGAATTTTAGTAAGGCAAATAAATAAATAGAGCTTGGGGGCAATATGAGAATCAGTGCTGTGACTGAAATAGTGCTAAGGTATAATGATAAATATATGGAACTGATATTATTAGGTTGGGAAACAGTTCCAAGGCATGAGAGAAATATTTGACATGATGAATAATTCATAAAATATGGTACATATTTCAACTCGTTTATTTATGTATTTAAAATTGTGCTTTTTTTTGCTGACTAGCAAATTTTATGCTTATGCAAGAAACAATACAAATTCTTTAATTTGTAATTGATGCTTTAAAAATATTGGTCTGTCAAAGTCAAAATAAAACTTCATAGCTTCACTCCGCTTTGGTTTATTCTCATACAGAGGAGTGGGGTGGGGACCTAAGTTCCAACTACAAAAAATTTTCCATGATGTGTAGAGCAGTGGTACCTTACTCACACATATGAACACACCCACCCACACCTCATTTGCGTCAGTTTACTGGTGATGATGATGGGGAACTGGAAAGAACCAGGCTTGACTTTCAGATACCAGAATGGTCTTCAGGTCTGGAAAAGGACCAAATTCTGACCTTGGTCACTTCTCTGAAATCTCATTAAAATCATTATTATTGGGTATAAATAAGGGTAAATAATGACCCAAACAGAACACATTTGATATGAAAATCACTGAATGATAATAAATGTTGAACCTGATGTGCTATTTTTACTGAGTCATTTTCAGAGTAGGACCATACTTGGATTCTGTTAAAATCTACTACAGTTCAAAATTCTTTAAAAAGCAATTGAAAACTTCTGGAACCATTCAGCCACTTAATTGTCAGATGGTATTTTAGTCTAGTGTCTTCTCTCTGCCCTCCCTTCCACAGCCCTTTGTTTCAGTTAGGAACTCTTGCCAGGTGATACGTGGTTACTTCTTATGTACTTTAGAAAAGACAAAAAATATAAGTAATAAGAGACACAAACTCCTTTCATTCTGTACAAGGAACAAGAAAAGAATAGGACTAATTGCTGGTAACCAAGTTTCCATCTCCTAACATAATAAAAATAATAGACATTATTATTAGAGGATCAATCCTACGGAATTTTTCAGACAAAATTCCACTGAAATTATCTTCGAGAAGTCAATGGGAGTTTGTCATGAGTGAAGACTATAGGATCAAGCCCTGAATCTGTGGGAGAACTGTATATATAAGAAGCCACTCAGATGTGTAAAGCTAAGCATGTGCATAAGGACAAAGGCAATAGCCTCTTAAAAGAAATTTAGAACCTTTCTTGTGATTTATTCCTTAAATTTCAATGAGAACCTGATCCTAAAATGAAGAAATATGCAGGAGCTATTTTCCCTCTATTAACTTCTGTTTTTCTTGGCAAAACATTGTTATTTGCGGTGTTTATATAATTATATTCCAGTGTAACTCAAGTATGTAATGACATTTCTCCAATGAAAGCATTTAAATAACTCAGGAAATTGCTTTACTGTTCTGTTTCCTGACTTAAAACCCATTTTGTCATGTTCATTTTATTGTTCAATCCATCTGAACTCATCTACACATATTCCACACTATATAAAGCAAAATAAAATATTTACCTGATCAGTTTTTAATATATAGATGCACATGCATACATGCTATACCAAAGGCAAGTTATACATATACAAAATATTTGTGTGTGTATATATATATATATATATTCACACACACACACACCCCTATGCTTCTCAACCTTCAAACTGTTTTTAGTTGGTATTAAATGCAGAAAGCTCATGTAGTGAGATAATACCACAACGTGATTAGAACAAAAATAGAAGAATTTCCTTAAATTAGGAAAGTTATAGAATAATAATTAAAAACACACAAAATGGAAACTTTCATTTTTGTTATAAAACCAGTGAAGCAAAATAAACCTACTGTCTCTGCCCTTCCCCATGGCTGCATTTGAGTTAGGTTTTTTTGCATATATAAAACAAGAGAGACATTTTGTTTTGTCATATGAAATAAAATGATCTGAGATAGGAGCAAATACTCCAAAAAGGAAAGGGACAATTTGCCAGACCTGCTGTAAAACAGTTGCTTTCTCTTCTTTTACCATAATGGTGCAGCTTTTAAACAAGTGACAGGTTAATCTGTTTCATTTTGATCTCAGCATTTTCTAATTAAGTGGATAAAATTAAAGAACAAATGCAAACTGAACATCACAGGTGTAGTGTAGGTTTTTAATCTGATTGATTCTGGATTCAATCTAGTCAGTGAATGGGGCTACTCATAATGTATGTCAGAAAATAAAATGGGAATCTTTGCTCTTGGAATACTTTAATTTCCTTTCAGATAAATCAGGAAAATACAGTAAACTGAGAACAAGTAAGTTTAACCTGCACAGTTACTTCAAGAATTAGAGTTTAAGAAACTACAGTAGAAATTGAGGGGGGCAGATTGAACAAGGAGGTCAAACAAGGACAAATTCTTGTATTAATGAACTGCCATATGCATTCAAATTGATCTGGATGCAGGTCCAAAGGCAGAATTTGGTCATAAGTAAATATTTTAGCAAATAGAGGATTCCATCCAATTGATGCTTCTCAGGTTACATGATGAAATACAGACCCATTTGGTTGTGATCCTTACCTCTAGAGCCAGATGACATTTTTTGGAAAAAACTCTTTTTCACTGAAAAAATGCAGATTGGGTTTACTGAAACATCTCATGAATTCATGTCAAATTTGCCAAATTGTTTAATCAAAAAAAAAAGGTGAAACAATTCAAATGTCTTTTCGATGTGAAAGAATTAGATTTTTCAATTTAAAACAACTTTTTGTTTTAAAATTTATTTCACTTTTATTTTAAAAGGCCGAAAAAACTCAAAAATTAAATATTTGGGGGGGTGGGTTAGGGGGGTCAAACAAAAAAAGTTCAACCCAAATTTTATATATATTTGCTTCAGGTTTCTATCAGAAATTATTTTATTTTTGTTTTTTATTTTTCAGTTCAGCCAAAGAACCAAAAAATCAGTTATTTGCACAGTTCTACTTATCTGTCTATAACTTCCACAAAAAATAAAGGAAGAAAAGAAGTGTGTGTGTGTGTGTGTATAAAATTAATCCTGGCATATAGCAGAATTGTATAGCTTGGCCTGATAGCTTATAATTGTAAAAGCCTTTTCTTCATAAAGCACTTCATGTACTATGTATTCAAAGCCATATTCTTCAGCCCTTAACTGAACAAAACTCCCGTTGTTCTCAGTGGGAGTTCTGCTCAATTAAGGGCTTCACAACTTTTGTCCTCAGGAATACTGATTGTTTGGGGGTGAATATTTCACTACTTTTAAGGTGTTTTTAAAATGCAGGGCCATACGCTTTGCTAAATCTTCATGAGGATCTTCAATTGACATAAGGGGCCAAAAAAGCCACGATTTATTCTGAGGATCCACCCGGATAAGTGTTTAATTTTCCATAGATGTTTAAGTTCAGCAAGAGAAGTCTAATTTGATCTTCAGCCTTGCCTTTGCTTCCCAAAAGATCCATTCTGATAGATCTGACAAGACTCTGAATTTTTCCAAATAAAACCAACAGGTTTTAATGCCGATTAATTTTTGTTAATAAGTAGTCAATGTTGTTGAAGGTAAATATGTGCCCCATCAAATAATATACATGAGTTTTTGTTTTATAATGTCATACAGTTCATTAGTTAAATAAACAAAAATAATGTTCATTGAAAAATGTCACTTTCCTTAACAATTTAAGAAATGCAAGATATGGAATAGGTTCTAATTCTGCACATCCCAAGCCTAACTGTTTTGAGTGAAAAACGAACAACATCTACCCATAGGATATACCTGGCATATATTTATTACAACAATCCTGAGAAGCAATTTCCATTTAGATGTGTTCTCTCTCAGACTGTATTATTAAAAAAGTTAAGGTGAAGAGAGGATCAAGATTGGATCTTTCAAAGATGAAGCTGCAAAAAACAAAAAACAAAACTTAAT
Source organism: Mauremys mutica (assembly GCF_020497125.1). Taxonomy (NCBI): domain Eukaryota; kingdom Metazoa; phylum Chordata; order Testudines; family Geoemydidae; genus Mauremys; species Mauremys mutica. The sequence continues at coordinate 41,641,875 of NC_059079.1, read as the reverse complement.
GGAGCAATGTAATCTACTCAGAGCAGTAAGGAAATAGCCCACAACTTTTACAGCTATTGTACAGAAAATGGGCAATAGGCATTGAGTTTCTATGGCCTTGAGTTCTGTGAGTTTTACATGCCTAAAGGTTGTAGGATTGTGCCCTGTGTCATTATACAACAAAGCACATATGCAAACTATACTTTTTAGGTGTAAAGGTGGAGAGGCTTAAAAAGGACACATAACTGGTCACCTATGGGATAAGGATCTAGGTAGGCTGACAGGTGAATGCAAACCTTCAAAGTTCTCCTAGTTTGTGTATGTGAAATTGAGTCTATGTTGATTCAGGAACGAAGGTTGCTTAGGAAGAACGATGACATTTTCCTACTACTACCCATTTTGGGTCAAAATTACTGTTGTTAAAGATCTGACTTCTGTTAGTGTTGTAGCATATGTATAGTTCCATATAAGTTCTCTGGACAGCGCATTTCCCCTTAAATAATTAGCATTTCCTAGCATAACTCATTTTGTTTTCAAATACCAATCATGTTTTCTAAATGTACACACAAGATCTCTGAACAATCGAAGTCTCCCATTGACTTCAGCAGGATTTGGATCAAGGCCTTAGATGGGGGTTCATTTTTGATGTGGCACCTTTAAGCACACTGAGGAGTCCTTGCATCCTGGAAATAGCTAAAGCAATTCAGAAATGCCACACAAGTCCTTCAGTTCTGGGCAGGTTCTCTCTGGAGACCTGAGTGTGATAAAATGATCCAGTTGCGGCTAGTTGCTCCTGGGAAGAGTCAACCTATTGGTTATGAGGAAACATCATAAGAATAGTTTCTCAGTCTGTCTCCCCATTGACTCAGTCTGTCTCATTTCTCAGTCTGTTTTCCTGTCTCCCTTTAGCCCAGGCTGGGCAATCCCACTCCTGCTATCCCTCTCCCTTCCACTGAGCTACAAAACCTGCACATGCTCAATAGGGGGTCTCTATGAGAAATCGGGAGGACTTAAAGAGACAGTCACATGACACTGGTCAGTTAAAGTCTAGCACTTTGAATCTGTGTAGTTTTAACAGAGGGGTAACCGACACACCTGGGGTAATGTCAGAACTGACACAGATTGGAACAAGTGGAAGGGCGCTGATTTAGAGGCTGTTTTGTGTAACTTGCTACAAAAATGGGAGATAGGAGGCACAAGCCCAAAGGTAGAATGTAGCACTTGGCAGAGGAGACCTGCAGGGACAAAGATGTGATGGCAGATAGAAGGGAAAAATAATTAAAGACAAACACAGGGTTTCCTGCAGTTGTTCAGTCATCCAGTATTGGAGTATTCTTATGAGAATTGTTTTGATAATTGTAACTCATTTCATCTACAGAAAGCACTGAGCATTTGAGTTATGATGAAGCTGCTGAGGCATATCGTTGTCAGTAGATTGTGGTAACACTGCTCCAATAATGGCAAGTCCCACCTGACTGCAATTGCTCAACTACTTTAAAAGATTTATGCTGATTTATCCAACCTACCTGTCAACTTACCGAGCTGTGCAGGAATTATAATTGCACATTTGAAAGCTCTATCTCCAAAGCTTATCAATATTTTTAGAGGAACATCCCATTCAAGATAATTATCATCATTCTCCAGAACAGGTGTCTTCCTTCAAAGGAACAGAGGACTGGAAGGGATCTTTGGGGTCACTCTGTTCAGTCTCCTGCTATTGCAAGCAGCCCCTTTGTAGACAATCTTTTCCCTTCTTGCACACAAGCACCAAACAGAGCATGTGTATGCTGCTGGAGCTTGGGTAGAGACTTTGGGGTGGAGAAAAGAAGACTATGAAAGGAGGAAGGAAGGGTTTGTCCTGTGTGGCAACTGCTCCACTGTGCAAAGTGTGATTACACTCTACTTGAAGAATACTTAGAAATGCAAGGGGTAACCAAAATGCAATTATGCCACATTGAAATTAGATGGGACATGGACATAATGTAATATTGTTTGAATTGTACTACTTGCAATGTAAGAGTTGCTGCTGAACTGTAATCAGTATAGGAATGAGGCAGGGTTAAATCCCAGGCATAAATTAGACAAACTGTTTTATTCTATGCTGGTTTTACAACAGACCCCGGGGGCCACGTTAGATAACTGAGGAACAGCTGGATACAGAGACAGCTTAGGCCTGCCCCTGCAGCTGGGGTGGGGTGCTAGAGCTGCTGTTGTGGCTCCTATATCTTGACCAGGTGTTCCCCCATAATGGAGAAATCCCCCACCATTTTGATCTGTCAGGTACAAGCCTATGCTATATTGGCCCAGGAGATTTTAATTCAAAACATCCATTTTTTGAAGGTGTATAAGTGAAAGTATTTGAAATGCAGTAAACTCCCAAAATATTCATGTTGTAGCTGAGGGCAGTTGTATGCCAAATTTCAGTTCTGAGTGAATCTCAACAGTGGTGTTGTGACTTCTCCAATGATGTACAAAGTGTATTAAGTGGTTATATTCACCTTCTTTTATAAATTAAAAAGACCAACTGCAGAGACTGAAATCAGACTCGGGGCTTTGCATTTGCTTTGTTTTATTAAATAAAAAGATGTCTAAGGTTCCATCACACAGAGACACAGACTACCATTTAGAATGAGTGATTAATAAAAGCTTTATATAAATCCATAAAGGGAAATTGGAGTCAAATCCAAATCCAAACACAAGCCCTGTTTGCAAATTAGAACCCAAATCCTAATCCTTCTGAGATTTGCCCATCCCTCTTTGAAACTACATTGTTGTTATTTCCCAAACAGATTCTTTGAGGGCTTTGAAAGTATTTAGAGTTGGTTTGTCTCTCAGATGGACTAATTTTCAATATAACCCCAACAAAAAACAATCCTAGTATAAAGCCAGCACCAATGTTGTTATAATCTTTACCTGTCCCGTAATTAAATACAAATGTGCATGTGATATATATCCTTATGATTACTAAACTGAAAATTATGCTTATTCTCTAGAATATGCTTCTGTCTTTACTCCACTGGAGAGTATATGCTCATACAATAATACAAAATGAAAAAAGTTTATGCTTCTACCTTTATACTAGTTATTCCCTGATTAGAATTTAATACCATATACTGCTTATATCCTGCATGAATTATGTACATATTATAATGTATATAATATATATTGTGTGTGAAGATAATAGCTGTGCTAGCACAAATCTTCCCTATATGCTGTAAGTAGTAGCCCTGGTGACTGGCTTCCCAGGAGATGTGATGAATCTGGGTGGTGGGAAACTAAGCTGGCTCAGGTTATATAGTAGAAAGAGGTACTGAGAGCTTTTGCTGATGGTGCTGCTGCTGAAGCGAAGAGCAGATATCTGGGGGAAACAAGAACATGGTGAAAGAAGGACACTGAGTTTGGAGCTGTTGCCGTCAGTGGTTTATGGTATATCATTGCCAAAGCACAGCTGGGGAGAGTCTCTGGAGGAAGGCAAAGCAGGTGGTAGGCGCAGGCCAGACAAGAATGAGGGTGAGAAGTGGCTTTATGCCACCTTTGTGCCCTGCAAATTCTGGGCTGCTATGGAGCTAAAACAGCTCCCAGCATAAGGTAGAGAAGCCTGCAGCTGTTGAGAATTATGTCTGTCTCAGGTTAGCTATAGGCTATGAGGCAGCACAGATTTCCATAGTGCCATTGTTATAGATCCTTGCACTGCTTCCCCCTCTCTTAGGCTGGCAGTTGAGGTAGAATAGGACCACTAAAGTCATTCTGACACCTTGCTATGCCAAGAAATTCTCCCCATCCTCTTGTGGCTTGTTAACAGCCCTTTTATGCTACTCTATTGTGGTTGAGGCTGGCCCTTTAAGATTAGAGTTTGGGCCTCTACCAATCATATTGTTTCCTTTAGCAGTCCACTGGAATACGGTGGACCATTGTGATTTTCTTATTTGCAGAGAGTATCTTCCCAAGTATGGCTCTCCCAGTCTCAGAATTGGTTCTGAACACTAGATCTCACCAATATCTTTTAAATAAAGTTTCTAGAACAAGTTATTTTAGGATAAGATAGGGCAAAAAATATTTGAAGAATTTTCAAAATTTGACTTAAGACCTATTTCTGAGTCCCATCTTTCCAAAGTGGACCATCTGAGTCTCTTCACAATAAGGTAAGGTCTTTGTCTACAAAACAGAAAGGACTTTTGAGGATGTTGGTGTAGAGAACTAAGCATAAATTTGTTGATAATGGAAAGCAAATCTCTCCCTTAACTGAGTAAAGTCTACTGCTTCTCCATATTTCTATACATTTAGGCTTGGCATAATTCAGTTTTTATTTTTGTATAATTTCAATGGATATAATTTGTTTTTATTGACTTAAATGTTCAGTTGTACAAAACTATGGGTTTTAAGCTTTAGTTTATCCATTTAAATTTTCAGTTGCAGGAAATTATGGGAGGGTCAGGCAAAGGGGAGATAACTAATGACAGAAATTCAAAAAGTTAATGCTTTATATCCATTAAAACACAAATTGTCAACATTACATTTCAAAATATACCAAGTAAATCTCCCTAAATCAAACTCTAATAAGTTCGAGAAGCATTTGTCCGACTTGCCGATCTGTAAATTTTCATCATCATCAGTTGAAATATTTTCTCAACATCTACTGACATTTACCAATAAAAAATGAATCATTCCAAGCATATGTACACTGTATTTAGTGCTTTTAAGCTGTAGGTCTCAAAACACTTTACAAATGAAGGTAATTATTATTATAATCCCAATTAAAATTGGAGAAACAGAGGCAGAGGGTGAACTGAAGAGTCTTACCAAATCACACAGTAGGGTCGTGAAAGAGACAGAAATAAAGCCTAGATTTCCTAATTCCCCATGTAGTGTCCTACCCACTAAACATACTCTCTTTATATATAAAGTGCATAGTATAAGTATAGACAAACCTCAAATTCAGTTGGCTGTTTAAAACTTGCCCATCTGTCCTCCACATATATGTGATGCCAGCTTTTAGATGTGCTTATTCTGTCAGACTGTCAATCCCTGGTGAAAAGCATAGTTAAAATGCTATGACATCACCAAGATACAAGGGAAGATGTTTTAAGTTAAGAAACTATTTGAAGATATAGACCAAAGTATTGAATAGTATAGGCATAACTGTTTAAATAATAACTTGGAAGAACTCCCTGAATAACTAGTAAAATTGCCAAAGCAGCCTGAATTACTTGATCTGCTAGAGACACATGCAGTATGTAATGTAGGATAGGCTAATTTAAACAGAGCATTTTTTTGCTGTATTTGTTTTTAATTTGTGAGAGAATGTAGTGATTATGAAAGCATGGGACTAGTAGCACTGGTTTGAACCAGGCTTAAGGTGAGCAGGCACTTTGCAATCTTCTCCACATAGCTCTGCAAATGAATGACAACCCTGCTGCCACTACCACTGCAGTAACTCTTGAGAGTGTCTCTTCTGTGCTGATGTTGCAAATTGTGGCAAACTGCATCATGTTTTTTTGTAATACTTTTACTTTATTTAGTCCAAAGGAAAAAAAGGAACAATCAAGAGACCATTCAGTGATTGCAACCTTATTCTAGTCTATATAATTTTTTTTAATCTTTAATAGAATGATCATTACTCCACTGTAGACTATGAGCCCCTGATCATTATGTCCATGGCATTCCTATAAAGTAGCCTGCAGTATGACATCTCTAACACTGATTTGATCTATTACATACTGCTTTGTGCACTAAGTGGAGAGGATAAGAGGTTCAAAAAGGTGTCAGCCCTACCCTCCACATTTATGCCTGCAGTTTTTTTTGTTTTGTTTGCAAAGGGCACTTATGAACAAATATTGGGTAGTTAGATGGCTAACTGTCCCATATGCACATGGAAGTACAGCTTACAATATGAATTAAGGGCTTCATATGAATAAATTACAGGTGCACATTTGGAGGCTACTTTTGAAAAATTAGCCCATAGTATTAATCTTAATTCTTTATGATATGGCTAAATAAGAACTAGAATGAGACAATTACCTTCGTTCTCAGTCTTGGCCTATCTTCAATAGAACTTTAACCCAGGCCTCCAGAGGTATAAAGCTAGTTCACTGACCCACTAAACTATCTAATCCCATTTCACTTACATTGTAAAATTCTGAGTAAACAAGAACAAATTCCCTTAATGCTGCTTTTTCCTATTGGTTTTTCATGTTGCTCACATTCAGCAGTTTACAAATAAAAATTGACTAGATTAGTGAGTTAGAGAATGTTTGTGTTAACATAATTTTTAATGCAGATGTCCCAAATGATTTTGTTACTTACGCTGTCTGAATAAAGCAGGAAAACTCAGTTCCTATAGAAAATATGTATTATTGGCTGCATATTCTGACTTAAGATGCACTACAAACTACGTCTTTGAATTAAAGACCAAGCCAAAAAAAATTAATGTTTACTCAAGAATTTTTTTAATTGAAAAATGATACTATTCATGTAGAGACCTAACAGCAATGTATCAAGGAAAGGGCTCATTTTGCTTGAATTTCCTTTTCAAGAATGTTACCAAAGCCATTCTGTTGACTTTAATGATTGTTAAATATTTAGAATTTTAATGTAGGAGACCAAATAGAATAATGCATGAAAGCAATAAATAAATAAGTAGACAAATAGAAATGCTAGACAGATAGATAGTGGAGCTTTTACTTAAAGATCGACCAATTGGCTCAGAAAAAACATTTTAGTTCCTTTGAAAGTAAAGATATGAGAGTGCATTTGCTTGGCTTGCATTATATAGCCATCAATGATGGCTCAAATACTGACTGTTTTCTGAACCTAAAAATATCTAGGTTTTATGTAGTGCTTTTTATCCATAGATCTCAAAGCGCTATATGAAGGAGGTAGTTCACTTTATCCCTTCCTTTATAGATGATTCAGCCAAGGCAGAGAGAGGTGAAGTTGCTTGCCCAGAGTCATCCAGTAGGGATACATCTACACTGCAGCAAAAAAAACCCAAAAAAACCTGCAGCAGCAACTCTCAGAGCCCCAGTTTACAGATTCAGGCTTGTGGGGCTCATATTATATTGCTAAAAATAGTAATATAGATGTTCCTGCTCAGGCTGGAGCTAGGTCTCTGAAACCTGGCAAGTGGGTCTTAGAGCCCAAACTCCAGCCTGCTATTTTTAGCACCATAGAGCAATCCTGAGTGTGTAGACCCAGGCTCTGAGACTTGCTTCTGTGACTTATTTTGTAGTGCAATTGTACCTTAGGAGACTCAGAAACAATCTAGTTTTCCTTTGTCCAGTACTCTGTTCACTGGGACACACTGCTAAGTTTTACATTCATTTACAATCATCGCAACACATAGCTTACAAGATTTTTCATGTCCTGCATTATAGGATTATAGAACTGGAAGGGACCTTGAGAGGTCATCTAGTCCAGTCCCCTGCACTCATGGCAGGACTAAGTATTATGTAGCCTTATAGGTATAAACTAAAAATCCTTAGCATAAGTAATTAACTCTAGAGCATAAGATATCACAAGATAGAATGCTGTAGTGACTAAACTGCTGACAGGTAACCACAAGAAGCTTGGTTATGCTAGCTTGGGATACTTTAAAGTCAGGAACATCAGCAGATGTCTGACCATGAGAATGCCATGGCCTTTATGCTGATGAACTTGAGGTGAATGGACTAATAACCCATGGGAGAAGAGTACCCCACTATTAATAGAGTGAGAAAATAAGGAAAAGGGGATGAAGTCCTTAATTAATATGCATTGGCATAGTAGCATCAGCATAATACATAAAAGTTGTATCCTGGCCTGTCTGCCTTGGGGGAGATGTAGCTCTTGGGAGGTGCCAGGATGATGACCACTGGTGGTGATGACAAGGCAGATGATGAAGATAACAAGTCCTTCAAGATATTCTGCAAGGGATATTCTGAGTATATGGATGCTCAGACACATTCCATATTATCCCCATCTACCTTGCTGGGTTTGAGTGTTTGTAACTTTGCTAACTGTGTTATTAAAACTACAGAAAATTTAAAAAGGTTTCTCCTACATGTGAGTGTTCCAACCATGCACATCAGGGTTTCCAACTGAATAGTCATTCCGTGCCTGATTTTGTGACAAGAGCCAATCAAATCTCAGCATGTTAGTGGGGAATTCTTAAGTAATCAATATAGTTAATATACAATCAATAGCTCAGGCAACAGTTACACAGGCCATAGAATTTCACCAAATAGTTCCTGTATCAAGCACTTTGATTGAGCTAGAGTATATCTTTTAGAAAGACATCCAATATTGACTGAAAGACTTAAGTGACAGAGAATCCACCATACCCCTTGGTAAGTTCTTCCACTGGTTAATTACAACTGAAGTGGAGGGCCTAACTGTAGAAACATAATTTTGAAAAGGTTAGCCATCATGTATACACCATGGTACATCATTTGTTTGTAGCTGTCTGTCCATCCCAGCATATGTTGCTTCTCTTTTTAGATGATTCCTGGAGGCAGGGCCTGTGTCTTTCTATGTGCTTGACCAACCCCTAGAGCAATGGGGACCTGATCCTGATGTAGGGCTGTGGTGCTATAGCAAGTAATAAAAATGTACTGGATAACTCTTGACCCTGAATGTTTCTGAAACTGTAGGCAAGCCAGGAATCATTGTGAGCATTATGATGATATAATATTAAGTTGTGTGGCAGAGCTCTGACCTTACCCCCGTGGGTCCTGTGCTTCTAGGAGGTTTATGCTAGCCTCAGTGGCTCACTGTGACTCTCCACATAGCCCTTCTCTCTCTAGGGTCAGGGTTATAGTCTACTGAGCCCTTTTCATCATAGGCCAGCAAGGAGGTTGGTGAGAACTCCCACAGTCTCTGTTGTTCCCTGGGGGCGTGTTTCAGAACAGTTTAGCTTCCTGTTCTGACAGGGGCCTGACTTCCCCTCCCAGGAGATGTTCCTGTAGTGGTGGGTTGGGGGGAACCTAGGCCTGGCCTCTACTCCGGGTTCCAGCCCAGAGACCCTAATGGTAGCAGCTGTTGGCAGCCAATCTTTCACTGCCAGAGTTGCTACATTTCCCTGGGCCACTTTCCTACAGCTCTCCTGCTTCTCCCTTCTTCACCCTTACCTTAGGGCTCTGTAACGGGGTCGTACTCACCCCCTGCAGCACCTCCTACTGGTTGCTCTGGGGAATTAGCTCTATTCCAGCCCAGAGCACCCTCTGCAGGCTGATGATCCACCTGTTTGCTACTGGCCCAAGTCCCTCCCAGGACCCTGGTGCCTCTTTAACCTGTAACTGGGTTTCCCCCTCCCCAGGGAACCCCCACCTTGCCTCAGTGTATGGCTACTGCCAGTCATTGTCGAGCCCCACACTCTGGGGCAGACTGCAGTCTCAGTAAACTCATCCCTGGCAAGGAGGGTTTGGACCTGCTGCTTTGTCCTACCCCTGGGCTGCCCTCTGCAACCCACAGTACCTTTGGCCTATAGCTAGGCTGCAGCCTGGGGCTTTCCAGGCTGGAGCTCCCCAGCTCCTCAGCCTTTCCCCCAGCCCTGCTTCACTCAGGTACCTTCTCTCTAGTTTCCAGCAGCCAGGCCCATCTCCCTCTGAAGGCAGAGAGGGGCTGCCTGGGCTCCTGGCTCATAGCCTTTTATAAGGGCCAGCTGTGGCCTGATTGGGGTGTGGCCCAGCTGCAGCTACTTCCCCAATCAGCCCAGCTTGAGAGCAGCAGCTCTCAAGCCCTGCCAAGCCGCTTTCAAACCCCTTAAAACCCCAGAGCAGGGATCCACCCTGCTACAGGCTCCCTTACCGATAGTTTCAGGGTGTCTTCATTAACCAGCCCTTCAGCCACACTTCCTCTCCCCTGGCTCTTTTCTGCCTGACTGAAGTGAGCCCTTTTTATAGTATCAGTGGGGCCTTAATTAGAGTCAGATGGTCACATTAGCTTAATGGCCTCACCTGACTCTTTGCAGGTTAATTAGAGTCAGGTGTTGTCATTAGCCTGGAGCAACCCCTGCTCTGGTCAGTCAGGGAACAGAAAACTGTTAATCCAGTGGCCAGTATATCTGCCTTCTGCTATTCTGCTGTGCCCAACTGGCCTGGGTCTATCATAGTTGCAATAATCAGTTACATATTTATTTGCATTTTTATAATTGTAGTTTAAATTACAATTTTAGAGAGTTATCAACAAGTGAGCACCATTACTCCTTTAACTTTTCTCCGATATGCTTTTAAAGAGACTGTTGAGACATGACCACCTCTTGCCATATGTTGAGGTTTTTGGAAGCACTGGGATTGGTATTATAGACAGATTGTAATTAAATACTCAGCTCCTGCCAGGGTGCTGGAACAATTTGCATAGTGGGGGTGCTGAGAGCCATTGAACCAAACTGTAAACTCTGTATATGATGGAAATGACTTCAAGCCAGGCAGCACCCCCAGCATCCCTAGTTCCAGCTCATATGGCTCCTGCTTGCTCATGATTGCATCTCTGTTTACTATGGGAGTGCCAGACTTCTGGAGGGAACTGTATTTTTTCATTACTCTGGGAATTGCTGCCTCAGCGTTGTCTTAGGCCTGGTCTACACTAGGACTTTAATTCGAATTTATCAGCGTTAATTCGAACTAACCGCTCAACCGTCCACACCAGGAAGCCATTTAATTCGAACTAGAGGGCTCTTTAGTTCGAATTTGGTACTCCACCCCGGCAGGTGGAGTAACGCTAAATTCGACATGGCTAGCTCGAATTAGGCTAGGTGTGGATGCTAATCGAACTTAGCAGCTCCGGGAGCTATCCCACAGTGCACCACTCTGTTGACGCTCTGGACAGCAGTCGGAGCTTGGATTCTCTGGCCAGCCACACAGGAAATGACCCGCGAAAATTTGAATTCATTTTCCTGTCTGGGCGGTTTGAATCTGACGTTCTGGTTGCACATCGGGGCGAGCTCCGCAGCACCTGCAACGATGCAGAGCTCTCCAGCAGAGGAGTCCGGGCAATCCCAGAATAGAAAGAGGTCCCCAGCATGGAGTGACCGGGAAGTCCAGGATCTGATCGCTGTGTGGGGCGAGGAGTCTGTGCTCTCGGAGCTGCGCTCCAACAAGCGGAACGCGAAGACCTTCGAGAAGGTCTCTAAAGCCATGAAAGAGAAAGGATACAGCCGGGATGCGATGCAGTGCCGCGTGAAAGTGAAGGACCTAAGACAAGGGTATCAAAAAGTCAGAGCGGCAAACGGACACTCCGGAGCCAAGCCCCAGACATGCCGCTTCTACGAGGCACTGCATGCCATTCTAGGTGGGTCTGCCACCAGTGCCCCACCAGTGACGGTGGACTCCGAGGACGGAATAGTGTACCGGGACAGTTCCTCCTGCCTGTTCGCCGATGGGGAAGATGAGGAAGGGTCTTTTGAGGACGGCGCAGGCGACATCGAACCCACTCCCGCTTTCCCTGACAGCCAGGATCTCTTCATCACCCTCACAGAGATCCCCTACCAACCGTCCCCGCCCGTTAACCCAGACTCGGAATCAGGGGAAGGATCAGGCGGTAAGTGCTACAAACAGGGAAACATTTATTTTTTTAAGAAACAGGGATATATATAAAAAATAGAAATACTATATAAAAAATAGAAAAAATAGAAATACTATACAAAAATTATACTATACTATACAAAAAATTTTAAATATGAAACTATACAAACAGCAGGTCTACACATATAGGAGCTATACAAACAGCAGGTCTACACATACAGGAATGGAGCAATAGTCCTCTGGGGACAGTTCAAAAAAGCTCTCAGAGAGCAGCTGGAAAAGCCTCAGCAGGAGGTTCCTTGGTAGAGGTGCCTTGTTGGGTGCTCCGTTGAAGCACACTCTTCCGCGCCAGGCCATCCTCAGGTAAAGGGGGACCATCGCCTCGACGAGCATGGCAGCGTATGGTCCTGGTCTGTGCAGGGCTTCTGTTAGCATCCGCTCTCTCTCAGTCCGCCTGACACGCCTCAGGGTGATGTCGTTGTGGAAGTGCTGCATCTAATTAGTGGAATTAGTGTACTGTTACTATTGTGAATGGTAGACTTTTACTTTGCATAAGAATGACCCTCGCTTAACAGAGTTTTACTTTGCATAAGAATGACCCTCGCTTAACAGCCACGTGTTGGAGGCCACAGAGGAAAAGCATACAGTGATCTTTCCCGTGCACTGGCGGGAGGGGCCGCAAAACGGTCATCTTTTCTGCTTTGCACATTGCCTCCAGCAGGAGAGCACAGCTAAGCACTAACTGATAAGCACTCTGTACTGTAAGGCTTACCAGGACTTTGTGCAAGAGGGATGCAGCTGTCTTTCCTCGCTTGTGCGCTATCCAGTGCAATGGCGCCGCCAATGAGAGCGTATTCCGAAATCTCGGACTAGTTCTGAGATCTCATGAGACTTGGTTCCCTCTTTGGTCTTCTTAACTGAAACTGACTAGACTGTGTTTACTGTTGGCAAACATGTATTTGTTCAAGGAAATCACCTACTTTTTCGCATCACACAGCTTCGGCTCCTTCCCGGACTGCCCCGGCATCCCCCTCGCAGAGGCTGGCTCAGATTAGACGCCGAAAGAAAAAGACTAGGGACGACATGTTCCAGGAACTGATGGCCAGCTCCAGAGCGGAGGCGGCAGAGCAGAGACAGTGGAGGGAGAGCCTGTGTCAACGGGAGGATAGGTGGCGGCAGGAAGACCAGCAGGCGACTCAAACGCTGCTTGGTCTAATGAGGGAGCAAACGGACACGCTCCGGCGCCTTGTAGATGTTCTGCAAGACCGCAGGCAGGAGGAGAGAGCCCCCCTGCAGTGCATCTGCAACCGCCCTCCAACGCCAGGAAGTCCTGTCCCCCCCTCACCCAAAGTTACAAGAAGGAGGGGCGGTAGGGGCCGTGAGAACTGTCCCTGCACCGCAGCACACCGATAATGTTCGAGACAACTCTCGCGCTGTAAATTTGTACAAGCTCTTTCCTTACAGCATCAACCAGTCCCAACTCCAAGTTCAAACCCCCCACTGTGTACTACATTACTAAAAGCGGTTTGGTGTTACTGACTGTTTCCGTCACGTTTCTGGTGTCAGAAGACTTTCTGTTGTTGTGTGTGTGTGGGGGGGGAATTGTAATTTCAGTGCATAGCCCACAGTGCCATGCTACAGACTTGGCTGCAGGGTCAACTGCAGGGCACACACAGACTGCAGTCACTAGGCACCAGGGACAGTCTGTGTGGTGTATGCTGCCCCGGGTCTTTCCTTGATGTGTATGCTTGTGCAGGGTCCTGGTGCCTGCCGTCCCCGAATGTAAAGGCAGGCTTCCCTTCACATGCACTTGGACCGTAGTCACGATCCTCCCCGGTGCTCTGAGCCCCAAAAAGAGACCTCATCCAGGGGCAGATACTCACCCTTCCCCCACACCCCTCACCCCTTCCAACGCCCAAACCCACAGCCGTCATGTTAACCCCTATCCAAAGACGGCACCCCTCGCCCCTTCCTGCAAACCCACCCATCAGTGCACACCTTACCCAGCACAGAATGCTTCCATGTTTCAACCAGGAAACAGAAATGCAAAGTCAACGAAAGATTTATTATTAATTACTAAAACATGTCCTTAGTTTTAAAACGTCCTTCGGAAGTGGGGGAAACTTGGTTTATGATCAGGCTCTCTTAAAATCAAGTGGACAGTCACAGGTTACCCTGCTCTGCGAGGAAACTCGCTTTCAAAGCCTCCCTGATGCATATCGCTTCCCGCTGGGATATTCTCTCAGCACGGGTGTCTGGCTGATCGTAAACAGCAGCCAGGCGATTTGCCTCAACCTCCCAAGCGGCCAAAAAGGTCTCGCCCTTGCTCTCACAGAGATTGTGGAGCACACAGCAAGCAGCAATAACTACGGGGATATTCTTTTCGCTGATGTCCGAGCGAGTCAGTAAGCTCCGCCATCTCCCCTTGAGACGTCCGAAAGCACACTCCACCACCATTCTGCACTTGCTCAGCCGGTAGTTGAAGAGTTCCTTCTCTCTGTCCAGGGCGCCTGTATAGGGCTTCATGAGCCAGGGCATTAGCGGGTAGGCTGGGTCCCCGAGGATCACTGTAGGCATCTGCACATCCCCAACCATTATTTTGTGGTCCGGGAAGAAAGTTCCTGCCTGGAGGCGTCTAAAGAGACCAGAGCTCCTGAACACACGCGCGTCATGAACCTTGCCCGCCCACCCGACGTTGATGTTGGTAAAACGTCCCCTATGGTCCACCAGTCCTTGCAGCACCATGGAAAAGTAGCCCTTTCGGTTAATGTACTCGCTGGCCTGGTGGGCTGGTGCCAGGATAGGGATGTGAGTCCCATCTATAGCCCCACCGCAGTTTGGGAATCCCATCGCGGCGAAGCCATCTATGACGACCTGGACGTTTCCCAGGTTCACTACCTTTGAGAGTAGTTGCTCAACGATTGCGTGGGCTACTTGAATCACAGCAACCCCCACGGTAGATTTGCCCACACCAAAGTGGTTCGCTACTGACCGGTAGCTGTCTGGCGTGGCAAGTTTCCAGAGGGCTATGGCCACTCGCTTCTGCACAGTCAGGGCTGCTCGCATCCGGGTGTCCTGGCGCTTCAGGGCAGGGGACAGCAAGTCACAGAGTTCAAGGAAAGTACGCTTACGCATCCTGAAGTTTCGCAGCCACTGTGATTCGTCCCAGACCTGCAGCACTATGCGGTCCCACCACTCCGTGCTTGTTTCCCGGGCCCAGAATCGCCGTTCCACACCATGAACTTGACCCATTGCCACCATGATCTCCACGGCGCGGCGTACCCTGCTTTGTGAGAGGCCTGCGCCACTCTCCTCACCGCGCTGCCGGAGCCTCCTCGCCCGATTTCTCATCAGCTGGCTGTGGAAGAGGTGGACGATAAGGTGCGAGGAGTTGACAACGGCCATAAGTGCAGCGATGATCGCAGCGGGCTCCATGCTCGCAGTGCTGTGGCGTCCGCGCTGTAACCGACCAGAAAAGTGCGCGAACAGATTTCCCGCCGGCGCTTTCATGGAGGGAGGGCGTGATTGACGGTTCGATGACGACAGTTACCCAAAACCACCCTCGACACATTTTTTCCCCCAGCAGGCATTGGGAGCTCTACCCAGCATTCCAATGGGCAGCGGGGACTGCGGGAACTGTGGGATAGCTTCCCACAGTGCACCGCTTCCAAAGTCGACGCTGGCCCCGTGAATGTGGACTCAGAAGTTCGAATTTGTGTATTTAGTATGGATACACAAATTCGACTTCATAAGGTCGAATCCACAAATTCGACTTAAGTAGATTCGAAATAGTCCTGTAGTGTAGACAAGGCCTTAGACATACTAACCTGAAAAATGATACTGCACGTCCTCACCCTTGCTAGGAAGCATCTCTAAACCATTCATTTGTGTTGGAAGTAAGTGAGGAAGTCAAAATGCCCAGCCTATTCAGAGACTGCTCAGTTCCTTTGGGTTTAGAGGGAGGCGCTATTTAGATTTTGTATAGTTAACATTTAATTTATCAGAAAAACATGATTTTTCCTTTCCTTTCAATTTACTTTCTCTCATTTTGGAGATCTTTTTTCCCCTATCACTTTCATACAAGCAGCTGATCTTCATTATTCTGAGTACTGATTTGCCTAAAAGAAAATGTACTATAAGGGAATAATATTAACTTGAC
Source organism: Mauremys mutica (assembly GCF_020497125.1). NCBI lineage: Eukaryota > Metazoa > Chordata > Testudines > Geoemydidae > Mauremys > Mauremys mutica. The sequence goes on along the minus strand of NC_059079.1, from coordinate 41,626,239 downwards.
AGAGAGAGAGAGCTGGATGATATAATAAGTCTTTTCCTTCTCTAACATGTATGATTCTATGAAACCATGGCTTAGGGAACAGCAACTCTGACCCACCTCCTTCCTTTTTTTTAGTTAACCTCTATCAACTTTTTAATATAGATTCTCATGTTTGTCATATGAATTAGTAATTAATGTGATCCTATTCCTCATGTTAATATGTTCATTGAAAGTGACATAGAAGGAAGGGCATTTTGATCTACAGAGAATTAATTAGCATGTAATTTTCAGTATATCATCTAGTGTTAATTAGCAGTTAAACCATCTTCTTGTGCATGACCTGATGATTTAAATACAGTGTTCTGTTACAGCAACCCTGGGGGAAAGTAACTTGAAAGGGTATTTTCTTCTTGAAAATGGAACTTTGTGCATCAGCTTTCTTACTGCTGCACAGTGTTGAAGTATCAGATCTTTCTCTCAGTCCTTCCACAATATGAAATTCAACATAATAAACCATGACATAGACAAACAGCAGTGGTGGCACTAATCAAATAAAATAATGTTATGAGTTTCTCTGAAATTTACGTCTATATTTAGGAGTTGGATAGCACCATTTGAATCTTCATAAAAACAACTGGCATAAATCAATACTGCTGCAGTGACTTCAATGAAGCTATGCCAATTTATACGAAATGAGAATCTGGCTCAAGGAATTCTAGAAATACCAGAAGGCAAAATAGTCCAGTATGCTTGTGCTTTTTTGGATACCATTTTCTTCTTAGGATGCCCAGTGAACACATCTAGACATTTTTTTGCTCCAGTTGTTTTGAGGGGCACTCTTTTTTATTATCTATGTTATAAAATGATTCTGCCCAAGTTCTCTAGTTCAGTGGTTCTCAACTAGAGTACATGTGCCCCAGTATGCAGAGGTTTTCCAGGGGGGACATCAACTCATCTAGATATTTGCCTAGTTTTACAACAGGCTACATAAAAAGCACCAGTGAAGTCAGTAGAAACTAAAATTTCATACAGACAATGACTTGTTTATATTGCTCTATAGACTATACACTGAAATGTAAGTACAATATTTATATTCCAATGGATTTATTTTATAATGATATGGTAAAAATGAGAAAGTAAGCAATTTTTCAGTAATAGTGTGCTGTGACACTTTTATATTTTTAAATCTGATTTTTGTAAGCAAGTCGTTTTTAAGTGAGGTGAAACTTGGGGTGCACAAGACAAATCAGGCTCCTACTTTCCTCATTTGTAGGTTACATCCCCCAAATTTTGGTACCTTTTTTTCAATGCTCCATTAACTTTATTGAGTACTTTCATCATTTTGAATACATCCATTAGATTTCTTTGAAGTCTTATTTTCTAGGAAGTCCAACTCCTTTGACCTCTTCTCATAAGATTATTCAGAGCAGGTATCCCTTTTGTTGCCTTATGTTGCGTACAGTCTTACACAAGTCTTATGTTTTTTTTTTTAATTTTTACTTTTTTACTGCAGTTGAGAGATGATTTAACACTACGGAATCAGGTTGTTTTGTATTCATATGGGAGAAATAACAGGAGACTGGGAGACAAAACCAAGTGAGCAGCAAGTTTCTGTGTTGTTGCCTTGACTTCTTTGGAATGGCAGAATGTAATGAAAAGTAAAAGATGATGTGTGACTAAAAAGGAAATACAATACATTTACACAAGTGGCAGATTTTTTCTAGACGGTTTATGCCCACCCAGTTCTGAGGCTGGTAAGTGGAAAATTTTTTAATAACCATGATGATAAGGCTTTTTGTCTAATCTGGATGGGTCTGATGAAGGCATTTGTAAGTAGACTAAGCCCTGGTCTACACTAAGCTCGGGGGTCGAACTAGGGTACGCGAATTCAGCTACGTGAATAACGTAGCTGAATTCGAACTACCCTAGTTCGACTTACTTACCCGTCCAGACGCCGCGGAAGTGAACTCCGCGGCTCGAAGGTCGACTCCGGCAACTCCTCCTGCCGCGGTGGAGTACCGGAGTTCGAACTAGCGCTTCCGGGGTTCGAACTATCGCGTCTAGATCAGACGCGATAGTTCGAACTCCGAGCAGTCGAACTCGCCGCGTCGACCGTCCCGGTAAGTGTAAACTAAGTGTGGCCTAAGAAGTCTAAGACTATCTCAGTTAGATGCACAAATGGACTTCCTATTTTTACAATACAGTAAGTGTGGACAGCATCTATCCTGCATCATCATGACTGACACTTTCAGACCAGTTGTAGAAGACTATGTATGACTGTTGTTTCCGCTGTTTGTCTGTCATGCATGCAGCTATTTTGCACACGTGCTCTAACATGAAAGCTCATCCCTTAGTCTGTGAATGGTCCTAATTAACAAGCATAAATTTGGATTTGAAGGACTATGCAGTACATTAGACCTTTGAGGAAAAAGGGCAGGGCCGTCCAGAGGATTCCGGGGGCCTGGGGTCTTCGGCGGCGGGGGGGCCCTTCCATTCCGGGACCCGCCGCCGAAGTGCCCCGAAGACCCGCGGCGGGAGCCCCCCGCCGCCGAATTACCGCCGAAGCAGGACCCGCCGCTGAAGTGCAGCCCGGTCTTCGGCAGTAATTCGGCGGCGGGGGGGGGGGTCCCCGCCGCGGGTCTTCGGGGCACTTCGGCGGCGGGTCCCGGAACGGAAGGGCCCCCCGCCGCCGAAGACCGGGCTGCGCTTCGGCGGCGGGTCCCGCTCCCCCCCCCCGCCCCGGCCCCAGCCTCTTACCCCCGGCTCCCTCCTCACCCGGAGTCTCAGCGCCTCGCCGGAACAGCCGCAGTGTGCGGCCGGCGGGGCCTGAGCTCCGTCCCGCTCAGAGCCGCGTGGTGAGGGGGCGGGGCTGGGAGCTCCATGCCGAGCAGAGGCAGCTGATCTCAGCCCGGAGCTCCCGGCCCCACCCTCTCACCGCGGGGCTCAGGGGCCCCGGCGGAGACTCGGCGCTTGATGCACTGAGGCTCCAGGAGCGGGGCGGAGGCGGGAGCCTCCGCTGTTCTCTTGGGGGCCCCTGCGGAGCCCGGGGAAAATTGCCCCCTTTGCCTCCCCCTCTGGGCAGCCCTGAAAAAGGGATGAGATCAATTAAAACTACGAAGATTTGTTGGGTCAAATAGCCTTTTTCTGTTCCTAAAATTCCTTGTGTTTTAATTAGATCTGGGCAAATAATTTGCAGGAAATAATTTACTGAAAGAATTTAGCCATTTTCCCTGTGAATTCCTTTTGTACTGTCTGTGAGCAGATTGCAATTTCTTCCAAATTAATCATAATTCAAATATAATCATTTAAAAAAAAATCTATGGTTTGGTTGTAAGCAATTTATTATGAGTATTCAGTATCTGATATTTGGTTAGCTGTTACACTGTTTTCAGTGGAAAGCAATTCAGAAGTCTCTGCTTAGATCTAGATTCAGGTTAGTTATAGGTAAGATTTTGGATGTTGAGGTGTGAGGATGAAGCGGGATTTATATTCAAATGTGACAATGTTTTATGAGTTGTTTACATGAGTTTTTAACTCACAATATCACATTTCATTCAATCTGGGCTACCTTGAGATGATCTGGAATACAGGTCCCTTCTAGTTTTAGAACTAATTTAGAATCAAAAGTGTAAGGAAGATTCAAATTTAGAGATTTAAATTTAACCCTCTACAGAAGTCCGGATGGTTTGGATTTGAAATTCATGTTAACAGACCACATCTCCTAGAAATCAACATTCTAGGTAAAAATTGTCATTTTAAATACAGTGCCCTGGTGCTGAATGTTCTAAGTGCAGCCTCTTTTGAAGCGGGAAGAGCTAACAAAGTGTGCTTGTTGTCTAAAGCTCACCTTGGTAATGTGTCACAGACAAAGCTGTAGAGACATGGCTCTAAGATGTGGTTTATGAGACAATGAAGTCTTCTCTGGAGAGACTTCATGCTCTCATAAAATGTTTTTTAAACATGAAAAATGGACTGAATATCTTTATCTTTATTTGTAGTTTTAGAATTTTAATGTGAATAAACCTCCAGAGCATTTCTGAGATTGGGGCCTGCATTCCAAATCCTCTCAGATGACTTGAAAAGCAGGCCTCAGTTCTACCCATCTTACATATTTAAATTTATACATTTGCAAGATAAAGAGAATAGAATAAAATGTAAGACTGATGTGAAACTAGACAATGTTTGAAATATCAATCACATCCGCTCCTATGGCTTTTTAAAAAGCCTGAGTCACATTAGTTTTAAATTGCATTTTGTATGTGTGAGTCTATGTCCTGTGGTGGGTGAAGAGTCACAAGGAGGTTCAGACACACTGTTCCAACTCTGGAAAACCATTTTTCAAAAGCCAAACAGTGAGGGGCCTGCTGTGCTCATTAACATCCATTCATTAGCATGTCAGATGACACTGGGGCCTGCTATAGGTTATGTACAATAACAATTTTGTCCTAGTAAAAATACTTAAAATATGTTCACATACTTCATTCTTCCTTTTTTGTTTTGTTCCTACTCTAGCTTGGAAAAGGTTTACTTGGAAAATTTAAAATAGCCTGAAACCTATCATCTCAAAAGCCTCAGCCTGAGGTTTACTGAGATGGTCTTTCCATTGTCCTTTCGATACTCCTTCCCCTTGAAGAAACCAGTGTAAAAATGTTTTATAATTACTTCCATCCCCCAAGCCTCTAGTCACCCTTTGCCTGGTGCTTAGAGACCGTATTATGGAATGTGTGATTGCAGAATCTTGACTCAGTCACTGGCAGAGGGAATTAAGCTCACAGTTTCTAGGTCAAGTAATACAACAATGTGTAAAGATGCAGTGGTAGCAGCTTTTATTCGTCTCTGGTTTCCCCTCTTTGTTTATCTTTTTTCATGACTTCCCTCTCACTTCCATAGGCATACTGGTACCTGTGCTTTCAGTAAAACCTATTACTGCTTGTATGAGTGAGTAGCGTAAATATGGGGCTCCTTGAAGAGCCTGGAGGCTTATAAATCATTATCCACTAAATGATGAACAGGGAGAACAGAGTAAGGTTGGTCCAGTATTCTTTATTCATGATCATGGGATGGAGAGTGGAGGGAAGAAAGGAGAATGCTGCAAAGAAAACTGTCCTTTGATTTGTGCCTAATGATCCAGAAATGTACAGCTCAGTAAAGTTGAAGTCATCGCTTTATATCCTTTTGGTGCTCAGTGTGACAACAGGGGGCATGATGAATTCTTTTGGTCTAAATGGGAATATCATATATTATTTGATCAGAATTCCATTGTAATCTGGCAGTCATTAAAGTCTGCATATTGCAAAGTGTTTCTGGTTACAGTTTTTTAACCTAATCCCTGGAGCTGGAATCAAACCACAAAGTAGCAGTTTGTACTTAGGGTGACCAGACAGCAAATGTGAAAAATCGGGACAGGGGGTGGAGGGTAATAGGAGCCTATATAAGAAAAAGACCCAAAAATCGGGACTGTCCCTATAAAATCGAGACATCTGGTCACCTTATTTGTACTTCACATACAGACTTCTCAGAGGGTCAGTGAATTACAGCAATTTATATGTTACTGACTGAGGTACAGCTGCAATATAAGATGATGCAATGGAGAGAATTTGGACCCAAGAAACATTTACTTTTCTCCTTCTTTCAATGTTCTGCATATATAATGAGTATTTATGTGTGTAAGCAGTACTTTGGGGATGAAGTATTGGGAATCAGTGGAGATGTATTTTATCCTTATTATTTGTATAGTACCATAAGTGTGCAACAAATAAAAGGCAAGGTTCCTGCCCAAAAGAGCTGGCAGTTTGGCAGACAAATTCCCCCTACCTGGAAAAAATTTGCACAAGGTGCTGGAAATTCCCTGCAGTTCTATTTGTAGAGTTTCCATTGGATATTTCCTTTGGTAAGTGAGGAGGGATGGCTTTCCAGTGAATGATCAGGCTGTTTGGTCCCCAAAGCTCATGGACTTTGGGGGAGCCACTGGTGACCCTGAATTTCATCTTATAGCTCCCAAGGAATCCACTGGTTTTGGATCCCCTGTGCTTCAATACTGTGGAGGGGATCAACTCCTAATTTAATGCTGACTCAGGACCCTATTCTGCATTCCTGAACTACCATTTCACCTGCCGGGGTGGTCATAAAGGCAAAATAAGACCAAACAATTAATAAACATAAACACATTTGCACATCATAGGAAGTTACATTTCCCTAGCTCTCCCACAAACTTGGCTTTCTTCTATCCAACCATGGATCTCTTTCTTCCCCTTAGTTGTACTTCATCCAGCTTTTTGCTCACAGGACTTGATTTTTTAGACATAGTAGAGTACATCTTCAGCAGGGCTTCAAACAGTGTGTCTGTGTTAGCTTTTTTGAGTACTCATCCATTCTCCAAAACATACAAATCAACTCCTTTATCCTCAGGAAGACCAGAAATAAAGGCAAAGTACTGTAGGGAAGCTTGCATTTGCCTTTGCTACATGTGAGTTGTGGACAAACAGAGGGGTGTTGTCTCTTGGCCTTCAGTACTCTACATCAGAATTATACTAATTTTTTCTGTCTTAAAAATGTTTTAAAAGATAACATGAACAATTCATAGAATAAAGAATGCAGCAGCTGAGGATAGCTTTTTTTGTTAAGCCTTTGAAAAGTTAGAAGCTGAAACTTAGGGGCAGCCTTGGAACCCCAAATAAAACTATATTATAAAATACAATATGTGTTCCACATGGGGGATCAATGCAGAGATGAGATAAGTTTCACTAACAATTAACGTTTTTGGACTTCACTTCACAGAAGAGATACTGACAGGATAACCCCTTCATGAAAAATCAGGAATTGCTTTTATATAGTGCATTTCATATGCAGATTTTTAACCCAAAACATTTTAGAAAGGTATTGACTAGATCCAATAGCAATGCATTGACTCTGCCATTTAACATGGCATTTGTTATGCACTTGGAAATATCCCTCACACAGTCTTAGATATTACATGTTTTCTTGAAATGAAGGTCAGGATTCACATTGAAGTTAAACCCTACGCTTTTGGAAAAGAGTGATGGAATCTTTAATGTCCGTCTGAACAGCCAGGCAGACCTCAGTGTAATGTCTCCACTGAAAATCAGAGTGCCATTATTAATAATGTACAAGCTGAGAACCCTGCCTCTCTGTGGCTGAAATCTTAGCAACTTAGGCAGAGCCACTTGACAGTGGTTGTTTGAAATTAATAGGCACACAAATGAATAGAAAATTAGTGTATCAGGCAAATGAGCCCAAAGCATGCCAGCCGTCATGAATGTCATGAATTCACCTTACTACCTCTGTACCCAACATGTTCTTCTAAGCCCCTCCCCCCGCCTCCCTTTTTTGAGTCAGGAACCCAAGAGAGGCCCCAAAGAAGGGGATGATGTCTCCCGGGCAGACTATGCTAATACTGCTAAGATTGTGACCATACCCTAAGATGAGATTCTGCAGCCTAGCAGGAAGCACCCCAGGGAGAAGTTTAACTTGGGGTGGACCAATGAGTGGTCCAGACACTGAAACATCCCTTTAGGCTCCAGGTCCCACTCCTGTTGGGAGAGAACCCCCAAGTGGGGAGGAAGGGACACACAGGAGGGACTGATGGCCGTTGCGTATGACCCAGACAGACACTCCAGGATGAGCAGACTAAAGAGAACTGTGGAATCACTGCCTGACCACTAGACATTGGACTGACCAACTACAGGTACACAAGTGGAGGATGGCGTATTGAACCCTACCTCTACCTTGTGCACCCAAGCAGGGTCTCTGCAATCAGACCCATAAGAACTTGCTCCAAATATGGGTAAGTTACTATTGTTTTGGAATATGTTTGTGAACAATGTCTCTTCTTCCCCAAAATGCTCACAAATGTGTCCTTTCATCTGACAGAGAACGTTACATATATCAATCTGATGCAGAGTTGCAGATTGCATATTTTTGATTTGTTTTAAAGTGATACCTCTTTGACTTAGTACCAAAGTGCAAAACTATCCAAAATGAACAAACCATTTCCTTCTTGTTTTTAGCCCCCATTCTCCAAAGATAGTCAAAGTTCTAGCCCAGGTGACACCAAGCCACATTTCATCTCAAAACAATTTGAAATGGCAGAGTTATACAATTTGTAATGGAATTTATGTCATGTGGTCAGACCCTCAACTAAAGAGGTTCCATAGATCAGTTCTATAAGATAAATTACAATATATGAGGAGGACCTGATAACCCATTATGGGCCTGATTGTGCAAACCTTGCTCAGGGCCAAATTCTGCTAACCTCATTCACATAGGGTAATTTACACCTCAGATAGTCCTATAGCAATCAGTGGGACTACTTGCAGAGTAAGATAATATCCAGTGTGAGTACGTTAGGCAAAATTAAGGCCTATGTATTGGGATAGTTGGTGACCAACCAGCATATATTATGCTAAATATTAGTGGGACATTCCAGAAATATATGTTATAAGGCAGTGGGCCAAGGGACGTACTGGCCGCCGCTTCCAGCAGCTCCCACTGGCATTTCCCCATGCTAATTTTCCCCTACTGTTACTCACACCTTCTTGTCAACTGTTTGAAATGGGCCATCCTGATTATCACTACAAAAAGTTTTTTTTCTCCTGCTGATAATAGAACAACCTGAATTGATTAGTCTAGTTAGAGTTAGTATGGCAACCCCCAGTTTTTCATGTTCTCTGTATATTTATATCTTCCTACTGTGTTTTCCACTGCATGCATCTGATGAAGGCGGTTTTAGCCCATGTAAGCTTATGCCCAAATAAATTTGTTAGTCTCTGAGGTGCCACAAGTACTCCTTGTTCTTTTTAAAATATATATATATATATATTTTAAAAAGAATTTAGTTTAAAAAGGATACAAGCTCATTCTTTTTCAGTAAGCCTTATGTCTTCTAGGAAACTGGTATCATTTAGATAGTATTAATCCATGAATGTCTAGAGTGTAATGGTTTCCCAGCTGTTCTGTGGATCACTGGTGTTCCATGGTGGTTCTTCCTTTATAACAGTGTTTAGGGAAACATCCAGCAATTCTCAGACAGTTACATTTGGCTAATTGTATTTCAGGAACTCTCAGAATGTTTAGAGGCAGCTCTTTTTCTTTTCCCAATTAAATTCAAAATATCAAGTCCTTGGTTATACCCACCATTAAGTCTTTCTCTGTTGGGTGCTTTTTTGATGGATTCAGCCTTCATCAAACTTATCAAAAATGGAAGAAGTAGCAAACACACAGGAAGACAGAATCAAACTGCAAAATGACTTGGAAAGATTAAAGTAGGGATTCATAAATGAAAAATTATATACTCAGGGAGAGACAGATGCACAGACATAACCAATCACAGTAGCATTAATTAAATCTTGTCTCCTTAAAATTGTCCTACTTTTTCATGTAACGAGGCAGCCTGGTTGCCTCTGGGAAGGTGCCAAGTTGGGACTGAGGGCTCAGAAGAGAAGGTGGCCATGAGAGGAGGAAACATACTTTAAGAAGTGGCTCATGATACAAAAAAGTCTGAGAACACCTGTTCAACACTGTTACCTCCTTGAGGCTGGGATCATGCCTATTTTTTATGTTTGAACAGCAAAGAAGACACTCATCATCATTATTATTGTTAAGAGTCTGACTTGAGTGGAGAAAAGCAAGGATGAATAATGAAACTTAACATTGAAATTCAAATCTGAAATTTTGTCCTTAACTTATTGGGTCCTAAAGATTTCTCCAGTGGCTTTAGTACAGCTTTCTGCAGGTGTGGGGAGTTTTAAATAAAAGAATAAAGAACTGCAGGCAGATGCACTTTTCTATGCTCTTGCAGTTCTAATAAAATGTGTTGGTAAAATCTGAATAAGAATTAAAGGGGAAAGAAGGAAGTGGAAATGACAGAGGAGAAAGAAATTAGAGGCAAGAGCAGGTAAATAAAGAATGAGGCAGTTAGAGAAGACTGTACGCACTTCAGGGCAGAGACTATCCCTTGCTATGTATTTATACAACTCCTAGCACAATAGGGCCTCTAGGTGCCACTTCAATACAAATAAATAATGATAAACCAAAAGGGTAATGAGACAAATAAGAAAACGAATGAGGAAAAGAGGCAAGGAAGGGATGAAAAAGAGTAATAGGAAACATAAAGTAAATTCCATTATAGACAGATTATGGCCTTAATCAGAATTTATTGAAATTAAGATGAAGCTGAGCTGTGCTTGGTATAGTTCAGGGTACATATATTGGAGGTGCAAAAGGGGCTCAAAGCAACATTTACATTCTCTGTCCTAGTGCTGATCTCATCCCTGGATTTATAGGCTATTGAGCAGTTCTCAAACTGTGGGTCATGACCCCAGAATGGGTCGCTACTTCATTTTAATGGGGTCACCAAGGCTGGCGTTAGACTTGCACTAGCCCAGGGCTGAAGCTGAAGCCTGAGCCCCACTGCCTGGGACTGAAGCTGAAGCCTGAAGGCTTCAGCCTTGGGTGGTGGGGCTCAGGTTACAGCCCTCACATCTGGGGCTGAAGCCCCCAGGCTTTGGCTTCACTCCCTCCACCCCCCCCCACCCCGCCTGGGGTGGCAAGGCTCAGGGTTGGGCTTAGGTTTCAGTCCCCCTTCTCAGGGCTGTGTAGTAATTTTTGTTGTCATAAGGGAGTCATGATGCAATGAAGTTTGAGAACTGCTGGATTCTGATTTGTGACAGCTGATAGCCATTCCAACACCTGGATTTGTGACAGCTGAAGGGGCCATTCCAACACCTGGAGTTCACTGGAGCATAAAGGAGCCAGGCATGATGTCCATTCAACTGACTTTGCCCTTTGCGCTAGGGGCCAGGAGGGGAATGGTGTTGGAGTCAGGCAGTGATTCCCCTAGGTTGGGGGAATATGCTACTGGCCATCTAACTCGACTTTAGTTCAAAGCTACACCAGGGGAGGATCTGGGTCAGGATCTTTTAGGGATTTCTCAACACTGGTGCACTGTAAGAATATGGATTGCAGCTAAGATCTAAGTAATAACTTGATCACAATTAGCCCAGACTTTTTCTACACTAGTTACACTTCACCAAACTTAAAGCTGCCAGTGTATTTCCCAGAACAGTACCATGATTTCAAAGAATATCCTCTGAACTCATGGTTTACATCTTAAGAGTAGAATATACTTTGTTTAAATTTAATAGCGGCTAATTTGACATATTAGATGATTTATGCACATACTTTAAACCCATTAGGGCAGCATGATAAATTTTAGAAAAATAAGTGGCTGAATCTGCCCTATAATTTTAGTTAGTCTTCTGGCAGCAAAAGCTTGTTTCATGAGCTACATTGTTTCATTCACAGTACTAGCTTCATAACAGTGGCAGTCCCGTTTGTTAACATTTGGGTAAAACATGACTGCATTAAAAAGTATGTTTGTGTATAATGATGTAAGACGCATGCTCTGTGTAACAGATTATGTTCTGACATCCTCAGAAAATGTAAACTTAAAGACTGGCCTACAATCATCTGGACTAACTCACTTCATTGAAGTTAATGGATATAAAACTAGCTTAAGTGGAAACAGAGCCAGGTTCATGGTTCTTTGATCATGTATTTCAGAGGATGCATTAGCTAATGGCAGAGTGGGGTGAGCATTATACACAAGAAAAATAGATTGTTGCCTAGCTTCTGCCAGAGGAATCCAAATTGAAATCCTCAAGTAAGTGAAAATTTTCTCAGGTATGGGGCACAGCAGCAGAAGTTGCTGGCAAGCATGGCTCTGCTGAAGTGCGTTGCACAGCTCAGAAAGCGGCAGGGCCTTTCTGGGGAGCAAAACATGCTCATTCATCACACCTCCTGAGGACATTCTGGTGGCTGGGGACCTATAGATTCCTACTTTCCTCAGGGTAAAACCCTGCTGAGATGGAGCTGGCCCCACAAGGACAGAAGGTGCAGATTGCAAATTGTGATTGGGTGGAAAAGGGTGTTGTATCCTGTGGTGATATCACCTTAGGCTTTGATCTTGTCAGCTCTCACATGCCAACCAGGCCTGGTTAATTCTTAGTTTGGTCCTTTAAGGAAAATCCAGAGTACTGCAGAAAGTAGTATATATTAACATTCTTTAATCAACAATACCAGGATGAAAATTTTGTAAGCACCTTGCTCCAGAGCAGGGATTGGCAACCTTTGGCATGTGGGAAGTGGCGCGGGCCGAGGGGTGTGCTGGCCGTGGCTTCCTGCAACCCCCATTCGCCTGGAGCGGCGAACTGTGGCCAGTGGGAGCTGCGATCAGCCGAACCTGCGGATGCGGCAGGTAAACAAACCGGCCCAGCCCTCCAGGGTTCTTATCCTGGCGGGCCGCGTGCCAAAGGTTGCCGATCCCTGCTTCAGAGAGTTCAGAAATATTCTAAGGGCAGCATTCTTGTGTGTGTGTGTGTGTGTGTGAATCCACTATGCTCAACAGTACATGTTTACAAGTTTGGGCTTTAAAATATTATACAACAGTTTTACATAATTTCATTGACTCAGTGGTGTTACCCTTGCTTTACACTGATGTAAGTGAAGGTAGACACTGTGTTATCTCCAGTTTAAACATTAGAGCTCTCTGATGCATGTTATTTGTGATTGACATTAATAGAGGGCACAGCTCATTAATGTGAGCTCATATTTAAGCACTGCTAATAATCAAGACAGAGCTTCTTTAAAGTTATGGGCATACCAGTGTAGTATATAATTAAACGTGTATGGTATCTATTATTGGTTATAATTAAGATGCATGATCTTTTTTGTTTATTATAATATCAAAATGTACTATAATCACACTGAAAAGCAGTGTTTGTCATGTCCTATTGCTTAATTATGGAAAAGTACTATATGACTTCAGGTTGTGCTGATTAAAGCAATTAGTACAAAATTATAACCAGAAGCTATTAAAAAGTGTATAAAATATTTACAAGCCTTTACATGACTACAAGAACCAGGCTTTAAACACTGAATATTTCCTTTTTTCATAGATTATTTTTGTCCAGTTCTCAGTTAGGAAAACATGGTAGTGCTCCATCCAGCACTTGCTAAGTTATTATGCTGCAAGGCACTTTTATGTACATGGTGCATGTTTGTTTAAAATGAGAATATTCTAAATGGGTACTGTCAAGTACTTTATAAATAACTGAGAATTGTGAAAATTGGTCTTGATTCTCCTCTCATTTACACAAGATTGACAAAGGTGTACCTCTGTAGGAGCACCTCAACTGAAGCCAAACACCAGCATCAAGTCCAAACAGGCCTGTGGTTTATGTTCTAGTACTGAAAGCTTGACAATACTAAGCCCCTGACTGTTTAGCTTTTTCTCCATTTGGAAAGCATTGACTGTTTCGGAGAGTCTTTTAGAGAGGAAAATTATTACTTAATAGTTCAAATGGCCCCACTCTAAAGGGAAAAACCCTGAGGCCTGTGCAGGCCTTTTGATTCCATGATGGGAGTTCTACACTGACCTGAAAGGGCATCCTAGGCTGTCACAGAAGGGGAAAAAAATATCACTAGCCTCAAGCATTCAAAAATCATCATTCAGACCCCCAAGAATCAAGAGAATTTTTAAAAATTATATTTTGGGTTCGTCTTATTTGCCTTCTGGGTTTTGAGCCTTTAGGGTGCACTTGGGTCACATATTCAAGCTTTTTCTTTGAAACCATATGGGCTGGAAACATACTTTTTATTTAAATTAAAATTGAGATTCTCGTGAAATAATGTGATTCCATGAGCTGGGACTTTTTTTTTTAAAAAAATCACCAAATAGTGCAAAACTCATGATAGAATTGTAGGAGTGTTCCGACTGCTGCTCAAGATTTTGTCTCCAGTTTCTCTCCAGTATCTTCTACACTGCTGGGTTTCTTTCTTTCCCCCGTGTGAGGCTCAGGCCTGGTCTACACTACGCGTTTAAACCGATTTTAGGAGCGTTAAACCGATTTAACGCCGCACCCATCCACACTAAGAGGCCCATTATATCGATAAAAGGGCTCTTTAAACCGTTTATGTACTCCTCCCCAACGAGAGGAGTAGCACTAATATCGGTATAACCATATCGGATTAGGGTTAGTGTGGCCGCAAATCGATGGTATTGGCCTCCGGGCGGTATCCCACAGTGCACCACTGTGACCGCTCTGGACAGCAATCTGAACTCAGATGCAGTGGCCAGGTAGACAGGAAAAGCCCCACAAATTTTGAATATCATTTCCTGTTTGCCCAGCGTGGAGCTCCGATCAGCACGGGTGGCGATGCAGTCCCAAATCCAAAAAGAGCTCCAGCATGGATCATACGGATGTGATCGCTTTATGGGCAGACAGATCTATTCTATCAGAGCTCCGTTACAGAAGACGAAATTCCAAAGCATTTTTAAAAAATCTCCAGACAGAGGCAACAGCAGGGACTCAGCACACTGCTGCGTGACAAGCGTAACGGAAAGCCAAAGAATCAAATGGACACTCATGGAGGGAGGGAGGGGGGACTGAGGACTCAAGCTATCCCACAGTTCCTGCAGTCTCTGAAAAGCATTTGCATTCTGAGCTCCCAATGCCTGTAAGGGTCAAACACATTGTCCGGGGTGGTTCAGGGCATAGCTCGTCAATTTCCCCCCCCCCACACCCCCAGAAGGAAAAGGGAAAAAAATAGTCTCTTGACTCTTTTAAATGTCACCCTATGTGTACTGAATGCTGCTGGTAGACGCAATGCTGCGGCAGTGAACTGTAGCATCCTCGCCCCCCCTCCCTGGTGGCTGATGGTACAATATGACTGATATCCATCGTCATCATCAGCCTTGTGGCAGATGGTACAGTACAGAAGGACTGGTATCCGTCCTCATCATCAGCCCATGAGTGCTAGTACTTCCCAGTAGATGATACAGAACGGCTGGTAACCGTCTTCATCATAGCAACAGGGGGCTGAGCTCCATCAGCCCCCGTCCTTCATGTGTAAAGAAAAGATTCTGTTCTGCCTGGACTATCATAGCAGCGGGATGCTGGGCTCCTCTCCCCCACACTGCTTAATGTCCTGTCTGGACTATCATAGCAGCTGGAGGCTGCCTTCCCCTCATTTTATCTCACTAACAAGTCACTGTTTCTTATTCCTGCATTCTTTATTACTTCATCACACAAATGGGGGCACACTGCAATGGTAGCCCAGGAAGGCTGGGGGAGGAGGGAAGCAACAGGTGGGGTTGTTGCAGGGGCACCCCCTGTGAATGGCATGCAGCTCATCATTTCTGCGGGATCTGACACGGAGCGGCTGTGCTCTCTGGTTCTCTGATACACTGGTTCTCTATTACACTTGCCCCATACTCTAGGCAGGACTGATTCTATTTTTAGATACCATAAAGCAGGGATTGACTCGGGGAGTCATTCCCATTTTTGTCTTTTGCGCCCCCGGCCGACCTCAGCCAGGGGCACCCATGATAGCAGCAGAGAGTACAGTACAGAAGGACTGGTAACCATCATCTCATTGTCAATTTACAATGGTAGCAGATGGTACAGAACGGCTGATAACCATCTCTGCTATCATGCAAAAGCAAATGAATGCTGCTGTGTAGCGCTGCTGAATCGCCTCTGTCAGCGGCATCTAGTACACATACGGTGACAGTGACAAAAGGCAAAACAGGCTCCATGGTTGCCATGTTATGGCGTCTGCCAGGGCAATCCAGGGAAAAAGGGCGCGAAATGCTTGTCTGCCGTTGCTTTCCCAGCGGAAGGAGTGACTGACGACATTTACCCAAAACCACCCGCGACAATGATTTTTGCCCCATCAGGCACTGGGATCTCAACCCAGAATTCCAAGGGGCGGGGGAGACTGTGGGAACTATGGGATAGCTACGGAATAGCTACCCACAGTGCAACGCTCCAGAAATCGATGCTAGCCTCGGACCGTGGACGCACACGACCGAATTAATGTGCTTAGTGTGGCCGCGTGCACTTGACTTTATACAATCTGTTTTACTAAACCGGTTTATGTAAAATCGGAATAATCCCATAGTGTAGACGTACCCTCAGGCAGAGTTTTACATGCAATAGGTATTGGTAGGGGGGAGTGAGAATGGGCAGGGAAAGGAAATAGTCACAGACATGCCAACTCTTGTGAATTGCTCATGAGAGTTGCGATTTCTGAGTAAAATTAAGCCTCACTCATGATCTCGTGATAGAACTCTCAAATGACAGGATTAGTGGGGGTTTTTTTCCACTGCAGCGCATTTTTAAAATGTGTTTCCAGTCAAATGGGAGTTACCCCACCCTAAACAAAGGAATGTGATTTCTCCACCAGGCAGTTACTTCCAATGTACTTTGAAAGACAAGGAAAATTTATTTACATATCAGTTAAACAAGGCTAACAAGTGAGGGGGAGGTGAGCTGGGGGGAGGAGGGTAAAGAGACAGCAGGGCTACACCCCAGCAGGGAAAAGAAACTTTATCTGAGATACAATGAAGGGGGGAAGGGCCAAACCTCACATAAGCAATTGAATCAACTGAAAAAAGGAAGAAAAAAAAAAAAGCCCTGAAATTTGAGGGCTGTAAAAGTGAGTCTTAATTTTGCATAGAAATCCTGTCAGCCACCCCAGATGTGGCCGGGGCTCCGGCTGTCAGCCCTGGACAGCTGCTCCCCTGCTAGTTAGGGAAGTGGGAGAGGGGAGGCTGACTCCATTGCAGCACCCGCCAGGCCTCGCCTTGGGAGGGAGAAGAACCCTAAGGAGCAGAGGGGGGGCTGGGGACTGCAGGGGAGCTGAAGTGAGAAGGGTGAGGGCCGATGGAGTGCGGGGACTGTATTGATGGTGAGTTCTGAGCAGATGGGGTAAGTGCTGGTGTCAATTGGGTAGGAGGACTGAACTGATGAGGTGGTGATGATGGGGGCTAGGGGATTGAATGGGGGGGCTGAATTGAGGGGGTTGGGTGGGAATTGAACTGATGGGAGACTGGGGGACAGGACTAGTTTCTGGGCAGGATATGGGCAGGTGTGGGAGAATGGGCAACACTAATTGTCACATGCACACACCATGGGAATTGGCAGGAGGAGTTCAAAAATCAATAGACTGACCTAAAAAAACACAATATAATCTTTTTTTAAAAAGTAATGATGGGGGGAGGGGTGGCTCACTCATGATTTTTGATCTCTTGAAGTTGGCAGTATTGCGGTCACTGCTTTTTCTTTGACCACATCAGCATTTGAATCTCCCAGCATGATGTCTGTGTAGGTGTTGTGCATTGCTGCTTGAATTTTCAATGCAAAGGTGTACCAGAAGTCTGCTCTTTTTCTGGTGTAACAATATGCTCTTGGCATGGTATAATGTGGATCTTTATTCAGTTGCTTGAGTGTCATGTAGCAACCGGGATGTTCAGTCTTGAGATAACTTTCCCAATATTATAAATAATATTTTAATATGTTATATCCCCTCATTTTATTTTTCGTTTCACCCATTCAGTAAATTTTGGCTTCAATCTGAAACATTCCTCTCTGGCATTAACCTCACTAAGGAAAGAAATGTGGCCCTAAACTCATTCTGAAGAAACTGACTATAGCAGTAAGATGATCTGGAGGTAACAGACCAAGTGTGCATTAAGGGTTAAATCCTCCCCTTCCTGCCCAGCTTGAATATTGAGCTTGGTGCAGGGGTTCTGTGGGAATTTGAGATGCAATCCTTCCTCTGCAGGCCACTTTGTCCTAAGGTTGCATCAAATTCTATTACTCCTTTGTTCTAACACCATGCGTGTCAATAGCTGGTAGATCTTGCACTGTCCCCCAGCCCCTCCAAACCTGTCTTGCACAATATCGCACAGGGGGCCTCTAAGTTTTCATGGTAAACTGGGTCAAACTACTTTTGTAGACATCACAAATCCTTTCCATTGCATGCAGTTCAGCTATGTTGATTCTAGGGTCTCTACGGACATGGAAGAGAGGGGTCGGGATTTGTCCCTAAAACAATATTTTTAATCTGCATGCATATACAAATTGTATGGTTGCTGTTAAGAAATATATCCAGTGCTTGGTTCACGCTTGATCAATAAATAATACACAAACAGCCCCAAATTAGGAAGTTTTTAATTCATTCCTTGTAGGTTGTTAGGCAGGAGAATGTAGTGTGTCTTACTGCAAAAGACCTTACTTTTAAAAATGATTGAGATTGCACATCATTTACAGTATGTTTCATCACTTAATTAACAATTAATTATATTGTAGTACAGTCATTCATCAGGATTCTCCTTAGCCAGTCAAATCACTTGATTTCCCACTTTATACATTTTTTTTTAAAGACAACATCACTGTGTCATTCCCTGATATACAGAAAAAGAGCTGTGCACAATGAAAAACAGCTTCGGTTCCTCCCTTTACTTTCATATGCAGATGAAGGGACCTGACTGAGGCATGCAGTGCAACAGCTAAAGTGAACTGTGGAGTGGGAGCTGGAGGGCCATTTAGCTAACTGTCAGATGCCCTCTGGCAAGTGCGCATACTTCCCAACCTCGAACAGTCAGGGCCCTACTAAAAGAAACAAACAAACCTTGAGCTGGCTAGAATATCCATTAAAATTAATAGGAATGGCTTTTTTTTTTTTTTTTAACCGCGAAGGAACAAAACTCAGGGCAGGTCTTCACTACCCACCGGCATGTAGTGATCGATCTATTGGGGATCGATTTATCGCGTCTAGTGTAGATGCGATAAAATCATACCCCAATCGCGCTCCCCGTCTACTCCAGAACTCCAGCCCGCGAGAGGCAGAAGCAGAGTCGACGGGGGAGTGGCAGCGGTTTGACTCACCGCTGTCCTCATGGCCAGGTAAGTCGACCTAAGATATGCCGACTGCAGCTACGCTATTCGCATAGCTGAAGTTGCATAACTTAGGTAGACCGCTCCCCCCCACCCCCTCTGGCTAGTGTAGACCTGGGCTGAGTCAGACTCTGTTTAGTGTCAGAAATATCTTATGTATCTCTGATGAACCAATAATTGGTGAGCTGAACTACTATATTTGTAATACCTCCTTCTTGCTCTATTGGCTTCTGTTCCATTCAAAATCATGCAGCTTATTTGATCCTTGGTTGCACGTGCTTCTCTAGTGCAGCTCTTGATTAAGATTTTTCACTAGTTCCTGATTCATTATTGACACATTCACCCTGGCATGTAAGGCCTTTCATGACAGAATGCCTTCTTACCTGCATACTCTGGCTTCTGTATAAATATCTATTCAGACCTGTGCTCAGTTTCTGGTTTATTTTTAGAATTTATATTTTTACCATTTCCCAGCACTAAAAATCAGTCCTGGGCCCAGGTTATTCTCTTGTAGTGCAATTCTCTACCTTGCAATGATCAAACAGGGATCCTATTGGGCTTAGAGTTACCATACGCCTGGTGTCATGGAGTTGGGGGAGACAAGGCCCTGCACCCCCAGCTCCCTGCGATTTACTATGACTCAGCCAGACAGTAAAACAGAAGGTTTATTTAGATGACAGGAACACAGTCCAAGACAGGTCTTGCAGGTACAGACAACAGGCCCCCCTCAGGTCCATCTTGGGGGGGCCCCCAGGGAGGCCAGATCTGTGTCTGGGCTCCCCTCCATTTTCCCAGCCAGCTCCAGCCCCTCCTCTGCTTTTGTCTCTTTCCGGGGTCAGGAGGTCACCTGATCTCTTTGTTCTCCAACACCTTCAGTTGGCATCTTTGCAGACAGGGCAGGCTCTAGGCACCAGCGCTCCAAGCATGTGCTTGGGGTGGCACTTTCCAAGGGGCAGCACTCTGGCTCCCTTTTTTTTTTTGCTTGGGGTGGCAAAACCCTTGGAGCTGGGCCCTGTTTGCAGAGGAGGGGCCCAGGCCATCAGGAGAGAAGGTGTCAGCAGCCAGGATCACACTGGCCCCTGAGGGCTCTGCAACAATCACACCCCCCTGGACAGCCGAGAAATGCACAGGGGAAACTGAGGCACCCACACAGCACTCACAGAAAACATTAAGAACGTTCCCACGTCGTCACACCTAGGTTTTCCCAGACATTGCCTCTTTTTTTGATCCTCTGCCCTCTATTCAAGTGGATTTTTTCAAATAGGAGGCGATGTCTGGGAATGTTGTCCAGACATTGCAGCTCAGAAAGAGCCCCAATTGGTTTGCTTTCCAATTGGTCCCTGTCCCTCCCCTGCATCCACATATGATTGGTCCCTCACAGCTGCCAGATCTTGTCCACCCAGGCCCTGGCTCCCAGCCCTGGGGAAAGGGAGAGCCCCGCAGAGAGGCGCTGCTGGATGGCTGTTGCTAGGGTTGCCAAGTCTGACTGAAGCTGTTCTGGGAGATTTTTTTCCAGCATGATGTAATGTCATTTTCTTAAAATAGCCTATTACAATCTCCAGGATTGCTTTCAATAGTCACTGAAAAATCAAGGCCAATTCTGGGAGACTCCAGGCCAATCCTGGAGAGTTGGCAACCGTAGCTGTCCTGGATCTGCACCAGCTGCCCTGTAATCATGACACAGAGTGACCCTGCCTCCCCCATCTCAAGAATGAGGCCACAGATGCCCCTTCCAGCACTGCCCAGGTACCCCTCCCAGTACACACACAACCCTTAAAATAAAAAAAAAAGCGGTCCCTAATGTGTAGCAGAATGGAACAAGAAATGAAGCGCTGGAGTTCCAGGCCTCTGCTCTGTAGCCACTAGATAATGCTCTCTCCTTCATCTGAATCAAGCTGTTAAACAAACATACCACCTTTTCAACATGAATCCCTGAGTTTGCTACCTCAGAGAGAAGAAATTAAGGGACAGTTCTGGTAAATGATGTGCAGCGAGCTAATTGCCTGAGATTTTATCTCTGGTGGTTCTCTATACTCAGCAACAACAAAGCACTTTAAGTTACTCAGTTCCTTCTGTCTGTTACCTACATGCCCTGTCTTGGTCATGTAAAATAACAAGTAATAATATTCGACCACAATGAGAACATGTTGTAGTGATCTCATTGTTACTTTGTGGTTTCAACAGCCCTGTTCTCATTGAGAGTGCTTTCAAAATTTCAGTCAATTTAACAACATATTTGTTTGATACACTCTTCATTATAAGCCTAATAGGGAAGGACCTGGAGGACTGTCAAATGGATCCAAGTGTGAACCAGAACTGCTAAAGCCACAAGGTAATATCCATAATGAGACCACTGCTACAGCTATGCTGTTTGGTAGAGTTAACTCACAAAAAAACTCAGTTTAGGCCTTAGCTTGAGTTTGCACCTGTGGACCAGCAGAGACTGAAATATTTGGAATTTCAGGAATGGAAATTCTGGTTTTTGACCAGCTTTGCACAACATAAATAGCAAAATATAATGGGTCCAGTGAGATGTCATGAATGTATAGATAAAACTAGGTGTTCTCTATAAACTTGCAATGAACAGTAACTGATTGTGATCCTGAGTTTGTGCTTATGCAAACAAAGGAATTTTTTCATTCATGTAAATGAAAACCATTTTGAATTTACTCCTTGTGACTTTGTGTGTGAATTGGAGAGTTAGTGAACTGCTGTGTGACCTGATATTGGGGGATTACTGCAGCATAATCTACACATGCAAATGATTTTAGTTGTTGTGTTTTTGTGTATAAACATGGTTTAACCTTCAGGGAGACATGGGCAACCGAGTTCTTTAAAGTGTCTTATTTTTCCCCTTGAAGCAACAGAAAGAGAGTATAGGGAGGGGTGCTGCAGGGAGACCCAAAGAGCATTTTTAAGTGATTTTTATTCCCCCTTGAGCATCAGAGAGATTGAGAAATAAAGTGAGAGGATAAGTCTGTAATGACTTTAATCAAGGCCTCCACAAGATGGCAAGCTTTTTTGGCCTTTATTTTTTTAAACATGACAAAAAATAAGCATGTGTCCCTTGTGGGATTTCCCAAATTCATGCAATTCTAATTTTGAAGTGTCTGCAAAAGAAAGCTGAAGCTTAAGGAAATACTTACTCTTGTATCTCTTTTAGGGATGGTTGAACTAATTCAGAAAAACTAGAAATCCTCCTGAACCACATCCTATTTCTACAATTAAACATGAACCAACACTATGTAAGGGTCCTGAAATGCTCAGATAATTATCTTCCATTCCACTTTCCAGTAGTTACTTAATTCTGAAGGGCTAAAATAGCAAGAGAAAGGCACTTTTAAAAATATTTCCAGCTAGAATAATGAAGCTGAAGTCATAGGCACTGACTCCATGGGTGCTTTAAGCCTGGAGCATTGGCAGAAAAAAACAGTGGCTCCTCAGCACCCACCAGCCACAGCTTTTTGGTGGCTCGGAGATGGGTTTGGGGAGGGCGGAGAGTGTCAGATGGGTGGGGACCTTGGGAAGAGGGTGGAGAGGGGGTGGGAAGAGGTGGAGTGAGGGTGTGCCCTTGGAAGAGGGGGCAGGAAGAGGCAGAGTGAGGGAAGGGCCTTGTGGGCAGGGCCACCCAGAGGATTCAGGGGGCCTGGGGCAAAGCAATTTCGGGGGCCCCTTCCATAAAAAAAAGTTCCAATACTATAGAATACATATTCTCGTGGGGGCCCCTCCGGGGCCCAGGGCAAATTGCCCTCCGGGCGGCCCTGCTTGTGGGCAGGGGTGAAGTGGGGGTGGGGCCTCGGGGCAGACGAAGGTGGAGTAACATTGGAGAAAACTAAAAGTCAGCGCCTATAGCTGAAGTACTAGAAACTGCATAAGGAAGTCTGTTACTGCCTGAGAGATTCTGGGAATCATCCAGAATTTTAGAGGCTCATCCAAACTGAATGTGAACTCTGAACCTTTAGAGATTCACCCATCACTAGTTCCTTTAATGTGAACAATTTCTGAGGCAAGTCAAAATATGAAGTGCAAAAAAAAAGTAGGCCTTTGGAGGCTTTCACTAGCACTAGGACATTCAATGGTGCTGAAGGATTGCTTAACTCAGGCTTGCATACAGCAGTGTGACAGAAACCAAAGGAAGGTGTTTTGCTGAACAGTTCCCCAGTGACAATGGACATAGCTGCAACTACAAAGGTAGTAATGTGCCCTTTTAGCCTTGTAACAGCGTGCAGAGCCATTGGGAGGAGGACACACAGTTGCTGTATGGCGAACTATATTATTTTGATGGTCTCTTCTTCATTTCACTTGAATTTATTAGTCTGTGGAATCTATGGGCCATATTCAGTGTTGATATAATTTGATGCCACTTCTCTGAGGTGGAGTTGTACCTGCTTATGCCAGTAGTAGTATTGCCAAGCTTCAAAGTCCAGAAATCATGAGTCAGCCCACAAAAAAATAATGAGATTGGATCAAAAGTTGAGTTTTTAAAAAATATTAATTAATATTTTTGAGCTGTCTTCTGATTTTTGAACTCTTCCTTCACGCCCACAATGTGTATATGACAATTAGTGTTGACAGTTCATAGTGCGAAATAGGATTTTGGCTACAAACCAGTACCATCAGTTAATTTTCTGCCCCAACCCCCACATCAACTATGTATCTCCTGTCCCAGCTCAGTTAATTGTGTGCTTCACAGCACTAACATGTGCTGCAGTCCCCCACCCCCATATCAAATCTACCCACCTAGCCACACATTAAATCTGCAGCTTCCTTGATACTTCGATTAATATCTGTGGCTTGTTCACCAGTGTACTCTGCTCTTACTGGACCAGTGGTTCTCCACCCCTCAGAGGACATGGGGAAGAGCACCTCCACCCTTTCCAGGTCTGTGGTTACAGCATTAGAGAGGAGGAGTGGGCAGAGGAGATGAATGAGGAGGATCTGAGAGGAGGATTTGGCCTATTTTTCACAAGAGTGGAGTGTGGAAGAGGGAGCAGAGGCATCCTGAGCTGTTGGGCTCTTTCTGCTCCCGACTCACCTCTTGTGAAAATAGTATTGGCTGCTCCCTCTTTTGCCTCCCATCCTTAATTCAGTCCCCTTGGTTGTATGGTTAGGCTCTGCAGAATTGGAGTTTAATTTTTTTTATAATTTTGATGGATAATATTTTATTGTAAAGCATTGAGATTCAAAATGTTAAAGCCTTATAACCATTAAAACACAAATTATCAACATCACACATCAAAAGATACAAAGTAAATATCCTTAAATGAAACCCCAGTAAGTTCTCAAGCAGCATTTTTCTTTCTTTGCCTATCCGCAAATTTCAATTATCATTTTTTGTTGGTTCCTGTGTGTATGGTGAAATTGATATTTATCAACAAAAAGGAAATCATAGAATCATAGGACTAGAAGGGATCTTGAGAGGTCATCTAGTCCAGTCCCCTGCACTCATGGAAGAATTAAATATTATCTAGACCATTCGTGAGAGGAACACTTCCAAGCCTAATTATGATACAGGATTTCATTACATGATTACTTACTATTTTTTTCCATAGGACTCCAGCCTCATTCAGTGCACAGGATGGATGGTGCATGGAATAAGCAACTATTCAATATTTTGTTTTATCCTCACTGTTCAATGCATGGTCCCATGCCTTATTTATTTATTTTCCTCATGGGCTTTCCTATGGTATTCATCACTATAGTATCTGAGTACTTCACAAACAATTAATTAATTAATCTTCACAATACCCCTATAAAGTGAGAGGATATTATTCCCATTTTACGGATGGGGAACTGAGGCAACTTGATGGGGTGTACAAGCCCCACACTGGTGAACTAAGGGTTAAAGAACAGCTCTGGGCTCAGAAGCCCCTGACCAGCTGCACCTTCTGGGAATGCTGACACTGGAAGCTGGGGTCAAAAGGCAGTAGCTCAGCTCAGCCTGGATAGACAGAGCAGGGAGAAGTCATGAGCTTTGAAGTCCTCCAGAGAAGCTGCTGGGACATGGCTGAGACCAGGCCCTACTGCCAAGCTGCCACAGGCCCTTCACCCTTAGGAGACTGGGAATGATGAGCCCTGGCTGATAGAGGAAGGGGGAATCCAGAAACTGACCAGTGGCACTGATGGGGGAACCGAATTTGAGGTAGGAAGTGGCCCAGGGACCAGGAGTAGAGGTGTCTTCCCCTAGGCCACATATTTGAGCTGTTATTCACAGGGCCCTGGATTGAACTCAGTAGTGCAGGAAGAACCTGGGTTCCTCTACCCCTGGTCACTGACTCTCACCATTGGGCAACATGGCCACTGACTCTTGCCAGTGGGTGACAGGCCACTGACTCCCACTAAAGGGAGTTACAGCAGCCTAGATCACTGCCACTAGGTGGTGCTGCTCAGTTCAGACTTCAACCCTCTGACACATGGAGGAAAATGTGGGCAGTGACCAAGTCCTGATTAAAAGGACAGCAGGTGTAACTGTTAACCTGACCTAAATGAGGTCATGGAGATGGAAAAGTTACTGAAATGGATGGTGGAGAGCCAGCAAGAGCAGGCAGCCTAGCAACAGCAAGGTCAACTACTACAACAGATTATGGTTCAGCAGCAACAACAGCTATTCTGGGAACTGACGACACAGCATCAGGTGCAACCTGAATGTCTGATTCAGCAGGTGGCAGCACTCTTGCAGCCCCAGGGGCAGCTAATGCCATGGTGCCTGGACACTCAGAGGATGTCCTGTCACCAGGTTGCTGATGAGGCTCATGAAGGCCTTGGAGATGACTCAGATTTCTTCCTGGTCACCTTCAAATGGGTGGCCACCATGGCACATTGGTCACAGGAGCACTGGGCCACCATGATAGCCCCATATTTGACAGAACATGCACAAGATGCCTATTGGGGCTTGGAACCCATAGAAGTGCTGGACTATGGCAAGATGAAGGCAGCCATCCTTGACTACCTGGACATCAAACCCGGGATGTTCTGCCAGTGGTTCAAACGGGGGAGAAACCCATCAGGAACCCAGCGCTGGTGGTAGCCCAATACCTGAAGGAACAGTGTTGGTGCTGGTTGGATCCTGAGAAGCAGACTAGAGTAGAGGTTGTGTAGGCTATATCATTGGAGCAGTTCCTCCAGGTTCTCCAGCCTGGCAGAAAGGAGTGCCATTGACCATCAACCCTGGTGGAGGCTGTAACTTTGATGGAGACCTACATGGCAGCCAATAGTCTCACCTCAATTACACCTTCTACAGAGACCCCAGAACCAGGACACCAACTCCATTCAACATCTTGCTCATAGGTGGGGCCCGGGCAAGATGTTGCTGCTGGTGTGGGTTGATGGAAGTGAAATGACATGCCTCATAGACTCTGTGTGTAGCCAAACCATTGTATGAGCAAGCTTGGTAGAGTCTCCCGACATGTCAAGTCTTCCAGTCTACCTCCAGTGCATCCATGGGAACATGTGACCGTACCCTGCAACAAAAGTGCAGCAGTGGGTAGGAGCCTACACTGAGACTTGCTGTCTGTCCCTCCCCCTGCTGAGTCTCAGAACGTCCCCTCACTCCTATCCCTCAGCCCCCTTCCATTCACACAGAGCTTCCACCCCTTCCCCTGCATCCCTGGTGCCTCCACAGCCCACATGGTGGGCTTCTTCAGGGCTTCTGAATCCCTGGATCCTTTGTAGCCCACCAGCTGGGCAGCCATGGGGCTCCCATGGCTTCTGGGCTTGCAGGGATCATGTTTCTTTCCCACATGAATGTTTTTGTTGATTCTGAAACAAAATATTGTGGACTTCCTGTTCCACAAAAATTGTCAAGTTTTTGGAAAATCCAAAAGTTCAAAATTTTTCACAGAACTAGAAATTTGTCTCTCAGCCAACTTTTACCGTGATTCATACGCACAAGAGGGGATGAAATAATGTTGCACTAAGTACACTTGCTCATTCTGCTATTCATTTTGCACTAATATCTGCTGGAGAGTGATGGGATTCCTGTGGTGAGGTTCTCAGACACTTCCAAAATCCTGTGAGTTCTTGAAAGAATCGTTATTGGATTTCTACAGTAGAATTGCATAGTGTGCAATACACATTTTTACCATTTAAATTCATCATTCTATTTCAAAGAAATAAATGAGAAAAATTATAGCCTGTATTTACCTAGGTTCTGTGTATGAATAAAGGAACAGTTTTGTTTCCTATCTTGATTCTACAGTAGAAGTTGCTAACCAAGCCTCCACATTCCTAGATCAGGGTTGACAAACTTAGATCCTTGTTTACAAATAAGGAAGCAAAAAAGGGACTATTGATTTCCAGGTCTACTGGAAAGTGAGTAATACAATCAATTTTTGTCAGTTTGGCTCTAGATTCAGTTTCAGTTTTGTTTGATTGATGGTCAGTCCTAATGCATGTTATTTTGACGATCAGGCATCAGAGGATTACTCCTGAGATAGTCAAGACCTTTTAACAGGAAGACTAAATGAGGAAATAGTCTATAATGGTTCTTAGTGAGACGGGTTATTATTTTTACTCCTATAATGGCTAATTTAAGTCACAATGATGGCCAGCAGCCAGGAAAACATTACGTTCTGCTGGAAACATGCATTTTCTTAAAAAGGCAAAACACTGAAAGTGAAGAATGAAAAATATCCAGTAGGCAATAGAGAGTAGATGGTGTGAGACAATTGCTGCCTTGAATACAATGCTTCTCCTAGCCACATGGTGCAAAGATGGAATGTGCAGGCTGCATCGTCCTATAATACTACACAACCTGCTCTTTCTACTGTGGCATAGGCAAGGCCACATTCCCCCTATCTTTTTCAACTATGTGAGGTATGCCCAGAGAGGCACATAATGGGAGCAATCCCTGTGCTCCACTAACTGTGGCTATGACTGGCCCCTGTGTGGGGCTTGCATGAAGGATGACTATTTGTGTCCATTCTCCTGTGCACAGAAGCCAGTCACAGTCTGTCCCTAGATGTTGGGTGGAAGTTTTCAGGCATCATTACGAATGTTGCTCAGCTCAAAATCAAGATGCCATTCCGTGTGGTCAGTGGTAGAGCTAGTTCACAAATTCAACATTTTTTCAGTGAAAAGTTTTGAATTGAATAAAAAAAATCATTTGCAATGAAACTTCCATGGAATTGGTTGAAACAAATGGAACGGATTTGTTTTGTTTAGTTTTATATAAAAAATGTCTGTTTCATTTTGGTGGGTTTCCCCTTTTTCCCTCCCTCTCCCTTTTATTTCCACTAGAAAATGAGGGTTTTTTAGGGGAGGAGGGAAGGGAAAAGGAAGGAGGAGAAACCCCCTCAAAACTTGAAAATCAAAAGAAAGTGAAAATTTTCAGTTCAGTTAATCAAGAAATCAAAACACTTTCAAGGAAAATATGTTGCAAAAATTCTCATTCATATGGAAAGTCTTTTTTAATTGAAAAAATTCAACTAGCTTTTGATGGAGGGAAATTGTTCTTGCTCCTCACTACCCATGTTTAATGATGGAAAACGTGTGAACTAAAGTTGTTGACTTATTAAGAGAAAGTGAAGGGCCTGATCCTCCAGTATATTACACCAGTTTTATACTCGTTTTACGCTGGTGTAACTGCTTTGAAGTTAAAATGAAGGTAACATAGTGGAGAAACAGGCCCTCTGTGCTTAGTTATTATAAGGCAAGTCTTATTAAATGATTAAACGATTAATTTTAATGCAAACAAAAGCAATTATTGTAAATATGTAGAAATGGGGAAAACTGTTAAAAAGGAAAACTTTCCCCTCACTCAATCATCTAAAATATTAATATGCTATAATATACTTGAGTGACTTTATGTAATAGTTCCATAATATTAAAACATACAGTAATAGTTATAGGTTCAGCCAATGGAGATTCCAATCCAGGGCTGAATATAAAAGTACTTAAAATTTGGCTGGCATTCAGATCTCATTAGGTACATTTAGGAGTTGCCGTGTAGAACTCTAAATAAAAACTTCACTACAGTTTGAAAGGGGGTGGGGGCTAGATGGGGTGTTCAAGTTCAGCCTGTGACTAATGACAAACAACAGTTCAAGACATTTCCTCAATTTTTCATAGTTTAGCAGACTTGCAACTACTGTACAGATGAACTGGAGCTAGAACCACGTAGTCACTACATTTGGAAAGTTTGTGTCTGAAGTTTGTAGCTACAATTTAAACACATTTTATATTGTCTCAACATAAGCAATGCCCAATGGTCCAATTTTTTTAGTCTACTTTGCTTTTCTATTAGGTATCCAGGATTGTTAATGTTTCTTCTTGTCCTCTGCTGTGAGAGGAATATTAAAGTAGTTCTTTCTCCAGTGGTCTGTTGCCTCTACTACACTGATAATTTAATAATTGAATACATACTTAGTTCCTCAAGATATCCTCCCACTCCACAATCCTGTTTGTGTTCAGTTCCTGAGCTAAGGCAATAGCCTCTTTAATTGGCTTTGATTTATTGTTCATATGTAAATGCAGCATCTCCACTCTAAATGCTGATCCTGAATACAGCTATGTGAAATATTTGACTTAAATGAGAAAAGTATGAAAAAAACAATCTTTTTCTAAGTTTGAGCTACTTCTGTTAACATTCAGAGCCCAGTCAGAAATTATTTGCATACAACAAACTTTTGCCAGAGTTGGACACAGAGCTTTGCACTATCTGGAAGTCAAAGATTTAGAGACAGGTTTTTTTCACTTTGCAGTTTAAGATTCATGTTAGAGGTGATGACATGGGGTGAGTCATCTGGTTGGAGTCTCTGGGTATTTTTCCTGGTTCCTCAGACCAAATATGGTCAGGAGTGTCAGAGAAGTACTTTTGCCTTGATCTCCAGCTGCATGTAATGAGCTCTATACCTTTCTCTCCACCATGTTTAAAAAATAATAAAAAACTCCTACAGCACCTCAAATAAAATTATCATTCTGGTAGACTCTAGCAGGCTGATGCTTAGTATATTTTGACCCACATTTTCTTGCAAGACCACACAATACCCTGATGTGTCATATACACATCTACGTGTCATGCTCTTCACACCTATATG
Organism: Mauremys mutica; assembly: GCF_020497125.1. NCBI lineage: Eukaryota > Metazoa > Chordata > Testudines > Geoemydidae > Mauremys > Mauremys mutica. Next base: position 41,596,463 of record NC_059079.1, on the reverse strand, counting down.
TACATGTGCAATCTTGACTTGAAAGTATGAGTCAAGGGATTTGCACATCTAGGTCAGGCCCAGCAAAAGAACAAGTGTATTTTTTCCACTCACCCCTTTGGAAGGCCAGGCCTTTCTGAACTTATAATTTCTATTAGTTATAACTTCTTTGTTATTATTTGCTATTTCTCTTCATATTACGTGTGACTAGTCTTAAATGGGAGATCTGAGATCGATTTTCTAAGCAGAGGAATTCCGCCAGCTTGTAGTCTTACCGTCTGCAATTCTCTGAGTTGTTACTGCTGGGGGATGGATTCAGTTTGTACAATTTTTGAGCTTTCTGAGTCTCATAATAACAGATTTTTAGTTTTATAAGGGAATATCCCCACAATGTCCCCTTCTGAGAATGATCGGAGTCTTGGTTTGCTACTATCACACAGAGGTGTAGTGTCTACTGCATGTGCACCTGTGGCCTGGCAAAGTCGGGGCTATGTTACTACTGAATGATTCTATGCTAGGAATACTACCATCTGGAATTTTCTGAACTTCTATTAGGAGTTACTTTAATTTTGTGTTCTTCATATCTCTGAGTCTCATAACTTTTAATTTTAGCAGCAGGACCTCCAACAAAACAAAAGAAAGATTACCTATGGAATTGCCTATAGTTTAGTCTGCTAGCCTAACAATTTACCTGGTACAGCTGTTTCTCAGAACTAGAAGAGTATTAGTTAGAGTATTTTGCTTCACACCCCATCCATGTGCCTCTCTGGATTAAATAGCCACACCACTGACCATTCACGCTAACAGTTTTTCTTATCATTTAGTCTCCTCAGAGACATTAAGGTAAAGCTTAGCTTTCCAAATAATCAATCTGATCATGTTAAGTATCAAACAGCAGAAAACATTGAACAACTAATCCAGAACACTTGTTTTATCAATACAACTGTTTGAAGCTGCTAATTTCAACTTGGTGAGTATTTTATATGTGAAGCAGGAAGTTTTTCATCAGAATTTGCCTGATTCTTATGCAGGATGAAATTTTAGTACTTATCTGTGAACCTCGTGTGACATTTTGCCTAGGTTAAAAAATAATTCAGCAAATTTGTCTCATTTTCACAAAGAAATTTTACTGTTTTTGGTGTGAATCATCTTTTTTTTTTTAACCCAATGACGAGGAAGTTTTCTATCTCCTCAAACTACCCTTTGTTTTCATGCAGATCAGTGAAAATTCAAGGCAAAACTGTAATCTGTCTTGCTTTTTGTGATAGTGGCAGAAATACTTTAATTTCCCCTTGATTTGCTAAGCGGTGAGATTCTGTCCCCTCCCCACCCCCCGCTCTATACATTGGCTTATTGAGGAATTCATGATTTTCCTCATCTGCCCAGTTCTATCACACATTTATTTCCCCCTAATATGTGGATCAGATACATTACGGGGGTGTTTGATGGGGAAAAACCTACAAGTTGATGTTCAAATCAGGAGCCTTCCTAGTTCAGGGCCAGATCTACAGCTGGTATAAATCTGAATAGCTCTACTGAAGTCAGTGGAGCTAAGATTTATACCAGCTGAGGATTTGGTCCTGTCAGTTTGTTTGGGGGAAAATATTAGATTTGGCTTTAAAAGGGTCTGAACCTACTCAGTACAGTGACTTCAGTGGGAGATGAGGCAATGGGAATTTGGAGTACTCAGCAGCGTGCAGTATCAGGCCCAAAGTACAAGGATTGGCATTACTTGCACGCGGGGGAGCAGAGCCACCGGGTAATGGACACCTTCACACCATCAGTTCTAACCCAGCTGCTCTCTTCAAACCACAATGGATATGCACTATGGGAAGTCCTGCTTGAGAGGCCCGACTGGCAGCTACCTTGGAGGCTCCTGATTGGCCCTTGACCCCATATAAGCCCATAGGGTGTACCAGGAAGTGTCCAGGCAACAATGTTGATCCCCAGTGAGCTGCCATTCCTGACTCTGCGTCTCTGCTCCTTACCTCCCTCCTTCAATTTTGGCTCTGATTCTTTGCTCTGGACCTGGAATCCTGACACAAATTCTGACCTTGGCCTGGAAATCTGATGTTGAGCCCTGGCACAGGAGCCTTATACAAAGAGAGGAAAGTTTCCCAAATTGGTTTGTCCTGAGCCCTGATAATAGGATATGTGCTAATCACTTTAAATCTCCCCATTGAAGATGAATAATTCTTGTATAACTCTATGTGGAAGCGCTAAAGCTGGTATCTGTGCATGAATGTTTTCTGATTACTGTTTGCCAGGATGCCGAGAACTCACATAATCAATATATAGTTTCATATAAATATATGTTTCTCCCTTGATAATATAGATATGAGAATAAAACAATGCAGGCTGTCAAGGAAAAAATGGGCAAAAGAAAAAGCTTAGCCCCAAATCCTTTTCATAGCTGCTGTGTATCTAGTACTTGCTTCCAGGTAGTAAATATCCTCAAAGACAATCTTTATGCCCAACTTCTTTTTCTAGCATCTAACCATAAATTTCTCAAGGATCCTAGCGACAAAGAGTCCTGTGGCACCATATAGACTAACAGACTAACAGAAAGCATAAGCTTTCCTCGGTGAATACATCTGCATCTGATGAAGTGGATATTCACCCACGAAAGCTTATGCTCCAGTACGTCTGTTAGTCTATAAGGTGCCAAAGGACTCTTTGTCGCTTTTTACAGATCCAGACTAACACGGCTACCGCTCTGATACTCAAGGTTCCTCGTTTCTTTTCAATACATGCTTGAACTTCCTGTAACCCATGTAGTGCATTTTCATTCTGGTATTTTTCTTTCATTCTGCTCATATCTCCTTGAACTCCAACTTGGCTAGACTTTTACCATAACAATTTCCAGTTCCCTTGATTTTAAACACCTTTTCAAATCTTATCTCATAGCAATGGTAACCTGAAATTGTTAAAAGTGCCTGATAAAAACAAATAAAGAGCTATCATAGGAAGCTATAAATAAAAATACTCCAATTCTGTACCTGATCATATATGGAACCCATTGTGTACCTCTGGGAGCAATGTGGGAGTGACCAGTATTAACACCACAGTCTGTTCAGTCATTCCGGGACAAACACATGTAATGCTCCGAGCTTCCAGGAAGGACAAAAAAATATGGTTGAAATCTACTAAAGAACCAAAATAACTTCATCTCAGTGAGCCCAGTGTAAACTCAGCGTAACTCTGTGTAAGTCAGCGATGTTACTCTGGATGTATATTGGCCATAATTACTTTGATTTATGCTGTAACTAATCTGTCTCATCACCGCTACCCAGCAATTAATTTAGTTAAATCTAATGGAAGGCAATTGGCGATTTCCTGAGCGAAGACCTCAGGCTTTCACCCAGTAAGTCTACAAATTTCTGATGGGTGACCCTCAAAAGTCTGTAGGTACTGATTCAGTCTGGATTAGCATCAAATATTTAAGATGCTTATCTGAGCTTTCTCTGAACTATTCAGGCCATTTAAGTCTGAAGAATTTGGGCACATAGAGCATAGAGTTTAAGGCCAGAAGGGACCACCAAATCATCTAGACTGACCTTTTATATATCCCAGATCCCCACCCCCACCCAGCACCTGCATGCTAAACCCAATAACTGAAATCAGAAATATGTATTACAGCCCTTAGAGGACGTAAACTATTGTGTGCCTGTGACGTTATTGATATAAATGGGAACCATATAGAACATGGGTTGCAACCAAGGTCCTGTGGTGGCACCAAATCCTAAGTGAAGGGGGTCACATAAGGTGTCTAAGACCAGGTTCTGGGTTGCTGGTTATGATTATGCTGTCTGTATGTCTGTGTATCATTTTGTAGTTTAAGTATAAGTATTGGCTCTATACTGTCTATATTTTGTATTATGCTCTGCCTCTGGGAAGTGTCCCAGACAAAGCTGATGTTAGCCCGGCATAGCTGGCTTGATGGCCCATTAAAGGGCCATCAGCTACACAATTGACCCATGGAGAGAAGGCAGACACGCCTTGTGACTCAGCAGAGTATGCAGGGACTGGCCCATGTGACTCCAGACTCCATATTTTTTGCTGTAAGTTTCCACCGTGAGGACAAAGGGATTCTTACACCTGGAAAAGTCTATATAAGGCTGATGCATCATCTCCATCTTGTCTTCAATCCTGCTTCTGACCTCTGGAGGGACTTTGCTACAAACTGAAGCTTTACACAAGGGACTGAACGACCCATCCCAGTGGGGGATGTATTCCAGAGACTTAATCTGAACCTGCAGTTTACTCCAGCACTGCTGCAAGCCTGAACTAAGAACTTTGCCATTACTGTATGTAATTGATTCCATTTAACCAATTCTACCTCTCATCTCTACCTTTTTCCCTTTGTAAATAAACCTTTAGATTTTAGATTCTAAAGGATTGGCAACAGCGTGATTTGTGGGTAAGATCTGATGTGTATATTGACCTGGGTCTGGGGCTTGGTCCTTTGGGATCGAGGGAACCGTTTTCTTTTATTGGGGTGTTGGTTTTCATAACCATTCATCCCCAGGACGAGTGCACTGGTGGTGATGCTGGGAGACTGGAGTGTCTAAGGAAATTGCTTGTGTGACTTGTGGTTAGCCAGTGGGGTGAGACCAAAGTCCTTTTTGTCTGGCTGGTTTGGTTGGCCTTAGAGGTGGAAGAACCCCAGCCTAGGGCTGTGACTGCCCTGTTTGAGCAATTGGTCCTGATTTGGCACTCTCAGTTGGGTCCCGCCAGAATCGCTCCGTCACAGTGCCACAGGCAGAGAGTAGAAGGGACTGAGCACATCTTCAGCTCCAGTTCCAGCAAGAACCTGGAACAGCAGTGGCACAAGAAAAAAGGTATGTGAATTGCACTCTCTAAAGGGTTCCATCTGAATTTGGAATGAAGCTCTTGAGGAGGAATGGTGAAGGGGTTTGTGACTGGAATAAATTAATCAGTTTGAGTATCCCTATTTAAACATTTTCAATGTTATTTTAGTGGCAAATCCTGCCTCCTCCATGTCAGTGAAAAGGCCTGAGCACAGAGAGAATTGGTGCAGTTCCATTCTCTTTTCCCCCCAGAGTATCCTTATTCTCAGGGGTGGTTTCTGTCTCATGGTCTTAAAATGTGCTGCTTACATACTGTATTATCACTATAGTATATAACCTCATCGATGGTATTTACATGGCGCCCAATACCATAGTATCTGAGTACCTGCACTCCTATAAGGAAGGGAAGTGCTATTATTCCCATTTTACAGGCATGCAATTGAACAATAGAGATTAAATGATTTACTCAGTATCAGACAGGAGTCTACAGTGGAGCAGGAAACTGAACCCCAGTGCTGAACAGCACCCTAAAAACTCTACTATCCTTCCTGGCCCATACACAGAACTTAATTACAACTTGAGATCAATTTCAATTATGGGTTTCGTTTAGACAGCTGCTAAGAACAGATGATAACTATGTTTTGGGCTTGGGCTTTTATTAGGTTGGATCACAAACCAACAGAGCAATCCTTTTCAACACACTAGACATCCCAGATTAAAATGAAGGTAAGAGACAGCTAGTAGGAAACAATTTCATTCATCATTCTGTTGTTGAGGATACACTCACCAATGGAGAGTGGCATTTAAATCAGGTATCTACATCATTATGGAAAATTACAAGGAAAACTTTCCATAATCAGAATCTCAGACCATCCTTTAGTGTCCATAAGGACTCAGGCTACAGGCAAAGCAGTGGGATTCATCACACCCACATCTGTTCACCTGCTAGCCCCTGATCAGCCACCCCCTTATGTCTTTCCACCTAGACCCTAGGCTGTGACTTGACCCTCTTCTCCAGTTTGAGCTGCCTGCCTTTGTCCTGGTCAGCAAGCTTCTGTTGCTCCAGCTCCGCCTCCTCACTCTGACACCTGGCTTCCAGATCCATTAATCTGGCCTTTTCCACGCCAGCATCCACAACTCTGGACCTCTTACCATTGCTGGTGTCTCTGCTGCCTTGTCTGCTGATATGTCTGTTTGTTTTCCTGCATGCCCTGTAGGAGAAAAAAGGGACCCCTTCTGGCCCCCATCCTGCCTGATGGCATATGAGTGCAGCTTTCATTTGATACTTCACACAATACTCTTTACAAATAATTATTAGGACAGCAATGTTTTGGATGTAGTGAGTGTGTCAGGCCTGAAATAAGGTACAGTACAGTGGACCCTCTGCCAGCTGGCACTGAAGCAGTCTTAGGCTTACAGGTTTATAATTCCATGCTTGGTGTGCTAGACCACACATTCTCTATTGAAGGGTGTTAGTGCCAGACAAGTGTCAAACTGAAGAACATAACTGAAGTCTGCATGTGATTTGTCAGTTTAAAGAGTGACTTCCTTTCTCTGTGCATATCTGTGTGCTTGCATGCACAGATCTGCCAGTGTATAAAATGTGAATTTCTTAGGCATAAATCTTTAGAATGATTTGTATAGTCCTTTATCAAAACGTATGCACAGTGGTTTTGCTTTATTTTTCTTTAATACATCGGCTGAGGGGTTTTGTTTTTTTTAAACAAACTAGAATACTTCCCCTAAGGAGTTAACTAATATTGCTCTGAAACATTCTGAGGGCAAAACTGAAAAGTCCTCAATATGTGTCCCTGATTTTCCGACTTTATTGCTTATTTGCTTAGTCTGATGGGAATAAGCTTTGTCTATTGTGGTTGAATAAGAAAAGAAGATTTTGAGCTCCCATGGGGAAAAAGCTGTTTTCACTGGCATTTTAGTGAAATATTAAAGGTAAAGTAGATTTGGAGGGACATACTCTAAAGGCTGTCACAGTGATCAGAGAAGCGCTGGAGTGAGGACGGGACAGCTAAGTGTGTAGGTGGAGAGATGGCCCATTTGTGCAAAGGTATGCGTAACCAAAGTTATGAATTGGCTGCAGATGGAAGCTGGCAAGCAAGAAAAGTGGAACAGAATTATATTGACATCCTTGTGTTGTCTAAAGACCACTACAAAGCTATTAGTATTGTTGTGTAGCCAGCAGGGAGGTGCTGTCAGGGTGAGATTTTACTTAGGCAACTGGTATTGATTTTAGGTCTGCAGCCAGGATGTAGGGAGGAAAGGATTCTTTTTGCCATGTCCATATTTATGGGCCACAAAGTGCTGTATTTGAAGCAGAAATGCAGATCGAGAGTGGTTTGTTTTACTTTAATATTATTTTGGGAGCAAAATAATTCCCCTGAATTATCCTTTATACTTCCTGCCTTTCGTTAGCTTTCCTTTCATGACCTTCCTTTTCAATTCTCCTGTTAGGCCATCCTGAAATGTATAGTTAAGGATCCAGGACATTTAGTGATCGATGTAAGTATCATTCTGAGCACTGTTTTCTTTTTTCATGCCTCAGAATTTGGAGTGACTTGTTAGTGCTCCAGGTTGATAACCTCCAGACTGATAACCTTAAAGACTGATTGTCCTTTGTTAATCCGCACTAGGTACGGCATGGACTGCAAGTTTCTCCAGGTTGCTCTGCCAGTGATCTAGGAACCAACAGTAGGGGCTTGTTCAAAAGCTCACTGACATCCAAAGGAAAGACCCTAGATAATTCAGGGCAAGTTCAATATCCAAGATCATTCAGTCCTTGAACCTGATATTGCCCATAAGGTTGCCAAATAGTGGTTCAGTGGTGCAGAAATTTGGCTACTAAGAATTGGACTTACACTACAATCTTATTTCAAATAGGCCTTGAAATAGCCATCAGATGGGTAGCAATTTTCATCTATTGAAGTGGCAACATGGGGTAAAAAGCTCTATGTCGCTTTTTCAGTCCTTCTCCCTCTACAATGTATATTCAAGGTTGTTTCTGTTTATTTATTATTACCCATTTTAAGGGGGTTATAAGAGGTTTAAAAAGTGAAGTTTTGGACTAAGAAAAATGTTGTTTTGAAAAAAGGTAAATATTTAGTTTATATTATACTATAGCTTTGCTAAAGGAAAAATAAATCTGAAACAAAAAATATTTTCTTTATTCGTCAACTAATATATACATACAATATGTTGTGTACATTTGATAATAAAAAGATATATATGTATTATATTAAAAAAAAAACTCGAGAGATTTTTTCAATAAAAACAACCAAAAACAGCCAGTGACAATTACTGCAGTCTTAGAAATGTGTATAATACATAAAACAATAATAACTACCTATAATAGATTAATGAAATATCTCATGCTGTTCCATCTCTTTCTTCTATGGATTTATTTTCTTCCTTGCTTTTTAAATGTCATTCTGCTATTCATTCAGTCAGAGATTATTACTATGGAGTATAGACCTGAAAAGCTTGCTGCTTCCAGAGGGATAAAATAAAAATATTCCTATGAGAATTTTGCCCTTTAATTATAGGTAATTTTATTACAAATTGGTTTTGATCATTGAGACACCAGAGTAAACCTCAACATTTACTGTGGTCAGTTTTATTAGCTCTGCAGATCCTGTGTGGTCTACAGTGCTGTGGCTTTCTTGGTATCTCGAGCGTTTGATTGCTGCTTCATTATTTATCCATTCTCTTCATACCCTTAATTTTAGCAAAGTATCTGGTTAGAAGTGATGTGAAACAACTATCGTGTATGGAGAAAAATCTGACATATGGTAACAGTGATCTATTTGTGAAATTCTTATTGTTATTATTTATTGTTATTATGTAGGTAGCATCTATGAATGAAATGAGTCCCTCACTGCTAAATATACAACATAGTTACTGGCTTAGGCCCAGATCCTCAGAAGGGTATTAGGTACCTAACTCCCACTGAAATCAAATTAGGCACTTTAAATACCCTTGAGGATCTGGGCCTGTATCCAAAATTCCAAGTGGTGGAACATTTTTTTTTTAATGAAATTGACAAAAAATCGTAACTTCCTTGAAAATTGTCATAATTTAAAAAAAATGTTTTCCAACCTGCTCTAATTCTTAACTAAAGGACAGCAGGTGTCAAGCCTCAGTTTAAACCTTCTCCTGCATTCTTCCTACAGAACACCTCTCTATGTACTAGTTTGCTCTGCCTTGTAGGGTGACATGCCAGGCCTTTTAATACTATCAAGCTGGTGTTGAGAAGACTCATCTGATCTTACTGCAGGGTGAATTTGCAGAAATAATAACCTTGCCTGTATGCACAGGGTGTTAGCCCCTCACATCATGGTGAGAAAAGATCTGCATCTTCAAATAAGCTATTTGTTACAGATTGTTCACTCAGGCCTAATGTATAATCAAAAATGGAATTTAAGAGGATGGTGGTAAAATTATCATTCATTTACTTTGCTTTTGTGCATGACAACATACCCTTTATCTGAATTATGTTTATCTAGACTGAAATCCATTCAGGGAAGGGACCTTGTTTTCATAGTCTCTGTAAAGCACCTGGCACTGTTTTGGCACTATATTAATAATAGATTTGCAATGCTTTCAATGCAACATGGCTTCATAAAACCTAAGTGTGAGATTAGTTTTATAAAGAAATTGGGACACTATTTATGTAATTTTGAAAAAAGTCAGTTTGGGCTTTAAATTATTGCAGTTTTATGAAGTTTTCATCAGTACAAATGCAAAATTTTGCCTAAGAATGGAGGAGAAGGAATTTTGAGTGGTTTTTAAATTGGATGCTTCTTACCTTGTAAGCTTGTTGGGGCAAGGATTGTCGCAGTGCCTGGCACAATGGGACCCCAATCTCAGTTTGTCTCTAGTTATAACTTAACAGAGAGAAATAACTTGCATTGCACATATTTTTCAAAAAATATGTAACTTTCAAAACAGTTTTAAGTTTTGCTGGGGACATTTGGCTAAGCTAGAAGCTTTCTTCAACTCAACTGGCCCTCATTTGCAAACATATACACAGCTAAATTACCATTCTAATGCTTAGCTTACAGGTTTGAAATTAAGATCTTGAATTCCTCAACTTGGATTTCCCTAGAAACAGGAGTACAATCTCTTACCATTATGCAGACCCAGCTTCTAATTTTAGAAATACATGCAGTATTCCTAGTAAATGCTGTGCAGAATTCCGGCTCTACAACAGCTGACAAGCACTTGTTCAAAGTCCAGTACAAAAGGTACTCTTTTCCCCTATGCCGGTTGATAGTAAATGATTAAATATAAGCTGCAGGAGATCCATTTATTCACAAGGACTTTTGTCTTGGAACTGAAGAAAATGTTAACATTTCAGAATGCTGGCTATATAAGGCGATCAATTTAATTCTTCCACTCCAGTGACAATGGAAATTTCTGTCTAACTCATGGTCTGTCAGATGGAAGCTTCCCCCCCTTCTGTGATTTCTGAGCTTAACACTTAGGCATATATGTCCTTTATAATAATAGGTGATACTTTTAGACTTGCAAATAAAAAAGAACTTAAACATTGTTCAAGGAGAGTTCTGCAGAAATGTCCAGATAGTTTTCAGGCTCAGCTGTAACCTCAGCTGTGTTAATAATAGTGTATACAATATCTTGGAAAACTGCACTACAAACATATATGTGCCAGTGCAGTTGCGGATTTGTCAAGGTATGTTTTAATCTGTGACTTTGTGTGTCAGGTTGGACTCAAACTCTTGCACTTTATTTTTTTCAATGACTCTCTGTATAGTTCAGCTTTTTTAAATCGACCTTGTGTGTGTGTACAGATAGACACCATAGTCATCAACTCAACCACATGGGTAGTTGCATGGAAAATAGAAATCAGGACCTTCATTGCCAAAATCACAGGCCTTTGCCACATGAGATAAAGGAGAATCTCCTTTAGGCAAACTAAGAGTCTCCTAGAGTTTTGTATGCCAGCTAATACAGGTGATATACTCACAGGCTGCTGCATCCACCAGAGAGTATTGACACACTATACATGGTAGAACATTATACATGATATATAATAAGCCTTATGAGACCTTTAAAAGAACACTATTTCTTATAGAACCTATATTCTGGAGCACTTCTTCCATTTTCCTGTAGTAACTACTTGCCTAATACCATCTCACTTGCCATTAGGAGAACAAATGAGTGGCTCAGAGCCACTCACCGCTAAATTATCAAATGGATCGTGCCAGAAGGTGACTGAAATACTGATGTACTCAGTACAATCTCAGAGAAACTGAATATGTCAGTCATGTAATGAGAACACTAGAATTTTCCCATGCTATAGGAGCCATCAGTGGGAAAGAGTGGGTGGAGACATTAATGTCATCAGACTACTTATGAAATTCTTCATAACGTACTGAGAAAAAAAAGCAAAAAAAATAAAATAAAATAAAATGCAAAAATCTTTTAAGTATAGTTAGCCCATCATTAGCAAGACTATTTTAACAAATGAATTATTATAAACGTTTAACTTATGATACACTATAAAACAATATTTTAGGAGAAATTTGCATTCATTTTCTAGTTAAGTTGGAATTAGAACATTTATGTATTTATTTCAATCATAACATAAGAAGAGAAACAGCAGTAAGATTCCTAATTCCTTCCAAAAGACAATATTAAAAGGAAGACTTTCCCCCCCTGTAAATGTAAAAAAATTAAAAGAATAGCAAAAGTGCATTCTGGGCCTGATTCAAAGCCCATTGAAGTCAATGGAAAAACTTCCATTGATTTCATTAGGCTTTGGATCAGGACCTATAGTAAGAGCCTTCTAATCTTGTGGAAAAAATTGACAAATTACTGTATGGTCTAATCAACTGTTGGATCTATGGTGCTATAAAATGCAGATATGACTCTATTGAGGTGAACATCAAGACATATGGACTCAAGAAGGGTCTTACATCTTGACTGAAATATGAAGTCAGTATATGGCTTGTTTACATACATTCTGAATGTGTTCATCTGAATTATGTGAATGACAAAGACAGAAGTGAAACATTTTTTAAAAGCAGCCTTGAAACATTGAAACATCTACGTTAACACCTCTTGTGTATCATCCAGTGTGACTTTTCTTATTTGTGGTGGGCTTGAAAACATTAAGTTCCTCAGGGCAAGAGTTGTCTTTGTGTATTGCAAAGTAAACCCCTTATTGTCATACAGAATAATATTTACATTATAAAAAATGTAGTGTGGTAATGCCTTCAGACTCCATCTGAGCTTCAGGCCTTATTCTGTTTGGCACTGTACAAACAAATAGTAAGAGGCAGTCCCTGCCCTAAAAAGCCTGCAATGTAAAGACATAAGAAAGACAAGGGAGGGGAAACAAAGGCACAGACAGAAAGTGAACTGTCTTGCCCAAGGTCACACAGCAGAACTAGAACTAGAATTGAGGTCTCCTGACTCCCAGCCAGGGCCCTGTTCACAGGACCATGTTGTCTCTCATAGCCATGAATTTAAAAAGGGTGACTGTTTGAAACTTGGGGTATGTCTACACTACGGGATTATTCCGAATTTACATAAACCGGTTTAACAAAACAGATTGTATAAAATCGAGTGTGCGCGGCCACACTAAACACATTAAATCGGTGGTGTGCGTCCACGGTCCGAGGCTAGCGTCGATTTCTGGAGCATTGCACTGTGGGTAGCTATTCCGTAGCTATCCCATAGTTCCCGCAACCTCCCCCGCCCCTTGGAATTTCCGGGTTGAGATCCCAGTGCCTGATGCGGCAAAAATCATTGTCGCGGGTGGTTCTGGGTAAATGTCGTCAGTCACTCCTTCCGCTGGGAAAGCAACGGCAGACAAGCATTTCGTGCCTTTTTCCCCTGGATAGCCCTGGCAGATGCCATAGCATGGCAATCATGGAGCCTGTTTAGCCTTTTGTGACTGTCACCGTATGTGTACTAGATGCCGCTCACAGAGGCGATTCAGCAGCGCTACACAGCAGCATGCTTTTGCTTTTGCATGATAGCAGAGATGGTTACCAGCCATATTGCACCATCTACCATACCATAAACTGGTAATAAGATTATCGTGGCTACCAGTCCTTTTGCACTGCACCATTTGCTGCTGTCATAAGTGCCCCTGGCTGAGATCAGCCAGGGGAGCAAAAGCCAAAATTGGGAATGACTCCCTGAGTCAATCCCTCCTTTTTGGTATCTAAAAATAGAATCAGTCCTGCCTAGAATATGGGCAAGTGTACTAGAGAACCACTGTATCATAGAACCAGAGAGCACAGCTGCTCTGTGTCAGATCCTGCAGAAATTATGAGCTGTATGCTATTCACAGGGGGTGCTCCTGCAACAACCCCACCTGTTGATTCCGTTCTTCCCCCAGCCTTCCTGGGCTACCGTAGCATTGTCCTCCCACTTGTGTGATGAAGTAATAAAGAATGCAGGAATAAGACACAGTGACTAGTTAGTGAGATATGAGTGGAAGGCAGCCTCCAGCTGCTATGATAGTCCAGACAGGACAGTAAGGAGTGTGGAGGAGAGGAGCCCAGCATCCCTCTGCTAGTCCAGGGGCAATTGAATCTTTTCTTTACACATGAAGGGTGGGGGCTGATGGAGCTCAGCCCCCTGTTGCTATGATGACGATGGTTATCAGCCATACTGTACCATCTACCACGAAAAATTAGGACCAGGCGCCCTTGATTGACCTTACCGATGCTAGTTAGCATGGTTACCAGTCCTTTTGCACTGCCCCATGTGTCAATAGGCTGATGATGAGGACGGATACCAGTCATATTGTACCATCAGCCATCCATGGTGTGGGGGGAGCAAGGATGTTGGTGTTGAGTGCTGCACCATCACGTCTATCTGCAGCATTCAGTAAAGATAGGGTGACATGTAAAAGAGTCAAGAGAGGATGGTTTTCCCTTTCACTTCTGGGGGTGGGGGGGGTGCGTAAATTGCCTAGCTATGCCCTGACCCACCGCGGACACTGTTTTTGACCCTAGAAGCATTTGGAGCTCAGCCAAGAATGCAAATGCTTTTCAGAGACTGCACGAACTGTGGGATAGCTTGAGTCCTCCAGTCCATGAGCATCCATTTGATTCTTTGGCTTTCCGTTACGCTTGTCACGCAGCAGTGCGCTGAGTCCCTGCTATGGCATCTGTCTGGAGATTTTTTAAAAATGATTTTGAATTTCGTCTTCTGTAACGGAGCGCTGATAGAACAGATTTGCCTGCCCTTACAGCGATCACGTCCGCATCGTCCATGCGGGAGCTCCTTCTTTATTTTGATTTTTAACTGCATCACCACACGTGCTGATCGGAGCTCCACGCTGGGCAAACAGGAAATATTCAAAAGTTCGCGGGGCTTTTCTTGTCTACCTGGCCACTGCATCCGAGTTCAGATTGCTGTCCAGAGCAGTCAGTGGTGCACTGTGGGATACCGCCTGGAGGCCAATATCGTCGATCTGCGGCCACACTAACCCTAATCCGATATGGTAATACCGATATTAGCGCTACTCCTCTCGTTAGGGAGGAGTACAGAAACCGGTTTAAAGAGCCCTTTATACCGATATAAAGGGCCTCTTAGTGTGGACGCGTGTGGCGTTAAATCGGTTTTACGCTCCTAAAACCAGTTTAAACGCCTAGTGTAGACCAGGCCTAATAGTCTAAAGTTTTGTAGTCCATCTATTCCCATTCTCCCAGAAATTTTTTGGACAGTTTCTATTTATACTGTTCAATACTAAAAGTCTTACAGAAAGAACAGTTTTTCTATCTTGCACTGGTCAGGCATCCATAGAGAGTACAGTATCCAATCACATTAGGCATCCATATCCATGGATCCATGTCAGGGGCTGAAGCTTTCCGTATTCTTTATTCCACAGTACATGATTTACTTATCTATTGATACTAAAAAAGAGCTAGAAAGCTCTATGGATTTCTAATGAGTTACAAAACATTTAATCTCTAGTTTCTGGATTGAACATGGCCCAGGTTAGCATTATCTGAGAGCTGTAATGTGGAATGGGTGAAATGAGTTTGTAGATTGGTGAAATGAGTTCATAATGGGAAGGTGTCCAAGTCATAAGAACCAACAACGAAACTATCTCCAGGTTAGCAGCATTGGTCATAACATGTATGAAAGACAATGTCCTTCATGCCCATGACCTATACTGTAAGATAACTGATTGATGTATAAATTTGATGATACTGCATATGAGTTTTCTGATATAAGTATTTTATGCTGCAGAGAGAGAGCCCATTGTGTAATATCTATTTTAATCTAAATCAGGCTCTAGGGGATCACATAACAGGATACAATGTTTAAGGATTGATTTATAGGAAGATGTGACATCATTTTGTAGTTGGAGTCTTTAAGGAAAATGTAGCCCCTAAATATTCAAGTACCTGTTATACCAGACTCAGAGCAATGTTACAAATGAATCTGTGTACCATATATCTGTGCTTGCTAAAGTTTTTTTTAAACTCAAAAACTTGATTATTTTATAAAGAATTCATTACTCATCACAAGTAAGGTTTTTCTGCATTGTATTAATAGTTATATGCAGTTTGAATAATTTCTTTATTATAATAAATTCTAGAGATGAGAAAGATTTATTAGGTTATCTGGACCATCTCATACCAAAACAGGATTTTTCTGTACATTATGCATTCTAATGCTTTGCCCAATCTAGTTTTAAGTGCTGCAAGTGATGGACTCTACAAATTCTCTTGGGAGATTATTCACCAGGCTAATGTATCTTACTATTAGTAAGTCTTTCCTGATATTCTGCCCAACATTTCCCTGTCCTATTTTTATCGTATTATTCACAGTATTACTGGTACTCTCCCTTAAATATGTTAAATATTTCCTCTCCTTTGTTAGAGATGACGTCCTTCCAATATTTGTAGACCAGTATTGGATGCTCCGTTAGTCACGTCACTTAAGTGAGCTATAGATTATAATCTTACAAATCAATCCCTTAATCACCCCCTTATCATATATATATTTTGCTCTTCTTTGATCATCCTCCAATTCGTCAATATCTTTCTGGTAAAAAGTTATCCAGAGTGAATGTAATAATCCAGGTGTAGGCACACCAAAGCCATATAAATATATAGTTATATAGTTGTATAGATTTCCTCTCTGCTCTGGGACATACTTCCTTTATGTATGCATCTTGAAATCCCATTGGCCTTTATTGCTGCTATATTGTAAACATGTGTCTATTTTTTCTATCTACTGTCATTCCTAAATCTTTTTTGTGATCATTGCTTTGAAAGATTTTTCCTCGCGTTGAATATCAGTGTCTTGGATTATTTTTCACTAGATGCGTTAGCTCGCATTGTTCTACAATGAGTTTCATTACCTTATTTTCTGTCATATTTCTAATCTCTCTCTCTGTTCCTTTTACTTCTCTGTCGTTTTGGTGTTTCCTACAGTTCTCAATATAGAATCTTCTGTAAAGTTAATAAAAAGCTTGCTATCCCCTCTCCGAGGTCATTAATAAAGATGTTAAATAGAACAAAACCTGACCCCAGTCCATTCAATAACCCACTAGACATTTCCTTCCTTCCTTCCTTTGCTAGTACTTTTTTTTGGTCATTATTCTTTGTTTATGATCCCTCAACTATGTCTGAACAAATCCAGTAAAGGGTCTTGTATAAATAATTAACAATAAGCAGCCCATCAGTAATATCTCTCAGTACTGACCTCAGTAAAATGGGTGAGAGAACCATAAAGAGAAGCTGACAAGTCCTCTCATCCATTTTGCTCAGGAGACAGCACAAGAGTTATATAAACTGCTTCTCAGCAAAATAAGAATGCTTTAGAATTTTGGGAATCCTAGTTGCTGAATGACTGATGAAGACAAGTTAGTTTGTTGCCATGCCATCTTCTAGTGTGATCATATCAGATTTCACATGTTGAGTAAGGTTGAGCTTGGCCTCTCCTTAAATAGGACTTCCAGGAATACCATCTTACAAGAAGTGATGTTGGTTATTCAGTAAGGACCTAATATAGTTTTGAAGGGTGACTGTACTACTGAAGGCATCTTTTCCATCTAAAGTGTAAAACCAAATTCCCAATCACTGTCTTCATTAAAGAACACTTGGGACTTTTCACAAGAGCTGTGTTGTTCAGTTACAATATGGAAACAATAACCTACTATGGTACTTATGTAAATTCTCCCTTCAGTTTCAAATGGATGTGGTATTCTTTGCTTAGGGTTCCTAAACTGTTGTGTAGTGTGGCGGTACGATGTTTTATTTCACCTCAAGGATGAGTGAAGTGATTCCTATATGTAATTTGAAAAGCATTTTGGGTGGAAGATTCCATATAAATGCAATGCACATTTATATTATTACAATGATTTATGACCGTGTTCTAATGCCATCTTTATGTGGAACATGGAGTATGCTACAATGTTCAAGTTGTACAATAAATAAAATATTTTTAAAGTATTCAGTTTTATCAGAGAAGGAAGAAGCTATCAGTGTTACTGAACCAATAAAAAAAATTTAAACTTTATTCTAATCTGTGAAATTGAGAAACTAATCAGCTATAAAATCAAGTTACAGACAGTTTGCCCTCTTTAAAAAAACTTATCAAACTTTTAAAATATCTAAAATCAGTTAAACATTTTGTTTTAATTCACTTTACATTTTGAAAGACATTTGCACCTTTTTTTAACTGAAAAAGTTCCTATGGGACAAAAGTACTATATTCCTCAGTTTAATATACTGTCAAAGTTTGCTTCTCTGTAAAGTGTTTTGTCAGCATATGGCCTTATGTAGTTCCTTTTAAAGGTCAAAGCAAGGAGAAAACTCTCTGCCCATATTTAAAGAAGGTACTCAAGTATGCAGTTAAGTCAAACATAGACAGATGTTGGTGGATGCATATTTTAGATGTTCTTTCCTAGGATATTGTGCTGCCAATGCACATGTCCTGCCAGATAAATACATCACATAGAAAGGAAGTTGCACTTGCATAAGTTGAAGCATTTATGAAGAGAGACCTAAGTATCACTTAACAAAGCAATCCATGTAGCATATGGGAAGTCTGGCTTCATCTACAGAGTAGTGGCTTTCATGCCCACACCCATATCAGTCAATTCCAGCTCATATCCTTTGACACTGCTGCTGCTGCTGCCATATGACAGGACATCCAGCTGGGGTCTTGGCTTCAAGATGTGCAATGCATTATCTCTATAAAACCTACCTCTGGAGAGTGTAGGCTGCAGACCTCTAACATAACTCTTCTTAGGATATGGGCTATGGAAAAGGCACCAGCAGATGATTTTCTGTGTTTTACTCACACAGGCTGTGAAAGACTCAGATCTCTCTCTCTCTCTGGTGTGGTTAGGTTTACTGAAATAATTCGTATGGCTCAATCCTATCCCATTATCAGGTTAGTGGGCAGGAAAGATAGACATTTCCAGGATAGGGAATAATACTGTGCAGGAACTGGGAAGTTCATTTAATCTAGTGCGTTGTCTTCCTGTTTTTAAGGGAAACTTGAACAGCAAATCAACACACACTCTTAATAGGCAGCAGATTGTGCAGTCAGCACCTTTAGGCCAGCAGGACACTAATGTCTTCTGCTGGGTAGGGCCTATACTGTATACAAAATGAATAAGCCAAAGAGGGCGTTCTGAGTTCCAATACCAGTTCTGTCATATGCTGTGTAGCTTGAGCAAGTCACTTCCTTTTTTTTGGGTGTCTCAATTTCATCATCTGCAAAATGGGGAAATAATACTTATCTGTATCATTAATGTGTATACAGTGCTTTGAATGTATAGGGCTATTTTTTCAAAAAATGGCCTCCATTTGTGTTTGTACAATGTAAGCATACTTTAAAAAACAAATATTTCCCAGCAGACTACAAATATTGTAGAAAAAGGCAAACACTTGATTCTATATATGCCTAAAGTGATATTAATTAACATAATAAAGTCCTCCTTTTCTGTCTATCCATTTTCCTTTCCTTTTAGTTATTCTTTGCTTGCTGTAAGTGGCACAAACTGTTCATTGCAAGAAGGAAATGTATGTGTTAAATTGTCATGATTAATTTGGCAATCTAGCCCCTAATTTTACTAAAGAAGCAACTATTGGACCACCACAATTATATGTGGCTTTAAAGTGCCTTGCATTTAAACTAAAACAATATCAGGGTGCTAACTTTATTTTACCACTAAAAATAATTATGAAAAGAAACTATTTCAGTATTGGTAAAATAGCAGTAGAAGCTGTGTTTGCCATTTTAAAATTCATTTTTGTTTTCAGTTTATAAAAATGCTTTTATCCAGACTCCCAGGTACTCAGTACAGCAATGAGGTGCACTTTTATGAACAACTAAATAGGTGCATGTACAATAAATGCCTACAAAGTCACATACAGGTTTCACTTCAGTTTGCTACATTATAATCTTCTCCAAAAGTTGTTCAGATCTTCATAGGTCCAAATTTAACATACCATGAAATTAGCACTCCGGGGTCTTAATCTGAATTTCAAAGACAGTTCCATCTCAATAATTGGTGAAACCCAAACCCTGGATCAAGACACAGTCAAGCTTTGAGGTGTTTGAAATCTGATTCGGAAATCTGTGACACAGCCCCATTTCTGGCATTATTAATACATCACTTAGTGTGACCTCAGGAAAACCTCGAAGTAGAGCTGGTCAAAAATTTTCCAACTGAAGAGTTTTCCATTGGAATATGCTGATTTGATGGAATCAAAATGTTTTGTGAGCAATATCTATTCCATCTCAACTTTCAGTGAAACAAGGCAAGCAGGCTGCCCTCAGGCTCCCTGGGGTTCCTGGCTCCCCAGAAATGTCACTAGAAATTTCACATTTACAACTTTCATTTTTCCCTTTTCTGGACAGCTCTACTTGAAGCCTCCTCTGTTTCTTTCTCACTCACAGGGAGGGATTTCATCCTAGACAGCTAGCGAATGGACAGTCATCTCCACTAACACATCATAAATACATTCAAGAGCAATGATGCCAACTGTCATGATTTTATTATAAATCTCATGATATTGGATGTTTTTCTTAAAACCTTGTGCCTGGAGTCCAGTGAATACATAAGAATCTTAGCTTTTGGTTTTTTTTAAAAGAGTAATTCCTAGCTCTCATAGTTATGTAGAAAAAGCTTAAAAATATGAACCGTAAAGGCTCAAAAACCAGAGGGCAAATAAAAAGAATCCAACATTTATTATTTTTATAAATTTCATGTTTTTTAAGCAAGTCTCATGAACACTTTTAAAGTTGGCAATGCTGCAAAAGACTTGTTGGATTCATCTATGGGGACATCATACATATTGGTGATGGCCTTCATTCCGCTGCTCTATTATTAACATGCTATTGATTAGAGGATAGGTAAAGCAAATCCCTAGATTCCAGCACTCCCAGTATTTGGGGAAGAGAGTTGAAATCCAGATTTGCATCCTAATTCTAGGGCTCAGGTGCCTCTCTATATTCTGGCTAGTAAAACCCTGGCTGTCAGATGATTGCCTTCCTGTAACCGGTTTGACTCATTTCTAGCAGTATAGATATGGTCCCTTAAATATGCCTGGCTTGTCTTCCTTCTTCCTGGCTTTTTTTGTGCAGTAGTAGATACCAGATGGTATTGGCCTGTGAGCTGCTGGTGCTACTTTGGGCATATGTCCTGTAGACACTATCCCCTGATAAGACAGTAAGGAATAGCTGCCTACATTATTCCATAATGCAGTGATACAGACAGGACTAGGAAACATGATATATGTCGGCAGCCAACAGAGTTCAGCCACAATTATGGAGGCAGAAAGGCTATATCCCTGTGCTGGCCCTTTAAGAGGTGTCAGCTGCCCAGCCTACTTGTGACAGGCTCCACTGAAGGGAATAAGCCAACCCAGTCCATCTGGACATACTTAACTGCCTACGTAGCTGAAAGAGGGAGAATAGAGTGGTGAGGTAATATATTTTATTGGGTATGGTGACCAGATGTCCCATTTTTAAAGGGACTTTTTCTTATATAGGTGCCTATTACCCCCAACTCCCGTCCTGTTTTTTCACAGTTGCTATCTGGTCACCCTATTATTGGACCAACTTCTGCTGGTGAGAGAGACAAGCTTTCAAGCCACAGAGAGCCAAAAAGAACTCTTTGTGAGCTCGAAAGCTTGTCTCTTTTACCAACAGAAGTTGGCCCAATAAAAGATATTACCTCACCACCTTGTCTCTTTAATATCATGGGACCAACAAAGCTACAGCAACACTGTAAACAACAGTGAATTAATAACTGGAAGGCAGTTAATAAGGAACATCTAAGCCAAATAAAAGGCTTAAGAGAGCTCAGTTAAGGGGCTTCTGAGGAGGAAAAAGTTCCTGAGGGAATTAGGCAGCAGTGGTACTCCAAAGGCAGACAGAAGAGATTACAGAGCTTTCCAGGCAGAGGCGCCTGGGTGAGAACTTGACAAAGCTGGGGAAAGGTTACAGAGCTCTGGAGTCAGCGGAGAAATTGAGGCCTTGAGAAACTGAGGCCGAGAAACTGCTGCTGGAACCTAGAGATCTTTGTTTTGGGACTTCAGGTAATTTTGGGAGCTAAGAGTTTTTAAACCATTGTACAAATCCCCCTTTCAAAAGGCTTGATTAAAGGGAGATGTACAACTGTAAAGTAGATTTTGTTTGGCTTCTCCTTGATTGGGCTGTTTGTGACCTTGGGAGGGGAAACTGAGGCAGAACCACACTCAGCAACAAGGGGGCACCAGGGAGGTGGCACCCCTTCCACAGGCTGCAAGGTGGACACATCTAAGACCATGTTTTGTCTTAACTATGTACGGTAATAGGGTCGGAGGAAAGCATCACAAACTTGTGACAAAAACATGGTGAGTATCAGTACTGTGCCAGTTAGCACATGGCTAAAATGGCTTATGACGTTTTATAGAAGCCACATCAAAAGTGCTTTCCCAATTGATGGGACTATTCAGTGGTTCATACATTCTTCAGAAGTGTTTGGAATATAAAGCACTTAGAGTGGGTTTGTTTCCCAAGGACACTTACCTCAGGATTGGCCTTTACTTTAATTTAAACAAGTTTCCTTTTTTCCCCAAAACTTAATTGCAATAGTTTCAATGTTTTTTTTAAAAATTCACATGTGAAACAGTTGTCTCTAAACATAAAATTACCCCCTATCAGCAGTAAGCTAAATATTGCAGCACTGAGAATCTGTATATTAGGCAACAGTGAAACTGATTTTCTTTGTTTAGCCCAAGAATATATAGAAATAAAATTATGTGAGCAGAAAAAATTGTTTTCTTTCATTTTAATTTTTAGAAAAAACTAGGACAGGTAATACATTAGAGGGAAAGGATTTTACACAATAAATACAAGGATTACACTGCAAGAAAAGCAATTTCCCAGTTGAATCCTGCTAATGGGCAAAACTTTCACCAATATTAATTTGTCAATCACATTCAAAATGCATTAACTATACACAAGTAGCTCAATCAAAATAGCCATTAATATTTGTAAGGGTAATGAGCTATTCATAGTATAAACGCTGCCAATAAATGTTTTCTCAATAAATAGCTATTGTCTTACATTCATTAAGGAAAAGATCTAATACACAATGAGATTTCTTACATTAGTTATAGGACATCACAATCCCCTCCCCCCCTTCATTTTATTTCAATCTGGAGAGTTAAATGAATAGATTAAATTCATTTGAAACATTACCAAGTAGGGCCAAGTGTGTCTGATTAGCTTTGCTTTTCAGAAATAATATTAATAAGAATACAAAATTGATTATTTTGATACTTTTTAAACCACTTTCACATTTAATAATCCAAGATGTTATTAGGAAGTATCACAGCCAGTTCATTGATTTGCAAACAATATATTTTTTTAAGATAACAGTGCACCTATAAGCTATTTCATTCTGAACACCCATTGAGCACTTTTTTCACATAGTGCAACTTGTATTACAAAATATTCAGCCCCATGTAATATGGTGAATCCTTGATTATAGCAAATATCTGGTTTTGTGAATGATCTTAAAATATGTTTGTTGACTCTTATTCAAAATACTTTCCCTAATTTCCTTAAAGTTTAAATGTATTGAAGAGTATAGTAGCCTTTTATTGTCTATACTCAGAAAAAGAATGAAGACTTCATCTATGTTATGTATCAATTAGTCTGAAAAATAATTTGACAATAACAGCTATTGCGGATCATGTATTACTAGGTATACAGTACAGAAAAATGATCATATCTGAAAACAAGTTTATCCACTTGAACTGTAAGGCAAATACTTAATATGTATGTTGTGTAATGGATGTCCTTGAACGAAAAGAATACTCCATTCAAATCAAGCCTAATATCAACAAGCTGTACTTAAAGATTACATCTGTGCCTGTGAATGGATTTTC
This sequence comes from Mauremys mutica, assembly GCF_020497125.1. Lineage (NCBI taxonomy): Eukaryota > Metazoa > Chordata > Testudines > Geoemydidae > Mauremys > Mauremys mutica. The sequence goes on along the minus strand of NC_059079.1, from coordinate 41,573,266 downwards.
AGAGTTCGCATTTTGTTTGTGTGTTTTTATAGTGATCAGTAAGGAAGCCCTTCCACCACATTTAGGTGCTCCCATGCTGATTGCTCTGACAGCAACTGTATCACTGCTAAGAGATGAAATTTGTTAACAGGTTATTTTTTGCTTGCTAAACTCACTGACTGGAGAGAACAGAAAATAGCAGCTGAGGGATAGCATGAAGTAAAAGTATAAGATACTCCTTAAAGAGAGAAAAACCTGGTAAAAGCAGTATGATTTCATTTTCTCAATTGTTAGGTATGAATCCCACAATTAAAAACAAAAAAACAAACAAAAACAAAAAAAGTAAAAAGTCCATGGGAGGAAGCTGGAGCAGTGGCAGCAGCACAGTGGGATTTGCATGAGCCCGGTGGGTTTGAAGCACTCCAGGACTGAAAGTTACTTACAAGCAGAATAGGGAACAGGAACTGCTGAAGTATCCTCCCCACTTCTTTAACTGAGGTTCAAACTCTGAAAAAATGCCACCCTCTGTCCTGTTCCCTGCCAATGACTTTAATAGGAGCTGAGAGCAAATGTGGCTGAAAGTAAAGGCCTTTTTTTCTATCCTGGTCCAAATTATAAGTATTTAAACTATCCACAATCTGCAAGAGGGGTGCCTGAATGCAGGGCAGTATCATACAAAGCTAATAAATGAATGATACTCTTTAGCCTCAGACCAAGCTTATATCAGAGTCCATACTTAAATATAGAGGAAATAACCTTTCCTCAGTTACAGTCTCCCTAAAAAGCAGGAAAGAACAACCAGCTGTTCTTTCCTCTCCCACAATTACACTCTTCAACCTCTTTCTTATCTCTGGTTTATACTCTTTATCAGAGGAGGTGAAGAGGCTGATCTGTAGCCTCCACAGAGATGCTTCTAATTCACTGACCTTTGTTAGTAGACTACACACAGCCAAGTTGTCAGATGGCTCCATTTCACTGCAATTCTAGCAGCTTTGGCAGGGGTCCTTGGCTGTTTGAATCAAGGTTTTAAACTCCTTCCTTGCCCAATTTTGTACAAGGGCTATTCCTACTATCCATATTCAGTTAACCCTTTTTCTCTACTTCATAAAAGGCATACATGATAACTAACATCTAAATCAGAGGTGTTGAATCTTTTTAGCCACAATCACAATCTGTTCCACCTCCACTGCAGAAACCTCCTACAATTCCCCTGTTAGGGTGACTCCAGGGCCGGTGCAAGGAAGTTTCGCCTAGGGCATGAAACTTCCACCTTGCGCCACCCCCCGACCCAGCTAACCTCGCCTGCTGCCTCCCCACGGCAGCTAACCATGCCCACTTGCCCTCCCACCAGAGGACCCCCCCCCTTCCCCGTGGCAGCTAACCCTACCCGTCGTGGCAGCTAACCCAGCCCACCCCCCCCAACCCGGGGAACCTCCCCCCCCGCAACAGCTATTCCCCCACAGCTAACCCTGCCCGGGAAGCCCCCCTCCGTGGAAGCTAAGCCTGCCCCCCTCCGTGGCAGCTAACACAGCCCTTCCGCCGCAGTAGCTAACACTGCCCGGGGAGCCCGCCCCAGCTCACCTCTGCTCTACCTCCTCCACTGAGCACACCGGCACCGCTCTAATTCTCCTCCCCTCCCAGGCTTGCAGCACCAATTGGAGGAGAATTAGAGCGGGGGCTGTGTGCTCAGCGGAGGAGGCAGAGTGGAGGTGATCTGGGGCAGGGAGCGGTTCCCCTGTGTGGCCCCCCCCCTCGCCGGTACTGTGGGCGGCCCTTCCCGTGCCCCCCCGCCCCAGATCACCTCCACTCCACCTCCTCGCCTGAGCGGGCTTTTAGGCCCCCTCAACCACTAGGTGCCCTAGGCGGCCGCCTAGTTCGCCTAGTGGTTGCACCGGCCCTGGGTGACTCTCCAGTGGTGTACACTTGGAGAAGTCAGTTCCTATGCTTCTCTTCCCACATCTCCTGGCACAGGGGACATGGCATTGGAAGGGGGAGTGGCTGGAGTACACTGTGCTATAACTATCCTCAGCTGGTGTATGGCTTCTGTAACCTGAACTAGAGCATAGAAGCACAGAACTATATCTGGTTGTTGGTTCTCGGCTTCTCCCAGGCTGCTTTGGGTGGCTGTGTAGGGGAAGGTAGTTATCCTTTCCTATGAGTAGTCCAAGTTCAGTTAAAGCCATTTGAGTGCCTATCCTGCTCTCCATGAGCTTCCACAGCTTGGCAGGAAAGTATGCAATGGCACCCAGAGTGTCTTTCCTTCCTCCCAGGGGAACTGCTGAGTACAGCAGCAGGATAGGACAGGGTGAACACTCAGTCACTTTTGGCTCACTTTTGGCTCCAGCTGCTCCTGGAGCTTGGGGGAGGAAGTGACCTGTATCTCCTCCCGATAGCAACAAGTCCGATTCCAACTTCAGTTTAAAAATCAGAGGGCACAGTTCAGGAAGCACATTTTCATTTCATAAATACAAAATTTCTTCTTAAAACACACCCAGGTGCCCCAATGTAGAGCCATAGGGGGCCTCAGGTTGGACATCCTGGTCTAAATTAATGTGTAGCAAATATCTTTTGTTACCAGATACTGTAAATAAATTCTCTGATAATAAATATGCCCATGTACATTTTTAAGCTGTTTCAATTCTAAAATATCTGACTCTGAACTTGATTGAGCCCTGGGCTATGCCAACAGGAACAGTTCCCTGTTGCAGAAAGCCCACTGTGCTAGGGAGAGGGTTGTTGTGGTGTAAAATGCACACAACCTTCAGTCCACCAGAAGGTTTGCAGCTGGTTAGCACAACCCCCAAGGTGAGTGGCACTGACTGGGGAGGTCATGTAGACAGGGCATTGAGGCGATGAACTAAGGAGGTCTGGTCATAGGTATGTCTTATCGTAAGTGTTGCACCTAAATTGAGTCCTACCTCCCAACCCTTCACTTGAGCATGGTAGAGCTTTTAACTCAAGTTGGCTGGTGGGCCAGAGGATGTAGTTATACCAGGAGTTAGCAGCTGACATGAGTTATGCTAACACAATCACCGTGTGCTGTTCAAATGTTATTTCACAATGTGGCCTCTCTCAAGAGGAGTTAACTCTATAGTGAAGACATAGCCTCAAAGCTTGTTCCCACACAGAAATCCCAGAGAAGTGTGGCAGTACAAGCATAATCTACCATCCCTAGGGACTTTTGGGCACAGCAGCCTGCATTTGATTCTAACCTTGCGTATGTTGTATAGTATGATTTAACATTGTTTGCTACATGTTTAAGCAACTGGTTGCCAAAGCACAATACATTTTAGCAGCAATCAAAAATGTTAATGAATTTATTTTTCTCCCTTTTGAATGAAAATTTGGGGGCTTCAGGTGAGCCATTGAATTATTATACTTATATGAATGTGTTTATTTCTATCATGAATTTGTTTCCTGTGGAGAAAAATAAAGCTGTGTATGTAATTATAATTGTTAAAAGGCTTACACCAGGCAGGTAGACAACTTTAATTGGTATATTTATTCAATACGCTAAGGTTCATATGAAACAGATAATGCAAATGATTAAATTATCTGCAAACCACAGAGCACTAAAAGGGATCTTGACAAACATATTTTCCATCTATTTTAGAATAAGTGTTTATGAAAATTATCATGTAGTTCTTCTCTTAAATTTAATTCTCCTGTGCAGGGGGTAGAAAATAGGCAGGGGGAGGATCCCATCATTTTCGTCCAAAGTTTTGCATTATTTGATTTAACATCTTCAATATTCCATTTTGAAATTGTAAAAATCTGCAAATTTCTTCTTTGATCTACGCAACAAAGGAAAAATATATTTGCAGCCTTCAATTAATTGTGGTAAATGTTTACTCATGTATTTCTGCTTGGAGTGTCTACACTTAAATTTCATCCAGGACTCATCTCCATCAAGTATGCAATGTTGTTTAATTATTAAGAAACCTTACAATGTGACATGTTTAATAATAATATTAACTCTTTTGGACTGTTACTACCAGTATTCATGGCTCTGTTGCTTGGACTGAACTAGAGCTGTGTGAAATGTTTGTATCGAAGCCAGAGACCACATGGAAACTCAGCTGGTTTGGGTTTTCACTAAAAACTCATGCTATGTTCTTTGATAGAGCCATAAAAGTTCATGAAGCATCTGAGCAAATGTAGGCAGATTTTTAAAAATTACCTTCTATGTGATTGCCTCATCTGGGTTTCAAAACCAAAGGAAACCTGGAGGCTTAAACTAAATTTTGCTTGAGATACTGTATTTGTTTAAACCATGAACTCAAATCAAAATAAAAACTTGATATTTGAGAATCTAACCAACTGACACTAAAACACTTCCATGTGAACCCAGATGTGAAGAACTTCTTTCATGATCCATTCGATCATGTGAAAGTTATCGCAGCATATACTACTTTTTCTGAGCTATATCATAAAGTAATAGCTTATTTATGATGATGTGCCTCAATATAAGTTCATACTGGGCTCAATCCTGCACCACTTAAGTGAATGGGAGTTTTACCATTGAATTGTATGGATCAGTAGGATCAGACCCATTCTGAATTATTGTATAACTTTTAGATTTCTTACACATTTCAGCCAGGGAATCAAAAGCCAATATGGATGCACAGTATCCTGTACTACTTTAAAGAAGACACAATTTTTTGGTTGTCTTCTGAAATGGTGATACACCTCAAAACAAACCCTATTTATTCTTTAACTTTGTGTGTGTGTGTTCTGCTATAACTGGCACATGCAAAATAGTAACTCCCAAAAGAAAAATACTTGCATAAATGCAGTAACAATAACTTCATTGGGTACAAATAGGCAAAAGTGCAAGGTGTATAAATAAACTCTGGAAAGCTGGCACCCGTGCAGCTGTGCATGCACTGTCCGGAGGAGGGAGTGGTTCACTCCAGCAGGATAGCGTGGGTTCATCATCACGTTCTGTTTCTGCAGGGAAGTGTTTGAAGTCCCTGCTGTGCATCTATTGTGTCTCCTCCCTCCTGCCTTCCTTGGTGCTGCCTTGTAGAGCGTGAGACTACATTAACAATAATGTATTTACCCTTGATGGCTTAGCTGAGTGCTAGTTCATCATTTAGCACCAAGGCATTCCTGGGAAATATCCCACTTGATAGCAACACGGTTGCTTTAGGAGAAGCTCAGGGAACTCATGAGCAGGTCCCCAGAAAATCCTCTGATTAGAACTTGTTTAAAATATATACTGCATATGTATATAATGTCTTTTGTCTGGCAAAAAAGATGTCCCTGGAACCTAACCCTCCCTATTTATAGTCATTCTTATGGGGAAATTGGATTCGCTTAACATCGTTTCGCTTAAAGTCGCATTTTTCAAGAACATGACTACAATGTTAAGCGAGGAGTAACTGTGCTCCAGACTATCATATTTTCCTAGAGCATTTATTTGGATGATCTGAAAGCTCTCAGTCATAGGCAGCATACATCTATTTGCCACTGGACCTTGCAAGTAGCAAAGCTGCCAGTTGAAACACTGGCCAGTGAACTTTTCATATTGTGGGGAAACCTAAAGTGCAGTGTTACCAGTATGTGTGAAAGCAATGGTACAGGGAGCCCTGGGTTGCCATTACATAGAGTTGCTGATAATGACACTTTAAGTAAAATCTTATGCAAGAATAGGTGGCAGCATCCAATCCTGAAAAAAGTTTTGTTTTTCCAGTGTCACACTGCACATCACTCAGGGTAAGTTTACACTTACCTTCCGGGTCGACGCGGTGAGTTCGACTTCTCGGAGTTCGAACTATCGCATCTGATCTAGACGCGATAGTTCGAACTCCGGAAGTGCTGCAGTCGACTCCGGTACTCCACCACTGCAAACGGTGGTGGCGGAGTCAACGGGGGAGCCGCGGAGTTCGACCCCGCCGCGTCTGGACGGGTGAGTAGGTCGAACTAGGGTATGCAAATTCAGACCCCCCTTCTTAGTGTAGACCAGGCCTCAGAGTAAGGGATCCTACAGAGCCACACTATTCCAAAAGGAGCACTGGGAGACAGTCCAAAGAATGCCTTCCCAGAATGTGCACCTCTTCATGGGGTGCAAATACTCCTCCCCATCCCCACTGCTGGCCAATGAATTATATGGTGGAATGGAGTCATGGCTCCGCCTCTTCCCCACCTTCCTTGGGACATAATGTGTCCCTAATAATAGCGAGGAAGAAGTCCCTGCACTGAGCACTCAAATGAGTGAAAGGACTTAGAATTCTGCCCAGCCTTTGCATGTGTCACACCAGGGAAGGGGACAATTCTTACTCCCTCTCCTCCCACTGAGCAGCTGCATAACCTAGATAGAATCTTTGGATTAAAGAATTTACTCCCTTTTTGGGGTAGACAATCAATCATGAGTTTATCCTGAATTTGACCAATGTGTTAGTTATTTAGTCCTATCTGTGAGTAAATCCTTCTAATCAGAAGCACTACACAACTTGAGTAAAGGACAGCAGAATCTGGCCTTTAGAGAGCTCCATCAGATGCATGTCAGTATTACCACACATTACAAGTTTTGCAGAACATGATGGACTTAGAGGACATGAAAGTGTGATGTAGTATGTGTTTAGGTTACAAAACAAATAGGATGATTGTTTTTCTGTACTTTCCTGTTGTTTGACAACATTGTTCTAAACAGACATTCAAATATAGGATAATTTAGAAAGATTATGCAGATGTGAAATAAATGTTTGCATAAAGTGCATGATGAAATGCCTCACTTTGTTCTTTCAGGGAGGTAAATATGCCATCGAAATAAAGCTTTTTTTGGTCTTCATGCAGAACTTCCCATAAATGAACAAAAAGCTTCTAAAAGGGAAAAACTGGCAATTGCAGAAGTAAGCCCCAGCCAGTTAGCAAAAGACAAATCCAAACAAGCTGTTTTATTTTTATTTTTTATTTTTATTTTTTTAAAGTGTATAAAAATGAAGTGGGCAGATTTTTAAACATGTTCAGTCTTCAGCAGCACCCCTTTTTCTCAAAGAAGGTGGGGAGCGAAAATCTGGCCACTCCATTTAGGTACCTAAATAGGGGATGAGTGATTTTGAAAATCTGGTGTTCAATGCTTGCAATTTCGAATGCAATTATTAGTAAAATATATACATTTTAAACACTTATCTACAATATATACAGGAACTGAGCAATTAAATATCCCATAACTACTGTTTGTCTTTTAATTGGGGGTCAAATATAACTAGACTATGGCATATATTTACCATTTGTCATGCTCTATATTTACAATGAACATTTATGCCACCAGCCCCTTTTCTCTAATTCTTCCTATGTGCATTTTACATCTAACACATTTAAAAATCAGATTTTATTTCCCCACGTAACAGAGAACTGCAAAATGCTGTTTCAAAAGAAATATATACAGCTGTTCACCAGATAGGATTAGAATTGCACTTGCACTGAACTCAGACTGCTTCTTTTGGAGGCAAAGCTGGTTGGGAATATTTTGATGAAATGTTTCTTCCCCAGAAAGTGCTGCTCCATTGAAACTGTTCAGAGGAAAGGATGAGTGTTGATGAATTTCCCAACCTGAAAAAAATAAGTTTAGAAATTGTCAGTGTCCCATTTTGGCATGTTCTAAACGTTAAAGTTTTTTTTTAATTCAAAATTTAACTTAATTTATAGTAGAAAAAGGTCAAAATGAAATGTTTCAAAATTCTGAAAGTGCAATGTTTGTATTGACCTACACTGAAGTTTTGTTCTGGTTTGTCTGAATTTTTTTTATAGGAAATTTTTTAATCTCAAAAATTCTCATGGGATAGGAAAATAATTTCCTTTAATTGGAAGTACCTGAGGTCCTGTTATAAAGAATGATCTAGTGGAACAGCAATCTTTAGTTCAAATATATAATCTCATGATTTCTATTGAAACTAATGGCTATAACATGCACCGAATAGCTATCTGTCTTCAGTTACATGCTGATGGTGGCTCATTATTTAAAAAAAACAAACAGCACACTGAGGTGAATAAAGTCATGTGACTTATGAAGACTTCGGTAACAGGTAATGCACTTAAAACTATGGTCTCTTGAGAATAACACTGTCAGGTGTACACAGCAGTGAACATCATGCATGCTTGGATGGGTTTAAGAAGGCATGGAAAGAATGCTGAGAAGTGAGATATATTTGCAACTGCCGATTACTCTCTTTCTGCAACATTTAACCTCTTGTGAATATTGAATCATTTACAGCCTAATTCTGTGTTAATGAGCATAGACTGGCTTACTGATGCTACATTGCAGTTTTGTCCTCAAAGTCAATACAAGGGAAATAGCTAGAGATTTCCAATTAAAGTAATGATATTTTATAAATTGATTATTGATTAAGATGACATGATAGGATGCTTGTTATGACCTTGTGATAAATGTCTACAATTACAGGTGCCTTTGTTGAAGCCATGATCTGAAGTTTAATGGCAGAGTTCTGGTAGGTTTTTACATAAACTTGCAACTTGATTTAAATCATCAGGCTGATCACAAACAGGTCCATAACACATCAGTTCCTAGACTAATGAACCATATATCCTTGTCGACTTTAGTAATGTTTTGACAGCTTTTGCCTCAGTGCCTTTGAATTACAAGTGTGTAGAGATGTATTGCTTACTGCTACAATAGGTCTTTCCCTAAGGATATGGTAGGTCACATTTACTGAATCTGAATTGGTTAACAATGACAACAGATTAATGTTGTAAAAGGATGCAATCAATTTTAATAGTTTTAATTACATTTTTTGTAATTAAGTATGAAGCGATTACATAGCAATCCCAGACATTGTTTTTAAGTTGTATTTCCTTAAAATGTTTACAAAGTAGATGACTTACAAAGCAGTGAGATTAGTATTAAAGTCACAGAAAACTTTGTTTAATGTTAAGATAGTGATATAGACCCACCAAACCAAGTGAAACACCCAAATCTAGCTGACATAAAGCTGTATATCAGAAAAGCAAGAAAATTCAGATTTGTAGCTTAGAAAGCTTAAGTAACTTTTCACCTTCAAACTGTTATTGTTTGTGTGATACAGGAGTGGTGTAAAACACATTTAAAAATAAAAATAATAAAAAAAAACCACCAGCATAACCTTTTACTATACAGCCCTCCTGTCTACTAACCTTCTTTAGTACAGCAGGTGTCCTTTTATATTATTATCCCCAATGCCTTTCTGGGGCTCTTTAATTTGGAAGAGCCAAACATCTGCAGGCCTGAAGTGGGCACTTTGTAATTAGCTTGTTTCAACTCCTTCTCTTCTAGCAGCAGATTATTTTTTCTTAACTTCTGTTATATTCTGTCTCCCTTCCCCCAGTTTTTCCCTTTCTTATTCCTGAGTTAATAACTCTCACTCTCTGTCTCTCTCATTGGTTTTGATTTCTTGTGGGTTGTTTTTTTTTGGGGGGGGTGATGCAAGCAAAAGGCCTATTCCTGTTAATCAGTATAGAGGTAACACTCCCTCTGAAGACCCTCTCTCACACACAACTAGTTTTTTAGTCTTCACAGTGAATTTCCTTTTATTCTCTTGACTTTTAGGGAGTTTTGTTTTTGTGGGGAATTTTACTTGCCTCTTCCAGCAAACAAGACAAACAAGAATAAAGCAAAACAATTGAAACAAATGACAGGTAGGTGGCATTAATGTAAAATACCTAGATTTGCTTAGAGTGAAGTCTAAATTTCCTTTTTGGGGAGAAGGGGTGGAAGGGTTAAATCAAAGCTTGAAAGTTTCTTCAGCATTTAAAAAGAAAAATAATTTAGGGCCAGATTCTCCTATGAAAGAGCAGGAAAACTGAACTTGGAAATGTGGTGTTTTCTTATTACTAAACTGGGGAAAGAAGGAAAGGGCTGGCCCTGCACCCAAACCTCTGGCCCTGTACCTTTGCACTGTTTCCAAGCACATAACCCTCTAGGACCCTGGCTCCTGTGGAACTGTGTTTGTATAAGCTACTCCCCATATTGCTTCCCCCTCAGATCTCCTTTTCCATAGCAAGTTCATCTTATAGGGAGGGATGGTGCATAACTTAATGCTGCCAACATCAGCATTAACTTAGGTCCCAAAGCTCCATGTGGCTGTGCAGTAGGTAATCTCCTGGAGAGCTGATGTTTCCCTGGCACTGCTCCCTTCGGTTCATGGCCTGTCCCTTCCCCATCCTCATGAAGTACCCAAGGAGATACTTTATCTTTTCCACCATTCTATGATAGCATGCTGGGACGATGGAATTTCCCCTTTCACTTGCTCCTACTGTGTTGTCCCACAGCCCTTCTTTTGAAGCAGAAGATAGCATAGGACCCATAACTTCATTTGTTATTTCTATAGTAAAAAAAAATCCTCTCTCTAAAATGTATTCGAAGCTTGACATAAAATACCATAACCTCCATTATAAATATGTAATTATCTGCTCAATAGTCCATTATAGCAGCTTTGGAGTCATTGTCCTTAATGTATTATATGATTTCTTAAAGACTGTTTTAGTTCATGGATCACTGACCTTGAAAGGCCTGTGACAGTCTATTAAGTGAGTGCAGATAATTCAGTCTTTAAAAATCCTCCTAAAATGTATCATAAAAAGATGAGCTAAATTGAGCTTCTATTTTACCTCTTCAACCTCAACAAAGCATCGAGAGTTCAGGAGCGTACCTAAGGGTTGAAATGGAGTCTGTTATGGCACATGTGCAAACCCTGTTTTTAAAACTAGGGGCTTACTATGCACTATGGAGCGGGAGGGAGGAAGAGAGAGGCATTTCCCCTTGTTCAAGCTGCATAAAGGCTGCTCAGTATTATACCCTTTGCACTCAGGGCTGCTACCAGATGTACCTAGTGGGGGTTGGTGTGTAGGTGGAGCTATGCTGCACCCCTTAAAGTCATATAGCATTTTTTCAGCCCCCTGCACACTGGGGAATTTAAAGCTGTGTTTAAATAGCACAAATGACCCCTAAATAACATTTTCCCCTCCCCCTTATTTGTAACTCCAAATATACTGGCTGAACTTCATCTCTTTGGTTACAATCAATCAGAACACATTTGAGAACTTCTAAAATTGTATTTTAAAGAAAACCCTTTAGGGTATGTCATGGACTGGCTGGTCCTTTGAGGCAAGCTGGGCTCAGCTTTGCCCATGACTATCTCTCAGCCTTACTGGTGAGTTGGCAACCTGAGGGGTAATTAGTGACTCCAGCTGGGAATAATGAAGCATAATTACAAAGACTGACCCCAGCTGGGGTGGTGAAGCAGTGAGTGCACTACTTCATTAGAGCTGGGAATTCAGTAGTGGCAGGGAAAATAAGGGGGTAGTTCCTTTTTGGGTTGAGCCTGAGGAAGTCAAGCTGAGCCCACCCTGGTGATGGCAGGGATAAGTGTCTATGCGTCAGTTGAGTTAGGTCTGGCAACAGCAGATAGAGACCTACAAGGAGTACGCTAAGCTGCTGTGGGGGAGACCTTTGAGATAAGGCCTAAAAGAAGTAGGGAGGTCTTCAGAGGTTAAACTAATGGAGTCCCTGGTGAAAGGAAGCAGTAGGGGAATCCTTTTAGGGAAGAAGCAAGATAAGAAAAGTCCTGCAGGGGCAAGGAGAAGAGATCAAGAAGCAGAGGACTTCAGTGGAGCCTGTGCAGAGCAGAAGAACTATTATTTTGGGCATTTGATTTGGACTTTAAGCAGGACCCTTTCACTATCCTGGACGGGTAGTGAACTTTTACATGACTTGGCTGGAGGGTTTAGCCATGGGGGTGGGGGGAAAAAAACCCAGAGAGGGAGTCAGGAGAAGATAGTGGCTGGGTCTAGCCATTGTAGCCAAGGAATTATCCCCCCCCCCGCTGGCAGTGAGAGGTGAAGTCCCCTGCAATGCTAAATTTGGGAATGAGAGGGTACTGTGGAGGTGAGGATGTACCCTTAGTGGGTTGGAAGCTTGTTTCTGAATTCCTAGCCCATAGTGAATTTTTACAGTGGAGTTATAGACTGGAAAAAAATCTGACAGCATTTGTATTTAACTCTGTGGGTTTATGGCCCCTTGTACAGCTAGTTTTAAGTCCTTTTACCGTGAACAGGACCAACTGTCTGGGCTAACCGATGGAAGATGAAATTGCTCCTGTAAAGATATATTTGTCTTGTTTCTGTGACAAGATAATCATTATGTTCGAAGTGAATTTAGAAAGTGAGCTTTTTGAAATGTGAATATTGGAGAAACTTTGGGCTCTCAAATTCCAATTACAGTGTGACGGCAATTTGTTTTGTTCAAAACTAAGACATTTAACAATGATTGACATTTTGAAAAGTTATTGTTAAACTGAAGAGAAAACTGTTGGTAATTACTAACTGTAAGTGGGTGCATGTGTGTTAGTGCAGGAGGTGGAGTCTTTCTAGAACACTGAAAATCTGGCTCAAGGATGAGACTTATAACAAGACTTATTGACGTACTAAGGTTTCCCTGAAAAATGTTGCAATCTGCATGTGACTTTGCATTTTAACTTCTTCCTTCCCTCAAAACTACATTAAAATGACTTTAATTCTCACTAAGACAACAGTAACATCCACCTCAGTATTCCTTAGTATCTGTATTTGTGGTAATTGAAATGAACTTTAAATGCATTCCAAATGTAGGGGGCTTGATTCTCCACTGTGCCTGAGCTCTGCTTTTGCACAGTGGAAAGGGGACGCTGTGGTGGAGTCAGCTTTGGCCCCTTGATTCTCAGCTGTCAGGGTCAACTTTAACTTAAGTCACTGACATCAGGTCCCTCAGTTCTCCTTTAGTGTACAGCCCCTGAGTGTCACATCCCTTTCCTCTTATAAATGACAATAGATTTTTTTTTCATCTATAGCTCTCAATGTGCTTACAAAGGAGGTAAGTATTATGCTGTGAGGAGGGGTTCTGGTACAGGAGGTAGTGGAACCAGGCAGCAGAACCATCACTACTAGCTTTACACAGACAAGCAATTCCATCTACACAGTGTAAATTTCCAAACAGTTTTAATTCACTTTACCAGGTAATGCATGGGATAGGCAGTGCAAAGTGAACTTGTCAGCTCCAAGGACCTGATCCACCTCATCTTAGAACTCTTATTAATATAATAAGCTTTATTTGACATTGCACACAGTGGTATCACTGTACATCACTGAGGGTATGGCTACACTTGCAAATTTGCAGCGCTGCAGCAGGGTGTGAAAAAACACCCTCTGCAGCGCTGCAAATTGCGGCGCTACAAAGCGCCAGTGTAGTCAAAGCCCCAGCGCTGGGAGCGCGGCTCCCAGTGCTGTCCGTTATTCCCCACAGGGAGCTGGAGTACGGACAGCGCTGGGAGAGCTTTCTCCCAGCGCTGGGGCTTTGACTACACTTAGCGCTTCAAAGCGCTGCCGCGGGAGCGCTTTGAAGCGCTAATGTAGCCATAGCCTAAGTTATATTTCTAATGCACTCAACACCTTTTACTAGGGTACCAGTTTTGGAATATATAAACTATTCATATTTAACTCTTAGGGCTTGGCTACACTTACAAGTTGCAGCGCTGGTGGAGGCTTTCCAGCGCTGCAATTACACCCCGTCCACACTTGCAGGGCACAACCAGCGCTGCAACTCCCTGGTTGCAGCGCTGGCTGAAAACCCATCCCGGCAGGGGTATAAGGAGTGCAGCGCTGGTGATCCAGCGCTGCTCAGCAGGTGTGGACACTCACCAGCGCTTTAAGTGTCCTCCAGGGAATAAGGAGTTATCCCAGAATTCCTGTTCAGCCACTCTGCTCATCAGTTTGCACTCTACTGCTCTTGCCTCAGGTGACCAGCCCTTTAAATGCCCCGGGAATTTTAAAAATCTCCTTCCTGTTTGCTGCAGCCAGGTGTGGAGTGCAATCAGTTAATCTTTCCAGGTGACCATGCCTCCACGTGGCAAACGAGCCCCAGCATGGAGCAATGGCGAGCTGATGGACCTCATCAGTGTTTGGGGGGAGGAATCAGTGCAGGCACAGCTGCGCTCCGGCCGTAGGAATTACGATATCTTTGAGCAGATATCAAGGTCCATGCTGGATAGGGGCCATGATCGGGACGCACTGCAATGCAGGGTGAAAGTTAAGGAGCTGCGGAGTGCCTATTACAAAGCCCGCGAGGGGAATCGCTGATCCGGAGCCGCCCCCACGACCTGCCGTTTTTACAGGGAGATGGACGAGATACTTGGGGGTGACCCCACTGCCAATCCCAGGATAACGATGGACACTTCTGAGCAGGCTGGGGGACAAGAGGAGGAGGCGGAGGCGGGGGGGGGGGAGGAAACCACGAGTGAAGCTACTGGGATGGGGGAAGACACCCCAGAGTGGGCATGCAGCCAGGAGCTCTTCTCAAGCCAGGAGGAAAGTACCCAATCGCAGCAGCCAGCAGTTGCAGAAGGACAAGCAGAGGAGCGGGTTAACGGTAAGCGGCTTTTATTTTCTGGGTGGAAATGTTTCTGGAGAGGAAGGGGGGTTATGGCTGCATGCATGCCAGCCTCTAGATGTGGAATAGCCCGTTGATGTGGTCTATCACGTCGCGGTAATCTGCTTCAGTTATCTCAGCAAAAGTTTCAGCCAGAGCGTGGGCAATATGCCTGCGCAGGTTTATAGGGAGAGCCACTGTGTTTCTTGTCCCAGTCACGCTGACGCGTCCGCGCCACTGTTCCGCGAGTGGGGGGGGGATCATTTCTGAACACAGGCAAGCCGCGTAGGGTCCCGGGCGGAATCCACATTGCTGTAAAAGAGCCTCCCGCTGTCCCCTAGTGACTCGCAGCAGGGAGATATCTTGCAGGATTAACTCCTGTGAAAAATGTTGGGAGACTCTTTAGTGAAGAGATAGGTAGATAGTGAAGATCACCCCTGCAGCTGCATCTTCACTCAACCCCTCTATCACTCCAGATTACCCGAAGCAACCAGCCCCCCTCTATCAATCAAGCCCCACTTCTCCTTCTATAAGCACCCCTCACTCACCATTTCGTGGCTTCTGTCGTGTTATGCGTGTGGGAAAAGAATGTTAAAGTGCGAACTCCCTCAGTGTAACAATTCATGTCTGGAGATAGTGGATACAATGCTGCCCCTGTTAAATGTTTCATTTCTGGGTTTCTACAGTGACCTTGACTCCTGGAGTGGGCAGATGTTCCACAGCACAGAGGCTACAAAATTTGAGAAGAAATCCCCGAAAGAGCAAAGAGGACATGCTGAAGACTGTTCTTCATCACTCTGCTGCAGAGAGAAAGGAATTGAAGGAGTGGCGAGAGAAGGAAAGCATGATCCGCCAGAGACATTGGCGTAGAAACGCTGTGGCAAAGAAGAAAAGCACAAACCAGCTGCTAGAGATCCTGTCGAGCCAAGCGGACTCTCTCAAGGCTATCGTAGCCATGCAGGCAGAGCAGTCCCGTGCTGCCCCACAGCCCCCCCCATCCCAAAGCTTTTTTCCTTGTGCCCCAATGTCAGCTCAAACCGCCTTTCCCCAGCATTCAGTTTCTTACCACCACCAGCTGCCTCCAACACCTGTACGTTCACCAACCAGCCCTGATACCTACCACCCTTACCCTCTGCACTCAACCCCCATAACCATGCAGTATATGCACCCTGAAGTGCAGGATTCATTAAACAGCACTCCAGACAGGACATATGCAAACTTGTGACTGTACAGTTCACCAACCCACACCCCTTCCCCTCTTGTGTTCATGAAATGTTGTGTGTCTGTCTGTCTGTCAAGGAATTTTTTTTCTTTACAATAAAACAATTCTTGGCTTTGAAAACAGTCTTTATTATAGCAGATAGTGAAAGATACCTTAGCCCAGTAAAGAAAGAGGCACTGCAAATCATTTTAGGGATAATAGAATAACAGTGTAAACAGTGCAATTCACTCCCATGCAAGTCAGCAAACATTACTGTTGGCTTTCAGCCTCAAATTCTTCCCTCAAGGCATCCCTAATCCTTGAAGCCCTGTGCTGGGCCTCTCTATTAGCCCTGCTCTCTGGCTGTGCATATTCAGCCTCCAGGACTTGAACCTCGGTGGTCCATGCCTCACTGAATGTTTCACCCTTCCCTTCACAAATATTATGGAGGGTACAGCAAGCGGATATAACCGCGGGGATGCTGCTTTCCCCCAAGTCTAGCTTCCCATACAAGCAACGCCAGCGTGCCTTTAAACGGCCAAAAGCACACTCCACAGTCATTCGGCACCGGCTCAGCCTGTAGTTGAACCGGTCCTTGCTCCTGTCAAGCTTCCCTGTATAGGGTTTCATGAGCCAAGGCAGTAACGGGTAAGCGGGGTCTCCAAGGATCACAATGGGCATTTCAACGTCCCCTACTGTGATCTTCCTGTCTGGGAAAAAAGTCCCTGCCTGCATCTTCCTGAACAGGCCACTGTTCCGAAAGATGCGTGCATCATGCACCTTTCCAGGCCAGCCTGTGTAAATGTCAATGAAACGCCCGCGGTGATCCACAAGCACCTGGAGAACCATAGAGAAATACCCCTTTCGATTAACGTACTCTGATGCCAGGTGGGGGGGGGGCCAGAATAGGAATATGCGTCCCATCTATTGCCCCTCCACAGTTAGGGAAACCCATTTGTGCAAAGCCATCCACCATGTCCTGCACGCTCCCCAGAGTCACGGTCTTTCTTAGCAGGATGCGATTAATTGCCTTGCAAACTTGCATCAAAACGATTCCAACGGTCGACTTTCCCACTCCAAACTGGTTCCCGACCGACCGGTAGCTGTCTGGATTTGCCAGCTTCCACATTGCAATAGCCACCCGCTTTTCCACCGTCAGGGCAGCTCTCAATCTTGTGTCCTTGCGCCGCAGAGTGGGGGCGAGCTCAGCACACAGTCCCATGAAAGTGGCTTTTCTCATACGAAAGTTCTGCAGCCACTGCTCGTCATCCCAGACTTCCATGACGATGTGATCCCACCACTCAGTGCTTGTTTCCCGAGCCCAAAAGCGGCGTTCAACGGTGCTGAGCATTTCTGTGAATGCCACAAGCACTTTGGTGTCACACGCGGCAGGAGAATCGATATCGATATCATCGTCAGACTCCTCGCTGTCACTTTGGAGCTGAAGGAATAGCTCGACTGCCAAACGTGTTGTGCTGGCGACACTCATCAGCACAGTCCTCAGCAGCTCGGGCTCCATTTCCCACAGAAATCGCGATTCACACACAGAGAGTAAAACACTCACAATGGCGCCAAACGTTGCCAGAAAGACAGAATGCTGGGATGTGAAGCGATGCACCACGGGGCGTTGGCACACAGAAGCGGAATGACCCACACACTTCCTTCCCCTTCCCACAATACTCAGCGCCAAAACGGCGCCAAAACGGGACGAGGTGCTCTGTGGGATAGCTGCCCACAATGCACCTCTCAATACAGCGCTGGAAAGTGCTGCAAGTGTGGCCACACTGCAGCGCTGGTAGCTGTCAGTGTGGCCACACTCCAGCGCTGGCCCTACACAGCTGCATGACCAGCGCTGTAACTCCCAGCGCTGCAACTTGTAAGTGTAGCCAAGCCCTCGGATCCAATGAGGGAAAGAGAAAATTGAACAAAATGTTGTTCCTGCAAATCCCATCCCCTTTAGGGTTAAGGAATCATGTCAGTTAGATTCATCACCATCCTTTTGTTTTCAATTGGGTGGTTGTTTTCAAGTTATGGTTCCAGACCTGAAAATCTCTTCCATCTCAAATAGTTCCTATTCACATAAGAAATCAATGGGGTTAGTCATGTAACTGCTATTCATTCACTCATGTGGGATAATAGGATTGGGGCCTCTGATGGCCCATTCTTCCTAACCTCTAGGTCATTTCAAGATCATTGCTTTTAAACTGTGAACCAGTTGAGACATCACAAGCATTTAAAACTAGATGGGG
The DNA here is from genome assembly GCF_020497125.1 of Mauremys mutica. Taxonomy (NCBI): domain Eukaryota; kingdom Metazoa; phylum Chordata; order Testudines; family Geoemydidae; genus Mauremys; species Mauremys mutica. The sequence goes on along the minus strand of NC_059079.1, from coordinate 41,555,439 downwards.
CAAAGCTGGAAAGTATACTATAGAGAACAAAGCTGTAATGGCAGTGGGATAGGTTGGATGTATAACTTCTCTGGTTCTGTTTTATTACTCATTTATTATTGCTCTTGCCCACTATAATTAAATTTTCCAGCGATAATGTTGTTTATGGCTTGAGCGCACCCTTTGAATGGATTCCCCTGTACATACAACTACCTCCCACCCTGCCCCACCGCTGACATCAGATCTATTTTGTGATTTGCATCTCAATCAGGAATATGTTTTATTTACCATGAATCTTTTAGCAGATTAATTTATAATAACATTATCATAATGTTGGGGAGTTTTTCACAGAATAATGAACTATAATATCAGAGGCATATTCTTCTCTTCATATGTGGGATCTGGGGCAAAATACAGCCATGGTACAAAGACATACAACATCATACAACCTGCATACATGAAGGTTAAACTTGCTCTGTCTCCCTAAGAGCTTCAACTGTTGTAGTATCAACTTAGGAGAAAGCTTGCTGTATTCTTTGCTGTACCCCTTAGGGGACCGCACGCTTCCTGGCAAGGGCCCTCTGTAATCAGTGTGACCGTATGTTCCAGGAACTTTCTATGTATAATATATGGGAGTTCTGTATATATCTATTTCCTGATGTCTTAGACTGCCAGGCATGCTTCAAATCATATAGGCCGATATGCAGTCTGTGTGTAAAGAACGTTGCAGCAAGCAGTTACTATTTCACCTTAACCAAGTCCCACACAATAAGAATAGAGTTACTGGGAGTTATGTGGCTAAGCTAACCTTAACACCTGGACTTCAGGGCCTGATCCAGTTCCCATTGACATTAATGGGACTCTTTCCACTGACTTCAGTAGGTTTTGGATCAGGTTCCAAATGAATGTTGACAGCACTGTTAAGATATTTAATAACTAGCAATGGGACCTAACCAAGACCCCCCAAAACAACTGCATGGAAACACTGACTCCTAGTTTGAGACAAGGATTTTAAAAAGAGGAAAAAAGTGCAGATGAATGGAGAGGCGCTCTATCACTTTTGTTGTGAAAAATCTAAAACAAAACAGAAAATGACAGCATATGATTATACCTAAATAGACCCATTTGTTACAAGTTCAACAGTGAAATACTGCTATCGACAGTGATGACATTATACACATTTGCGTTATGCTTAAGACACATTAATGTGATTCATGGTGGATTCAATAATTTTCCTGTATCGTCTTCGTGGAAGGGATGAATGCTAAAAAAGTTAGCAAATTAGTCAAGATTTTAGCTTGACATCTATTCTAGCTATTTTAAGATTTTCTGTAGCACCTATCACCATTGCATCTAAGATGTCTTTTCCATAACACTTACATTTGAAGAATTTAAATTTGTCTTCAAAATATGCCTAATAAATTGTTATTTTAACTATATCTAAATTTATGCACAAAATATATGTATGTGCTACAATTTATTTTATTTCCATTTACTATTAGCCATACTTGAAAATCTATGGAACACTGAACAGTCAGGGGCAGCTCTAGGAATTTGGCCGCCCCAAGCAGGGCGGCACACTGCAGGGGGCGCGCTGCCGGTCCCGCGACTCCGCGGGACCTCTTGCATACGTGCCTGCGGAGGGTGCGCTGGGAGGGCGGCAGGCGGCTCCAGCGGACCTTCCGCAGTCATGCCTGCGGGAGGTCCGCTGGTCCCGTGGCTCCGGTGGACCTCCCGCAGGCATGACTGCGGAAGGTCCGCCGGAGCCGCCTGCCACCCTGCCGGCAAAATGCCGCCCCAAGCGCGCGCTTGGTGCGCTGGGGTCTGGAGCCGGCCCTGTGAACAGTGAACCTGATGTATTGAAATAGGATGAATCCCTTACTGTGTGTGTGTTTAAAAAAAATGTGTTTAGTAGATAGCTATATACTAGGCAGAAAAATGAAATAAGGGATGAACACTAGAAAAAAGTGGGGGGAAATGATTAGGAAGTAGTCCAAATACTATGCAGTTTTTTTCATATAGGTGCAGCTGTTAGCAGACAGTGCTAAATAGAAATTTAGGACATTCAATCTGTATATGCTCTTGAGTTTCATGCACAAATCTAGAGCAGTATATTTTAACCTGAGTAACTCTCCTATCCCTCATATTTGTTTGAGCCAGAGATGACTGAAAAACCTTCTTGCTGAAAAATGGGATTTTATAAAAAAAAAAAGAATTTTCACTGGAAAATGTTGTTCTCAATTAAATATTTCAAAGGGAAATTACAAAATGAAACAAATTTTGCTGAAGGAAAAATGAAGCACTCTAACTTTTCCAAAACTGAGGAAACAAACTACAGAGTTAGCAGTTAGTTTCACTTTTTCCTTTGCCACTCTAGCTTTTCCAAAGTAAGACAGTTTGAAAAGTGTTAGGGTGGAAAAAGTGAAACAAAATCTAGACATCACTAGTTCTATTACATTCAGTGGCCGAAAAAACTCTGAATGAAGCATACTTCGAATAGAAGAATTTTTGTTTTGCTTTGAAGTATTCTCATCACAAGTTGTGGAGAAAAGAAACAAAACAAACCTCAGTGAAATCTTATCATTAGTTTGTTATGGGGGTAGGGGGAGGACAGGATTTTTGATAAGCCCTTAACCAAAGCTTATTCAAAGAGGATCTTAAAGTTCATCTTCCACAGATTTTGGGGCCAGTCGTCTTATGTTTCTGGTCCTCTGAATTCGCTAGTAGACATTTTTATCACCGTCAAGAAGGTAGAATAAGAAACCTCCCCTAAGCTACCTAAAAGTTTATGGCTTTCTCATAGATAAATCTCCTTTGTCCTAATTCTGGAGAACACGTATATCACTTCTATGACGTGCATGAAGCTCATGTTCTTCAGGAGTTTAAGGCTGCTTCTGAGCCCAGGTTTTCCCCATAACAGTACAGTATCCAGCTCTTAAGCAAATGAGTCAACTAAGTCCAGAGGTCAAATGCTGAGTTAGTTTAAATAAGCATAGCTCCATTGACTCAGCTATACCTGTAGAAGTTCTGTCACCATGTCTTTAGAAAAGTCCCAAACATAATCAAGGGAAATTTATATATGAGAGTTTTAAACATATTTATTTAGTTTGTATATCCACTGTGTTGGAATGTTTCATTGGAGGCTTATAACCTTTCTTATAACATTCAAAACAATGACAGAATTTTCACAATAGAAACCGGCTGCAGTTTAGTCAAATTCTATTTAGACTACTGAAAGTCCAAGCACCAGTGAAGATGACTTAACCATCATCTTCATACAGCTGTTGTGAGTGGTAATTTTGTAACCAGATGAAGCAGAAAAACAATAGCTTTTTATTCTGTACATTTAAGTTACTGCATTTAACTTTACATTTAACTACCCTGCAATTATCTTTTCATTCAGCAGCACATGTGATCTTTTCCAAAGTTGTTCTTGTCTAAAAGTTATGTGAAGTTGTGACACACTTAAAATCAGATTCACTTAATGTTCTAAGATTTAGGACTGCTGAACACTCACTACACTAAAAACTTGATCTGTTTAGTGAAAACTTGAGTTGCCTGCATGTCAGACAAATGTGATAAAGGGAGGGGAGTATGCTTTGGGCCTGATTCAAGCCCATTAAAGCTAATAGGCATCTTTCCATTGACTTCAATTAACTTTGGATCATACTGTTTATTAATTGGTGTAACAGATTGTGACTTTCCACTTCATTTTAATAATACATCATACAGGATTGTCCCCTTCTCTGCCTTTTTGACTGAATTTGGTCAATCTAACTTGTTAGTAATCCATTCACTATATAAAAAGTTAACAGTAGATAAGACCAAAGCTCTGTTTTAGGGCAATTGTTTTTAAGTTATCTGAAAAAGCAGGTGTACAGTGAGGTGTCACAACTGGTCAGGTGAGACTAGAGAAAATAGTGAGAAACTGTAGAGGGACCTACAGATCTGCAGCAGCTCCCAAGCAGCCTAGCCAGGGGTAATGCTGCACGTACACTTGACACTGTGCAGGCCTGCAGAGGAGACTTCCCAGGAGCCTGAGGAGTCCTGGGACCCATAGGCCCTTCTAGAGAACAAAAAAGGGCATTTTGGGAGAGAAAATGTATCCCGGCCAGATCCATGGCAGCTGCCCCGCCTCACAATGTAAGGATGACAGAGACTTGTATCACAGAAACTTGGTGGGATGAATCTCACAGTATTCTTGCCAGCAAGTTTAAGTATGGATTGGATGAATGGACTATAAGGTGGATAGAAAGGACGATAAGGTGGATAGAAAGCTGGCTAGATTGTCGGACTCAATGGGTAGTGATCAATGGCTAGATGTCTAGTTGGCAGCCAGTATCAAGTGGAGGGCCTCAGGGGTCGGTCCTGGGGCTGGTTTTGTTCAATATCTTTATTAATGATCTGGATGATAGGATTAATTACACCCTCAGCAAGTTCGCAGATGACACTACACTGAGGGGAGAGGTAGATACGATGGAGGGTAGGGATAGGGTCCAGAGTGACTTAGACAAATTGGAGGATTGGGCCAAAAGAAATCTGATGAGGTTCAACAAGGACAAGTGCAGAATTCTGCACGTAGGAAGGAAGACTCCAATGCACTGTTACAGGCTGGGGACCGACTGGCTAAGCAGCAGTTCTGCAGAAAAGGACCTGGGGATTACAGTGGATGAGAAGGTGGATATGAGTCAGCAGTGTGCCCTTGTTGCCTAAAGGCCGATGACATATTGGGCTGTATTATTAAGAGCATTGCCAGCAGATTGAGGGAAGTGATTATTCCCCTCTATTCAGCACTGGTGAGGCCACACCTGGAGTATTTTATCCAGTTTTGGTCCCCCCACTACAGAAGGGATGTGGACAAATTGGAGAGAGTCCAGTGGAGGGCAAGGAAAATGATTAGGGGGCTGAGGCACATGATTAGGGGGCTGAGGGAACTGGTGTTATTTAGTCTGCAGAAGAGAAGAGTGAGTGGGAATTTGATAGAAGCCTCAATTACCTGAAGGGGGGTTGCAAAGAGGATGGAGCTCGGCTAGTGGTGGCAGATGACAGAACAAGAAGCAATGGTCTCAAGTTGCAAGTGGGGGAGGTCTAGGTTGGATATTAGAAAAACTATTTCACTAGGAGGGTGGTGAAGCACTGGAATGGGTTACCTAGGGAGGTGGTGGAATCGCCATCCTTAGAGGTTTTTAAGGCCCTGCTTTACAAAGCCTCGGCTGGGATGTTTTAGTTGGTGTTGGTCCTGCTTTGAGCAGGGGGTTGGACTAGATGACCTTCTGAGGTCTCTTCCAACCCTAACATTCTATTATTCTATTCTGTGATTTTATGATCTAACAAAATAACATAAATGGGAAACATGGCGACAGATGCATGCTAATGCATGTAGGAAGGAAAACCATTTTTACAATGTATTGGGTTCTGAATTAATTGTAAGTGCTCAGATAAAAGAATCTGGTTGTCATTGTGGAAACATCCGATCAATGTACAGCATCAATCATAAAAAGCAGGCAAAACGTTAAAGAAAATAATACTGAAAAGACAATATATTAACCAGTGCTATACCCTCACTTGGAAAACTTAGTTCAGTCTTGGTAACTGTATCTTAGAAGAGAGATAGCAAAAATAAAATGGGCTACTAAAATGTTTAAAGGCATGAAAGCCTCTTGCATTAAGAAGAGATTGAAAAGCTGGCATTGTTTAGATAGGAGATGCATTAACAAAGATATGACACATGCTTGCAAAATAATGAATGGTATAGAGAAAGGTAAAGTGGACACACTATTTACCCTTTCTTATAATGTAAGGATGACAGAGACTTGTATCACACAGACTTGGTGGGATGAATCTCATTACTGGATTGTTGGTATAGCGGGTTATAGCTTGGTCAGGACGGAGTGGAGGGTGGGAGGGGGTTGTGAGGAGATGTTGCATTATACATCAAGAATATATACATTTGTTCTGAGAGCCAGAAGGAGGTGAGAAATATACCTCTTGAAAGTCTCTGAGTGAAGATAAAAGGGGAAAAACTCAGGTGATATCATATGTGTCTACTGTAGACTGCCAAACCAGGAAAGGGAGGTGGAAGAGCCATTTCTAGAACAAATATCAGACATGTCCAAAACACAAGATCTGGTACTGATGGGGGGGCGGGGCTTTAACTGCCCAGGCATCTGTTAGACAAGTAATAAAGCAAAACATAAAATCTCCAACAAGTTCTTGGAATATGGGGGGAGGAGGGCAACTTTTTATTTCAGAAGGTGGAGGAAGGAGCAATGGGAACAGTAATGTTTGGACTTGATTCTGACTAACGAAAGAATTGGTTGTGAATCTGAAGATAAAAGGCCATTCGGATGAAAGTGATCATGAAATTATAGATTTCATTATTTTAAGGAAAGAGTGCAGCAAAATAAGAACAATGAACTTCAACAAACTCAGAAAACTGGTAGGTAAGATCTCATGGGAAGAAAATCTCAGGGATAAAAGTTCGAGAGCTGTCCGTTTCTCAAAGACAATATAAAAGGCATAACAGTAAACTATCCTGATGCAAAGGAAAGATATAAAAAATAGTAAGAGACCAACATGGCTCCTTCAGGAGCTCTTTAATTGTCTGAAAAGGAATCATCCAAATAGTGGAAATATGGACAAATTACTAAGGCTAAGTACAAAAGACTAGCGCAAGCCAGGAGGGACAAAATTAGAAAGGCATAGGCACAAGATGACAAAGGACATTAAAAGGCAATAGGAAGAGGTTCAACAAATACATTAGGAACAAGAGGAAGATGAAGGAAAGTGTATTGTCTTCTGTTTACCGGGGAAGGAGAGTTAATAATGGACACATTAAACCATCTGAGGTATTTAATACATATTTTACTTCAGTCTTCACTAAAACAAAGGTAAATTGTGACCAGATGCTTAACAAGCCAAAATAGGAAAGACCTTAATGTTCTTTAATCTGTGAAGTTAATGTATTCTAGTCAGCAGGGCCTAGTGAAATGCACAGGAGGGCACTTAAGGAACTAGCTGATGCAATCTCAGAACTGTTAGCGAATATCTTTGAGAACTCAGAGGATGGATCATGTCCAAGAGGACTGGAGAAGGGCAAACCTAGTACCTATCTTTAAGAAAGGAAACAAAGAAGATCTGGAGAATTATAGATCTGTCAGCCTAACTTCAATTCCTGGACAGATGAAGGAACATGTTGTTAAACAATCAATTTGTATGCAGCTAGAGGATAATAGGGTGATAAGTAATAGCTAACGTAGACATGTCAAGAACAAACTGGGTCAAACCAACCTAATTTCCTTCTTCAACAGAGTTACTGGCATAGTAGATGAGTGCTGGAGTTGGGGAAGCAGCAGATGTCGTATATCTTGATTTTTAGTAAGGCTTTTGACAATCCCACATCATCTTCTCATGAGAAAACTAGGGAAATGTGGTCTAAACAAAAATATAAGTTGGGTGCACAACTGGCTGACAGTCTGTACTCAGAGTAGTGATCTGGTTTGCTGTCAGACTAGCAGGGTGTATATGATGGAGGCTGCAAAGAGAGGTCAGTACTTGGATAGGGGAGTTGAGAGCATGCTTATAAAACTTGCAGCTGATATCAAGCTGAGAGGAGTTGCAATCACGCTGGAAGCCAACATTAGAATTCAAAACAACCTTAACAAATTGGAGAATTGCTCTGAATTCAACAAAACCAAAAGTGAAGTTTTGCACTTAAGAAAGAAAAATCAAATGCCCATCTACAAAATGGGGGAATAACTGCTCAACAATACTAATGCTGAAAAGGATCTGGGGGTTATAGTGGATTGCAAAGCAGGTATAAGCCAGCAATGTGATGCATTTGTGAAAAGCTGCTGCTATTCTGGTGTGTATTAACACAAGTGTCATATGTAAGACAGTCCTCAGCACTGGTGAACTCTCAGCTGGAGTACTGTGTCCAATTCTGGGCATCACACTTTTAGAAGGATGTGAACATATTGGAGAGAGTCCAAAGGAAAGAAGGAATAATGATAAAAGTTCTAGAAAACCTGATATATAGGAAATATGTGTGGGGTTTTAAAAATCTGGGCATGCTTAGCCTTAAGAAAAAAGACAGAGGGGAAGGGGAACCTGATAAGTCTTCAAGTATGTTAAGGGCTGTTATAAAGAGGATACTGATCAATTGTTCTCCAGGTTTACGGAAGGGAGGACAAGAAGTAATGGGATTAATCTTCAAGGGAGATCTAGATTAAGTATTGGGGGTGGGGGAAAACCTTCTAGCTATAAGGGTAGTTAAGTACTGTAGTAGGCTTCCAAGGAAGGCTTTAGAATCCCTTTCATTTGAGGTTATAGAGAACAGGTTAGACCAGCGGATCCCAAACTTTAACAATCTGTGAACCCCTCTCACTAAAATGTCAAATCTCGTGAACCCCCTCCTAAAAATGAATGTTTCCAGGGATTTTCTTCTTTACCTGGGTATAAATTATAAAAGCAGTGATCTTGGAAATATAAAATGACATGCTTATTACACACTATTTATTATTATTATTTATCATTACAGTATTTTTATTACATTATGAAAACAGCAATACGCTTCCAAGATCTCACTTTCGTAGCTTGTATCACTTTGAATAAGCGTGTTATAAGACAAGGCTCCTATGTTTCATCAAGGAGTATCAAATGTGAAACCAGCATGAAGGCATTTAAGAAGCCAACGTAAAGAGTTCCTCCTACACAAGCATTCAGGTCTTGAGCTGTCCAGGCAAACAATGCACATTACAACAAAGCTTAAACTTGTTGTTCTTCATAATTTTAAAAACTGTACTAGCTGCCTATTTAATTTAAAAAACTGCAAAAAATATCCACCTCTTTTTCAATTTCTTATAAGGAGTCTTGAAGTAACCTGCAGTCTCCTGTCATGAAGAAAAGAGAAATGTAAATATTCAGTGCCTTTTATAAAAAGTAAAGTTCCTAATGTGCCAAATATCAATTAATTGTTACCCCCAAGTTCCCATTCCTCCTGGGTAGTGATATTGTACTGGAAGAGTGTCAGATGTGGTTCAGTGTAACTGAGAACTCTGTGTGAAACATGCCAGACAATGTTATGGGTTATGTGGTTAAAAAAACAAAACCAAAAAAACCACCAGACATGCCTATTGAAAAGCAGTGAAGGATATAGGAGTCTAAAAAAATGCAGTTATTTTATGTTCTGTGTTTTCTAACTATACAAAATGGGTCCATAGAGTAATACCAAAATTCTTGCATATAATTTTCAAGTCAAATGGAAAATGACCACCCTTACCAGGGGATCCAGAGGCTCAGATATCTGCTAAACCGGTGGGCTCAACTCTACTTTTACTATTGATCTAGCTGTTTTAATGCCTAATAGAGAGGAAAATATTACAGTGGATACTGTGAGTGAGAAATATTTTTTTCAATTAGGGATGACCTCATAACTCATGAGTGGCAGAGTGAAGTGGAACTGTGAATGAGTTCTAGAAGGACATACTAGCTAGTGGGGTGAAAGGAGGGGGAAAGAAGAGAGGAATTCTGATTGCATTCTACCTACATGAGAATTTCTAGGAATAAAATACTTTTGTCTTACTTTATAGTTAATTATCTGACTAGAAATTGTGTGTGTGTGGCATTAATCCATCTGAATGCTATTGGCATCTGCAGCTATTTTAAAAGTAATTAGCATGAGACGAATAAGTTTTATGTTAATGCTCAGAACAATGGCACTCACATCAGAGTAGCAGCAATGTTTCCAGAGAGGCTATTCAGAACAGGCTACTACTCAGCAAGAGGAAAATGTGGCAAAATCTGGCCTTGAGTTAGTAATTTCAGTAGGTACGTAAGTATGGTCAAATCCTGCTGCAAGACACACATGCATACACATGAGGTCAGAATTTGGTTCTGAGTACATCCATAGTTACTATTGTTGCTCCACTTAACTTATTAAATTATATTTACATTGTCCTGATGAAGCCAATGGGACTCTTGCTTGAATAACATCCGAACAAGGACTGCAAGATTTTACTTAAAGAATTGCTTATAGCTTCTGAAATACGGTCACATGTTAACTCTGTCTTTTAAATGGGTCACTAACAATATAATTATTGTGTTGATATTACAATAGTAACGTTTAATAAACCAGAACCTTTAGCTATTCAGTAGTATTTTCCCTTCTCAAGGCTGCTTTGTATATAAGATCATTGTATGAACTTCCAGAACCTTACTGCAACATTGCTCTTACGTTGAATTGCATAGTAAGTACCTTGAAACTATCCATGTACAGTAAGCCATTCAGTAAACTTAACCTTGATAACAGTTTTTTTCCTCATGGTGATGTGAATAGATATTTATTACCATTATCTGTATTAACACTAAGTATAGTCATTTGGCTTGCATAATATTCAAAATATCTTCTTCATAAAAGCAAAGTCAGAGAGTTCAGGCTTGAACTCACTAGTAGGGAATTCCACTGTGGGAGGGGAACTTGCAGCTAGCATGAAGCTAGCTCCTCTCCTTCTCCACTTTGACAAAGGGAGCAGACTGTAGGTGAGGCAGAGCTCTACACCATTAGGCCAGTATCTCACTGGAATAAGGTCCGTTAGGATCAAATGCTCTACTCTCTCTAAGGTCAGGACCAGGATGGTACAGAATTGGGGAGCAATTGGTGCAAACAGGGGCTGTGCTGAGAAGAGTTTGGGTACAAGGGAAATTGAGCCCATAGCTCTTATTATTTAATATTAAATTTTCATTCTAGTCTGAGAGGTATTGTGTACTTGTCAACAACCACAGAAGTAATTTCTGTGTTCCACATAGTACACAGAATTAACCTCTCAAACACATGTTCATGAAACCTTTTAGTAAAACCATTTTTCATAACAAACCAGCTCATTTTAATCATATTTTTATTATCACTAGAATGTAACTTTTCCCCAAAACCTTCACTTTAGGGCAGGGGGAGTCAAGAGGCAGATCATGAGCCAAATCTGGATCACTTTTGAGTGGATCCCAAAATCTTTATATTTACTTATTATCATTGTTTTTTAAATTATTTTTTCTTGAGTCTGGACTATACCTTGACCAAGAAATTTGGCCTGTGACAAAAAATAAACAACTCCTGCTTTAGGGGCTATGGGGCAGGGTTCCTTTAGATATTTTTAAATCCCTTTAATGAGGGAATGGTGTGGGAGTGGGGAAGTAAGAGAAAGTACAGGTCTCCTGTTCACTCTGTAACTTTTAATAGGCTTTATCATAATCAATACACTCTCTGTGCACCCTGTTCCTGTCTGCCCCAATATAGTAGAAGCCATCGCAGCACTTTATTTCTACCAGGCAGGTATCCAGTGAGGCACTGTAGAGTAGAAACCACCTATAGAGAAGGAAAATTACACTATGAATGGAAGCTTCCTTTATGATGAATACACAAACACCTCTGAATTTCACCACAGAAACGTGGAGCATGGTTTGTTTGCTCACTAGGATAGCCTCATGAGATATAATGCTTTCATGAAGGCCCTAGGGGAGACCAGTCATACGATCACAAATGAGTTTTCTTAAGATGGGGTCAAAAGTTTCTAAAAATCAGGTAGTATTGTCATAGACAGCTGAAGAAGACAGGAAAAGAGTGAGAGAAACAATGTGACTTTCTTTATAAACTCCTTCTTGGGGATGTGGGGGTAGGGGGAAGCAGCACATGGCCCTTTATACAGCTATATGCTTTCAGAGGTCCAGACTTTGAGTGGGGATCCGTGGACACAATTTTATAAGGGAGGACAGAAAGTATTGCCACAATTTTCAAATAAGGAACCTAAAGACACTTCATATATATGGCCTTGTTATCTGAAGTGCTATGCTTCCACACAACCTATTGAAGTCACCACTGAAAACTAGGCCACTTTTTGGGGACATAAATATAGATTTAGCAGCTTAGCTTTAGGATCCCTGGTTTGAAAATGTGCCCAGTAGCTTATCGAAATGTTCAAGACTGTAACCCCCAAAGCCTTGCCTTCCACAGTCAGTTTTGACTAAGATCCTTTAAATGAAAATACTGGTTCAAGTAAAGGGCATGTGTGCATTTGGATTAAAGTGGATGTAAAAAGGTTAGCAAGAAGTTATGAGCAATTAACCTATTGTGAATCAGTGTCTCTGCTCTGAGACTTAGCCTGTTGGTGTGGGCTAGTGATAATACCAGCTACTCTTTTTTTTTTTTTTTTAAGGTTTCAGTGGTAGCCATGTTAGTCTGTATCAGCCAAAAAAAAAAAAAAAAAGGAATCCTTATGGGACCTTAGAGACTAACAAATTTATTTGGGCATAAGCTTTCATGGACTTATGAAGTGGGTTCTAGCCCACGAAAGCTTATGCCCAAATAAATTTGTTAGTCTCTAAGGGTAGGTCTACACTACGGGATTATTCCGAATTTACATAAACCGGTTTAGCAAAACAGATAGTATAAAATCGAGTGCGCGCGGCCACACTAAACACATTAAATCGGTGGTGTGCGTCCACGGTCCGAGGCTAGCGTCAATTTCTGGAGCGTTGCACTGTGGGTAGCTATTCCGTAGCTATCCCATAGTTCCCGCAGCCTCCCCCGCCCCTTGGAATTTCCGGGTTGAGATCCCAGTGCCTGATGGGGCAAAAATCATTGTCGCGGGTGGTTCTGGGTAAATGTCGTCAGTCACTCCTTCCTCTGGGAAAGCAACGGCAGACAAGCATTTCGCGGCTTTTTTCCCTGGATTGCCCTGGCAGATGCCATAGCATGGCAATCATGGAGCCTGTTTTGCCTTTTGTGACTGTCATGTAGCCTGATTTGGGGAGGGTTAGTAGGGACAGTGGAATTTATCCACTTAATTTAGTTTTATTTAATAATTAATGTTCTAATTAATTAATAATATTAGTAATAATTAATAGATATTAATAATATGGGTATGGCTCGCCAATATGTGTGATTAGAAGATAAAGTTCGTCTTGAATCAGGCTTCACAGAATTTAATACAAGGAGATTGGGGTATGTGACAGAAAACTACACTGAGACAGAATTAGTCAAACAAGACCTTTTATTTAAAATCAATGAAACAAGAAGTAAATGCAAAAATGTTAAAAGCAGTTTGAGATTACAAAGTTACAAAATATCACAGTTCTTTAAGAGATATAAATCTATGATAATACACAGTTCTAATTCACTTTGAACGTAGGTATTATTTTAAAAGGAAATAATAAAAGACTGAGTATAAGTCTATAAACTAGATGCTTTAAAGGCAAAGCAGAACTTAGAACTTGATACTTACAGCTGTGAAAAGAAATACCATTAGTAGTTGACAGCCTTTAAAAGGGGAGACGGGGTGAGACGATGGAAGATAGCTGGATTATCGCCTACCTAATGGAGGATTGTCAACCTTTTTATAGGGAGAAATCCTTCCTCCTATGCCCAAATTTGTCTTTCCCCCATGGAAAGGTGAGGGTACCTGTTTTCATAGGTTGACCTTTTATGTGCGTATGGATGACAACTATCTACGTATCTTGTGGTGTACGTGTTAGATTTTGTGGGCAGAAATACCCCACTCTTCACCCTATTTAGGTGAAAGGTTAGCAGACATTCAAAAAGTCCCTAGACAATTTGCGTAGGTTTGTATCCTATTATTACTTTTCTGAGTAAGGGTCTTAAAGGATGTCTGGCCTAGAAGCTTCTAGGTATTTTGCATTACAACTATTGCAAATTTCTATTAATCTATGCAGCCTACACATTTTTATCAAAAAGACATTTTATACAGATTAATCCTCAGGGCTACACGCCCCCCTTTGACGGGGTGGTTTACATAAAGAAACCCCGTCACCTAGGACTTAATATTTGTGGGGTCCTCCTTAGTTTTATACCTGGGCAAATTTTGGTATGTATTAGGTATGGGCACCATGTATATATATTTATCTTTATCCCCAGATGGCGCATGCCTGTGCATTTGTTTAGGTGGTTGTTTGGGTGTTTGTTTAGGTTTTTGCCTAGTTTTTGGCTTGGGTTTGTTGCGTTTATACAGCATATAACCTAAAATAAGGAAATTAATCCCAATCCCAATTCCTTGGATAATTATCCATACTTCTAATCCGAAATTTTTTTTAGAAGTAGTTGCAGGCTTATTCCCTTTATTCATTAATTGGGTAATAACTTGTTGGGCTTTATTCATATTATTAGTAATTTGAATGAGGTGAGTCTTCTTACGAGTCATTAAGGATTTCAGTTGCAACCCTAATGGTGGAATATAAGCCAGAAAAGTAGGTGTACTTTGAATAGTTAAATTCTGGTAATTAGGGTTAGACTGAATAATGGTAATGTTCTTAAAAATAGGAATAGGGGAAATAACTTGATTTCCTATTACCGTGGGTTGCTTTGGGGTAAAACAGAAATTTGGCTCTGTGACAGGACACTCCAAGGGACCATACTGGTACCTCTTTTGGTTGGTAACCACGCAAAATTGGTTCCTTTCAGCATAGGTCACCCTCTTCATTGGAGTCTTCCATGTGGTCAGCCTTACCAGGCATGACGATGATGAATTTTGTGCTTTTTTTCCCTGTAGTCCACACAAAACAGTGTTTGTTTTAAACACATTACACCTACAGATATACTGGGGTCCTTTTTTAGAACAACAGGCCATTTGTGGTACCTTCCAAGTTTGAGTTGGAGTGTGATAGACTACCAGGGGAGGTGCATTAACGCGTTCCCTGTAGATGTCATCTTCGAGGTGACCTATAGAATGGATAGCAGCCAATTGCCTGTACACATCTTTGTTTGGGTTAAACACTGGTAACGAGACCGTGAATGAAACATACAAAGATCGTGCCATTATACAATCTTTTGTAAGAGAACAACTGTTTTGGTTGGGGTGAGGTGTTACAGATCCTATCTTTTTTATAGCACCCACTGACAAATGCTGGCATGCATTCAAACAAGTGGATTTTTTCTTTTCCAGCTTTTGAAAACATTTAGGACAATACCAACTTATTAGTAGTTTATTCTTAATTAAGTCAGGGACTTCTCCTAGTTTTAAGGATTGTAATGCATCAGTAATTGTGCTTACAACATATTTCCCATATGCAGAACATATAATTTCTTTCCCCAAATGCTGATCTCTTTTCTGATCATTGTTTAAAGCAATTAACTGGTTAATTTTTTGTTGAGTTTTATTAAACAATTGGGTTATATTATGCATATTATAAACAGTAAATTGTTCTTTCTGTGCCAATCCCTTTATTCCCTGTAACATTGGATTGCCTACTTGGTTAGCTTCCTCTTTTAACACATAATGTATATGCTTGCGGATTTTTCCAATATTTGCTTGGTTCCAAATTGACATTCCTGCACCAAATAGTCCTGTTAGGGATCCTAAACCTCCAAGGAGATTTAAGCTACGTTTTCTCCTAAGAGTTGGTGACTTAGGGACTTTATCATTCTTCAACAGAACAATATTCCGCACTCGTTGCTGATAGGCTACAATCCTATCCACAAGTTGCACTGAGAAAAAAGAAGCTACTTTGGTATGCTGACAATAGCTAAATTCTCCCAAGTACCAATTAGACAAATTTAGCACTACAGGAATATGCATAAATTGAACTTGATTAATTATTTTCCCCATTATGAGTGTTGTGGTAAGACCACTAACAGGTCCTGGGTTTAACACTGGACAATTTACATTATTTGTTCTTGACTGATTAAGATCATAGTCAATAACTGGGTTTTGAACTTTAAGTTTAAATGTCATATTTTGGACATATTTTTTTGTTTCCTGTTTTGGTTTGAAAGGTAGCTATGATGAGCACCTCATATCGCCCTTGATCCTTATATTCAAGCTTATACAAGGTTATTAAATTATTACAGCTAGCTTTATTTTTTCAAGTTCCATAAGCTATACCATGTTTTAGGGAAGTTGAATTTATAAACGTTTTGCAACCACCCCCCTTTGAATTCTTATTCAAGGGCCACATTTTTTTCCAACCACTAGAGGGTAGTGCAGTTACTTCCACCAATTGATATTCAAAAGTAACATCTTCCCCCCGAATTCCCTTAACCTGTTGAATCGGGTTGTTGACCAGTTTTGGATTAAGTATAATAGTCCGTTCCTTCTTTGTTGGTATGTTTTGTTGCTTGGGCTCAGACAACTGAATACGATTCGGTTGTTTGGTTTCCTGGGGTTGCAATAGTTTAGTTTTAGACTTAAGATTTTGGCATAGTTTTACCCTTAAAGCAACAATAAGGGTGTAATAAGTCAAAAATGTTAATGTCAATTTCATGGTTGCAAACTGCTGGGCTTCAGTTGTTGCGATTTTGTTTGATCACTTAAGTCCTGAGGAGGAAGTTGCTCCTGCGACCTGGACGATCGATACAGCTTTAACTGGTTAGCATGATAAATTTTGTCTCTATTATGCTTTCCTTCTGTTATTTTGATCTTATATACTGCTGAACTGAGTTTATCAATGATTTGGAAAGGTTCAATCCATTGATTACACAACCCATGTTTTGGTGACTTATATGACAATAACATTACTTGATCTCCTACCTCCCAAGTATTCTCTCTTTGGTTTTTGTTAAAGTAAGCCTTTGCCTTACGTTTGGATTTTCCCAATTTAGCAGCTACCTGCAAATGAATGTGATTTAAATGTTTTTGCAGATTTTGCAGGTAGGTATTTATTTTTATTTCCTTTAATTGAGTGCCACTAGCTTGCCAAATTAAATGTTCTGGTAATTTTATTGTTTGGCCTGTCATCACTTTAAAAGGTGTTTTATCAGTAGATGCAGCCGGTGTCGCCCTCAATGCCATTAAAATTAAAGGCATGAGGGTGTCCCAGTTATGTCCATTGGCATCAACCAGTTTCCTCAACATCACTTTTATAGTCCGATTGGTTCGTTTCACCATCCCAGATGACTGTGGTCTGTATGGGATGTGTAGTCTTTGCGGGACTCCCATCAATTTAAGACAATCCCTAAAGAACTGTCCCGTAAAATGTGATCCCTGGTTTGATTTTACCTTTACAGGGATCCCCCAGCGAGAGAAGACTTGTTTTACCAAGACCTTGGCAGTGGCTTTTGCAGTATTGGCTTTAAGAGGAAATGCCTTTATCCACTTTGAGAAAGGATTGATAATTACCAATAAATATTGATTACCTCTTTGGGTCCTTGGCAAAGGACCTACAAAGTCAATCTGCAAAGCCATCCACGGACCTTCATACACCTGGGATCTTAGTGGCGCATTTCTTTTGGATGGAGTAGGATTAGCTTGGGCACATACCAGACAATTTTCACAATATTGTTGTACATCCATCCTAAGAAGTGGCCACCATCCTACAGATGCAAGACGTTGGACAGTTTTGTCCACTCCCTGATGTCCTCCTGTAGGAGTGTCATGGACCATGTACATCATTTCCCTTCGTAGGTGAGCTGGAACTACCCACACAGGGAAAGGACCTCCTGTATACATGAGAATTCCATTTACGACTTGTAACTGCTGTTCATGTCGTTTGTACAAAGGGTCTATTGTTAGTGATCCCTCTTTGTTTATTTTGGAAAGCTCTAGAATTATTTTTATTATGTCCTTATCCAATTTTTGCATATCTTTTAGATCTGGTATATTGGGCCACTGTGGGGGCACAAGTTGGTGTGACCTGGTTTAGGCGTCTGTAGTCTATTGTGAGACGCCACGAACCATCCGGTTTTTTGACAGGCCAAATGGGTGAATTTGCAGTGGAAGTACATTTTTGTAGTACTCCCTGTGTTAGCAAAGACTTAATAGTTTTTTCTATGTATGGATTTGCTTGTTTTGGGTAAGGATACTGTTTTTGGGCTGAAATTTCTTCTCCTTCCACAACAATAGTGACGGCCATGCATCCACAGTCATGTTTGTGTTTAGCAAAGGCATCTGCATGTTTGTACAGTAATGCCTGTAACTTAGGTTGGTCTGCATGTTTAGCCACTATTTTGTTCAAATTATACCCTTTAGGTTTAGAGTCCTCCACTGGAGATACCATGCCACACTTAGGTATGACTACTGGAGAGTCATCCTTTTCCTGTTCTACTGAAAGACACAATAATTGGTTACACAAATTAAGAACACATCCCTGTTTGTATAAGAAATCAGTTCCCAATAAGGAATTCTTTGGGTCTGCTAACTTCATTAATGCAAAAGTATGATTCTTTCTTAGGTGACCTATTTGTACTTTAAGGGGTATAGAAAGTGTGGTAGTAACCTAATTACTTGCAAAAGTTGCAAGTGTCTTGGTACATCCTGATGATAGAGGAGAGGATCTAGGATCCTCGACATGAAGAATACTGATTGCTGCTCCAGTATTTATAATGAGATTCCTGTCGAGTCCCTTTATCACTGCAGATATTGTGGGTCTTCCACTTGTATCTCTGTCTAAAGGGGTTATGACTACACTTGGGGTTGTTTGTAGTCATGCAGCATATGCTATTAGATAATTTAAGGGTTCCTCCTCTATTTCCTCAGAGGCAGCCAATTCTGGAGGAGTGGCTGTCCACTGGGGAAAAGGGGATGGATTGACGGAGGCCACTGGACGGTTCAAGGTTGCTGAGCCTTGGCCTTCCATCATCATCAGCTTGTTCACACAGGCATGAAGTTCTTGGATAGCCCGTCGTTGAGCTTCAAGCGTCTGTTGCACTGTTCTAAACATTTTTACAACTGAGTCCTTAGTTTTGTGCAAAGGCGGTGATTTAGGTCTCTGCAAACGTGAACTGTTCTGTGCAGCATCTGAAAAGAAAGGAACACGATCCCGGGCTCCTGCATAGGATCCAAACGCATAACCCTGTCGAGGGGCCTGGCCACTCGAAGGTCCAGGGTTATTACGTGGGTTAGGGTCATTTTGCCAACATTGATACTTAGGGAATTTAGGAACTCCTTGTTCTAATCCTGGCTGAGGTTGAGGTCCCTCAATCCTCACCGTAGGATTAGTTTGTGGTTCCTGAAGTACTGCAACCGGGGCTTCACGCCGACCTAATTTAGAGCCTCCCTGTGCATATGCTTTAGCCAATAAGGCTAATGTTCTTTTAAAAGAAATATCATCAGTGATATGCATATTAACCATTTTTCTTAACTGGGGGAGAGAATTATTAACTAACAGACTGATATATGGCAGTTCATTTGTTTCTTTTTTGATATGACTCCGCCAAGCTGCACTTAACCGCAAATGAAACTGATGTGGAGTTTCGTTAGGTTTTTGCTTTAAGTTAGACAGAATTGCTACTCCAGCTTGCCCTGGGTGCTGGTTATGTTCCAATAGGGCTACTGTCTTTTCAAAAGTTTTCTTTCCTACCCTAAACTTAAGTGGCAAAGTACTCCACAATGCTCGATTTACTGTGAGTTGTAAGATTTTAACCCAATCTTCCCTTGGTAAGCCAAACACTTTTGCTGTTTTCTGCACACGTTGTGCATGCATAGCAACTGAAGAATCCTCCATCATTCCTACTTGCTTAGCTACCAGGTCTAAGGTTTTAATATTTGTAACAACTGCTACAGGACAATCAGAATTGGAACCTGCAGTTCCTTCTTCTGGATCTGAATCTGAGCTTTCATCTGAACTTAAATCCACAATTTCTATTCCTTGCCTCCTTCTACCTGGATTCACATTTTTCTCATTTGAACCATTAAAACTTTTCACTGGAGATAATCCTGGGTATCTAGGATAACTTTCCATGAAATGTCTATGGCTTACATTCAAAGCGTCTCCACACTGACGCAGGACATCCCTTAGTCCACTAAAATCTGGTGTGGTAGGGCATTCTTCCGATACACTAGGTGATACTAGCATATACCACGGGGGTGTAGAGGACCCACGAAATTTTTGGGGTCTAGGCAATGTTGATTGCCCGAATGCCAATAAATGTCCACCCAAAGGGACTGGATCTTTTACTCTATATGGTGCTAATGTAAAATTGGGTGGAGGAGCAGGAATTCTATTCCCTGCTTGTTGTTGTAGCTCTCTTTGTAACTTAG